>NC_052505.1:11427430-11754097 GCF_014356525.2 Nilaparvata lugens | reverse complement strand
TTGAATAACATGAATGAAATTCATTTCATGGCTCAGACTAGACACACCCAAGTGTTCCGTATGTAGTCATGAGAACCGCTAACCAATGAGAGCCGATCTAGTCTCGACCAATGACATGGAGCTCAACCTTTATTAGTCCACAACTAATGGTGAATCGAAGAGCTTCACACTATATTTGTATAGTCTGCTGCACAATATTCAAGGTTACAGTTTGCTATAGATTAATAACTGTGAAAAACCGAAACTAGTATCTTGAATTGTTTGAATAAATCCATGATTTTGACAATATCAAGTCGTTTACATTCAATATTCTATTACCTCAACAACACAGGAAGTTGAAAAACATTCAATGCATAGAATGGACCTGACCTAACGAACAATGCAGTAGATAAATTTTTATAGTACTGAAAATGAAATGTTCCATTGGAACCCAAGGAAAAGCTCATATGTGTACTCATTGGTGAGTATATTCATAAAGAAACAATAGTGACCATATACTACACTTTGTAATAGAAACAATGTTATCTCAAGCCGTTAGTCCACGTAGTTCTTTTCCGTGAAGCTTCAAGACGCTGGTAGTCTCTCATATTGTGCCGTTCATACACTCTCATCACAACAAAACAAAAAAATTTAACAATAATCAACAGTAATCGGCTTGAGATAAGAGTAAAAGTTGCGACATAAACGTCCTTTGCCATGGGATATCTACTTACGCTATTGTTTCTCTATGGTATATTCATACAACAAGCATCATGAATATCTTTAAAGAATTCAGAGTGTTTAGGAAGGCACAGTGGCCTTAAGTTATGGAAATGAAATGAATTACTAAGAAGGAAAATCAATTTGAAAAACACAAATTGAAATTGTCAGAGTTATTCATTATGGGAAAGTGCCACCTCACACAAAACACTAGTTTAGGTACTGTGATGGAAATCTATTTTCTTTGTCTCGTTTACAGTATCACATTCTAGTCTCGATAAGTTTATCTGGGTTTAATTACTAAATCATTGCACCTTTGTTATGATCTTAAATTATCATTAATAAATATTGACATTTTTGGATATTTGAAGGAGTCTCACACAATGGATTTTTCAGGTGAATATCATCATTATTTTCAGTGATAACTGCCATGACTCGACGGCTACCATTGAAGAGATCGATACAAATTACGAAAGCACCTGTTCGCTGTTGCTCGTGCCGTGCTGTAATCACCTCTCTCATTGTCTTGGAATATTCTCGCCTCCATCTCACACGTAATAACGACGCGTTTCTTTGAACAGTCTCGCCTCTGCGAAATACTGAAAGGCGTTCAGGGTCTAATTACCATTCTACTACCAGTAGCTCCTGTATATTCCTTGGAATTTGAAATACCTGATGATTCTCGAATCAATTCCAGAATAATAAAGAAATTAACTAGAATGATATTTGATAGCTTCATCATCTTGGAGAATGAAGGAAGATAGAGGCAGGTGTGTTGAAGTTCCCTTATATTCTGTAATATCATCACAGCACCAATAACAATAAGATTTTTCTCCAATAATTCATTCTTCAGAATAAATACATAGATAAACAATAGCATAAGTAGACATCCCATGGTATAGGGCGTTCATGTCGCAACTTTAACTGTTATCTCAAGCCGATAGTCCACGTAGTTCTTTCCCGTGAAGCTGTGTGACGCTGGTAGTCTCTCATATTGTGCCGTTCATACACTGACACTCTTCCCGGTCAAAACAGTAAAACTCGACAGTAATCGGCTTGAGATAACAGTAAAAGTTGCGACATAAACGCCCTACACCATGGGATATCTACTTACGCTATTGTTTCTCTATGATAAAGACTTCCCAAATCAATACTTCTTTACGTACTGATATCAAACTATTTCAGGCTTTCTGTACTTTTCAAGTCTACTCTATTCAATGAAAATGTGGTTTATAGTATGAATTACTTCTTCTACTAGTAGACTAGTAGTTCTGTGAACAGTAGACCTCACGCAGTTACCTCATCCACAAGTATCTGATGTCACCTGTTTGAAATGTTAACAAACTCAGTTGACGCTTGAATTTGTATTCCATATTATGATAATTCATCCAGTTCCGTAATAATCTTTCCATCTCATTAAAAATTCTTTGGAAATATTTTTAAATTAATTTTTCCCGATCAAAAATATTACAATTTTTCCAGCATTACTTAGTTCATTCAATTACTTTTGAAATCTGTTTTTTCAAATGTGAGACTCTTGAAAATAGTCTATTGATAATTCCATGAATACAAAACAAAATATCAAAACTATAGACCTTATAGAAATAGACACGGCTTCTCCAGACATCTGTATAATGCATTCAATGAATAATCCACTTGTCAGCTGATTGATTGTGAATAATTCTATAGTCTGATTAATTATATCTTCAGAGTAGATGATATATGGTGATATCGGAGTATGGAGGAATTCCTTTTCTTTTCATATCACACTTGAAATGCAAAATTTCAAAAAACCTTGGGTATACATCGACGCGCAGTTGAAGAAAGAATATTTCTGCCAAATCTCATAGAATTGCATCAATGCGTTTGGCCGTGAAAGCGTTACATACATATATACATACATACATACATACATACATACATACGTACAGCCAAATAAAAATCCGAGCTAAAACATAGACCTCACTAGGTTCGGTCAATTATTACTTCTTCTACTGGTAGATTCTTCTTCTAGAAGTAGTAGCTTCTATTACTTCTTTCTGGTAGTATCTGGGAACTGGAAGGAAAAATAAGTTCTGGAATGAGTCCAGAATATTCTCTCGGGAAAAGCAAATTCAAATCTACATACAGTATGTTTATAAAACTTGAATGTCGGAAGTTAACAAGAATCCGTGATTTTGAATTCACTTATTTTGTGATTCTTGTTAATAATCACCAGAATATGTTTATTAGTCACCAAGATATGTGAGCTGTAGTACAAGTAGTTGTGACCCTTCCTCTACCATCTGATAAAAGTTTTGCGCGAATCTCCCAAACTCCAGTTTTGTGCTATTTGTACTGTGCGCAATTTGCATTGACCCATTCTGACAGTAACCATTATAATATAACTGATCCATATCCATCAGTAGTATGCAATTTGTAATCTTTATTAACTTCCAATGTAGCCTACTATTAAATCCTTATGATGCATGTTGAATTTGTCACCAGATTCCACATTCTATAACCATCATAATACATGGCGAACAAATCAATCCGAACAAGATGAATTTTGACAGAAAACTTTATTTGTTCATGTATAGTATACAATGAAACAACTTACATGCTATTAGTAGTTTATATGACCTCCCTTATTTTTGATTAGCTCATCAACCCTCTTTGACATTGATTCCACCAGTGTAGAACAATGGTTTTTAATGTCTTCATCGTGAAACCAGACCTGAATTACCGACTTGATTAGTTCATCTATTCTGCAACAATCCATTTTCCCAAGTTTTTTCTTCAATATTGCCCAAAGATTTTCTATTGGGTTCAGATCGGGAGAGTTCCCTGGCCACAACAAAACCTCAATATGTTGATTTTTGAAGAATGCTTTCATTTTTTTAGAAGTGTGACATCTGTTGGAATATGAGATCTGGATTCCTTTGCATGAGTGGGACGATTCTATGTTGGCATATGTTCATGTACCTACTGGTCTGATTTCATCATTCCTTTTACTGGTACAAGTGCTTCTGTCACCTCATGGGTAAAATAACCCCAAAACATTTTTTGTGGGTATTTAAGAGCTTGTTGCAAATGGGCAACTATGGACCTAAATTTCCCTTTGTTCGGATTAATTTGTTCGCCACTGTATACACCACAGAACATCCTACAATGAGAAATTCTTGCCTATTACATTCGAAATGATTCGACCAGTAATCATACAAATTGACAGTGAGCGTTGGTGATTTGTAGTAGAGGCAGCATCAGAATGCAGGACGCTCATATAAAGGATACTAGCAAACCAATGTGGCTAATTGAATTTTCAGAATCGTCAGCTGTGATTCTATCTGTACATTCCAATTGTAAATTTGTAATAAAGCCTCGCCATAGCTGCTACATGTTTTGCCAACTGTAAAATCCGCCAATTATTTTCTGGCGCTGAGGCAAGTAATAAAAAAGGAGTAAATTCCGTCCAGGTTTTATGGTTAGCACTCATACCCTACACAAACACACACACAGGGGCATTTTCACAACGTTAGCTCGAAGATTCCAGCAGCCAGTTGGAAATGCTTCCCTTGCTCAGCGCTCGAATTGATTGTCGGGTTTGATGACATTTACCCAATATACTGATAGCGTATCAGTGGCAATGGTTTCATTTCTTTCCACTCTTTAGGTAGCGTACTCCTTATAATGGACAAGTATCTCGCAACTCAGAGCATGCAATATAGTTGAAAGCTTATTCTGTTTCATAATTCATCTAAAATTAAAAGGTGATAGATTGTTTCTGGCCAGATTCGAGAAAGAATGAGAGATCGAACTACAATGATAATCGAAGATAAATTCAATGTGCCTAGATTAAAATCATCGTAAGGCCCGGTTGCACAAAAGGTTAAATTTTCACGAGAACAAATCAGATGAGGGTTCTCCTCGAAAAGATGGATTCTCTGATTGGTTCTCGTGGAATTAATCACGATTAAAATCTAATCGGCTTTTAAGCGACCAGCACAAAGAATATGAAGTCTCAGCTTCGCCTAATAATGAGTGTTCTCATGTTATTGAAATTCATCCTAAGCTGAGATCATAAGATCAGCAGTCTCTGAGGATATAATAACACTTGTGTAGTCTTTGGACTAATTTCTCATGATGCTATGATTGTGGATCATGCACACTAATATATCGATCTCTGTTGATCAGATCATGAATGGGATGATGTAGCTGAAGTGAGAGGGGCAAAATACAAGGGGTCCAAGTGACATTTTTTATTTTTTTGAGTTAGCGATAGCAGTAATCGATAACTGAAAGTGGTAAAAGTCTAGTATACAAGAGGTATAAGCGTAAGTCTAATCAGTACTGACATCTGGTGTAAAATTTTCAAACTACATTTTCAAACAGCTGTTCATTTAATTGATCAAGGGGTCCAAGTGACTTGGATTCCTCGTTTACAGGACAACGGTTGCTCGTATCCATAAAATAAAATTCAACCTTGATTAAGCCGTTTCACCAAGCAAAAGATACCTCAAGAGCCAATTAGCGAATCATATAAATGAGGTCATAATAAATAAGGTCATATAATTGCAATGAGGTCATTAAACATTGTTCAATTGCTGGTGAATTTGATAGATTTATGTGTAGCTAGACAATAGAGTTTTGTTTGGTAAACAAGGGGTACAAGTGATACTTCTTATCACTATTTAGCTGATAATTCAGAAAGGAGAGTAATTTGAAACATGAAACTGTACGTTTGATTTGGTAAAAGTATAATGAATAGTAATAGGAATAGGTGAATATCATTTCTATATTCATTTCATGGATGAAGTATTAATTAATGTAAGTAAACTTGAGGCTCAATTTCTCGAAACTGACAATATGTCACATGGACCCCTTGTATTATAACCCCTTCAAGTTAAGTACATCTTTTTAAATCGAAATAAGAAAATTATGTTGTCTGTACTATCATTGCACCAACTATTGCAAGCCTCCCTGTCCAAACTTCGAAGGAAATATTTGGAGAGAAAAAATGAAATTGGCTGTGTAACACTCGCATCACGGAGCGAAGAAATATTGTCTAGTATTGATTCACGCTTTATATCGAGAGAGCAGAGCAAACCACCAATAGCCGAGCGCCTGCTGTCCCGTTCATATATCACTCTATAAAGGCTGAACTTACTCCTGCCAAACCAGAGATGTGAGCCTGAACTCATATTGAAAATATATCGTCAACCTATCTGTTCGATAGTTTGCCTTTTTCCGAAACGATGTATGGCATATGGCTTCCTGTCCCGACCTGATTGTTTTGCAAGGTTTTAAATTGAGGCGAATATGTTCCTGCTCGATCCTCTTCCCGAGGTTGCATTGGTTCTCTGTACAGCAGCATCAATAATTTCTCGAATATAGCTGGTAATGTGTCACTATGTATTCGAATATTAGTATGTGTGAGTATATGAGAGTATGTATTCACTTGGTATGTATTCACTTGTAATCGAATACACGAGTCATACTAAGTCATCGAAAGAGACGTTATACTACATGTTGAAGTTTACACTAGACACAGTATATGGAAATCTTCCATATTGAGGTAGGATGTAGAACAAGTGCTGTTTTTTCTCCCTGAAGGAAAAGTTTGAAGCCCGAGGCGAAGCCGAGGGCAACAATTTTCCTGAGGGAGAAAAAACATTTTTCACTCGTGATATACACAACATTTTTCCACCTACATTTTTATAAAAACTGCTAATAAAATAATTTTTAAAAACGTATGTGACCAAACAATGTGTTGCAACATAATCTAAAAAGTAAACAGAAACAGCTGGCTTGTAATCACAGTTCTCCTCCGACAGCACTATCTGTCGGCTAAAGTTGTAACAACAATGACAGCCAGAACTACAGCTATGATGAAGTTCCCGTTTCAAATTTGATTAGTTAATAAGTAATATTCGTTGGCTGATATTTTGAATAACATGGAATAAAAGAAAAAAATATATACATTTTTTTAGTATAGTGATATGAAGTTTGTAATAATAATTTCAGCATACAAACATAATTTTATATATCGATCAAATGTCTGGTTGAGGTATTGAATTTAGTTGGTTTAATGACTGACTACTCTATATGCTTCCTCATCTGAGCTTAGACCTTCTGACCTATTCCAAATGTACGTTTTTAAAATAGAGATGCTTCCCATGTTATTTAAATGGAGTCACTTTTACTCCCTAGGGAGTTTTTCTGTTTTTTAGTACCGAGAGCGAAAAAGTGACACTTTAGTATCATGTTTCAGGGAGTGAAGTAAGTAGTTTTGACAGTAGGTGGAGGAAATAGTTATTTGTATATCTAGAGTGAAATAGTATATTTCGCACCTAGGGCCGAAAATGAGACTTTTCCGGCTCGAAATCGGTTTTCAAGTCCGAGGCCGTAGGCCGAGGACTAGAAAAGATTGAGAGCCGGAAAAACATTTTTGCCCATGGTGAGAACGTTATTTTTCGCCACACAGAAAAATAAACAATATAAATATGAGAATAATTGTTTATTAGGCACTTCCGAAAGCAAAACAGGAAGGTCATAGCTCTAGCAAATCTGAGGTAATCTGAATATCAGGAAATTGTCCAAGTATTTTCATTTTTTATTCTGATTTGTCTAAATAACCTAAAAGATTATGTTCAATTATGTAAGAGGTTGAGTTTATACTTTTTATTCTTCCAAATGACAATATGATTAGATATTATTATAAATGTTTTGTAATTCTTGAATAATAAACACAAATAATAAAAAGTTTTTTGATCAGCTGTTTTAGCACACTTGAAATTTGGCCAATCTGAATGTCTGAACTTCGGAAGTTTAGGTTAGAAGTTCTATCCTACTCTGAAAATCAAATTTGAATAGTTTATTATATATATCTTATCTGTATTTTATTCATCCAAATAAAATGATAGTATCTTATTGCAGAATACTTAATCAATTCTAGAAGCATAAACTGATTCAGTTACATAAACTATTTGTAAAAACGTTCAGCACCATGGATAATGCCCAAGTAGTTCCAAAATTATCCACCAGGTTTCGTGATAAACGATTAAACGCAGGTTTGAGGTTAGATTCTATTATACTCTGAAAATTGAATTTAAATAGTTTATAATATCTTATTTGTATGTCATTTATCCAAATAGAATGATAGTATCTTATTGCAAAATACTTTATTCAATTCTAGAAACATAAACTGTTTTCCGTTTCATAAACTATTTTTGTAAACACGTTCACATCAAATCAGAATCAGCTGACTTCAAGGTTATTTTACAGCCCTAGGGCCGTAAAAATTTTACCGGCCTGGTCAGAAAACAATCACTTTCGGCCTCCATATGACGCACGAAAACCAGCTCATTACATTCAAGTGGGGCGAAAAATATATATTGCAAGATCTAATTCGTCTGCTTTTGAGGTCAGGATAAGAATTCAATTTGAGATACTGTCTTATATTGAGGCTAATTAATTACATATGGAACTGCCAATATCTTTTTCGCCACACTTGGATGTAATGAGCTGGTTTACGTGCGTCATATGGAGGCCGAAAGTGATTGTTTTCCGACCAGGCCGGTAAAACTTTACGGCCCTAGGGCTGTAAAATGACCTTGAATAACAGCTGATCGTGTCCGATCTCACAAAAATCATAGAGATAATCTCATAATGACTGTAATAATCTATATAATTATGTAACGTGAATCGCGGTATTATGTCTATAATAGTATATTTTATAAATTACTGTTTCATAATTTAATATTTATTATTATGTTTTTGATATCAAACAATAGAATACGATGATATATCTCCATAGCCTCAACAATATAATGTTGGCTACATTGTCCATTGTCAGAAAGGTACGTATCGCAAGTATTTAAAAGTGAAGAATCGAATTTGAATTCAAAGTACAATAATTGTATCAATATTTTGAAGTGAGGTAGAGTAATAATTGTTTCTTTTTTATTATCGAATTCCACTTCTTAATGCAATACAATCAACAATAATAATAAGCAAATACAGCACAGATCTGAAGTTTAAGGTAAGCCTACTGGTGAAACTCAGTCTTGACTGAAAAATTCCTAGTAATTTTTCCGTAATTCATTATTAAAACTTTTAGATAATTTTTCTTCAATATTAAACCATATAGAGAAAACATTAGGCCCACTCAAGATTGAATCCTCGAATGTTTTCTCTATGATTTAACTATTTTCAGAGCAATATTTTGTTGTGAAAATGCCAGCAAACCGGCTTCAAATTTGCGCTATACTCTATTATTATAGTAGCCTACATAGCCTACGTTATCTGACTTAATTCAGAGTGAAAATTTTATTGTGAGACAGATAATAGTATTAATTTTAATAATATAAGTCATGAGCCAAAGTCTGTTGTACGGTACGCTTTTTAGGAGTGAAGTAAACTTTTTTAGAAGTCTAGTATTACAGTATTACGTGTATGCTAAGGGTTATCAGTCAGGCCCCAACGTTCAACAGTACGGAATGGCCGAGAGCGTAAAGGCGTAATACATCAGTCAGAACTTCAAAGCTCAGTGTATAACTAACATGATCTAGGTTCGAATCTCGGTCAATGACTTTTTTTTTGTCGATGAATTTCGACTTTTATTACCTATTTTTTATATTAGTTACCGTAATTTAAATTTCAATCAATTTTTAAGATATATTTTGAGACAAAACTGTGAAATATGCAATTATATTAATTTTCTCATCACATTATTTCAAAATAGTAATGAAAATTCTATTCATCCATCTATCCATGATATTGCACCGGGCGCAAAGCTCGCGCCTAATATTAATAGTATAAAAATATGGTCATTATTGTAAATTATTAATTAGTAATATTGAAATTAATTGACAGTAAAAGTTGTCATAACCAAGATTCAAACTATCAAAATAGGCTGTTTGAATTTTATTTATTTTTTAATTTCTTATATATTGGGAAGTTTTTTTTTGGGTGTGGCGAAAAATAGCGTTCGCACCATGGGCAAAAATGTATTTCCGGCTCTCAATCTTTTCCAGTCCTCGGCCTACGGCCTCGGACTTAAAAACCGATTTCGAGCCGGAAATATCTCATTTTCGGCCCTAGGTGCCAAATATACTATTTCATTCCACTTCATATTATCATGTAAAGTTTAAACCTTGAAATCAGCCTATTGTAATGCACCTTCTGACATTTCTTGATAACTTCTCTTTTAAAAGCTCAAAATCTTAATCATTTTCTTCGGTAAACAATACAAAACTTCTAGAACCCTTTTGTTAAAACATTTTAAAAACTTTAAAACATTTTAACGACCAGTTTCTATTTACTTTGGCCATTTTCAAGTTAAAATGTCATGGCTCCCTGTCATACAATTGGAAGCTACTACAAGTTGTCACGTTATTTTTTATAGTTAAATAACGATTAGCCTCCTGCTTGGCATCAGTCGGTAGAGCATGAAATATTTTAATAATTATAAAAATCAGGTCGTGGTTTTTTATAGGATACAGTCTCACTTTAGTACGACATGTTCTTGTCATCATACATTAATGGGCTCATACAGGAGCTTATAAAAATAATACTGATAATTTATTAAAAAAAATATATATGTTACTACTTATCCTATAGTATTGAGGAATAAAAATAAATCGCACACCATAAACAATTTGATACATATATTAACAAATAGTGCAAAAAATAAATCAGAGCAAAAAATATATAGAGCGACAAAAAATATATAATATAAGATAAAATCAATAATCGAAATCAATAAAATATCACAGGCTAAATACTATTCTTTAAATTTCATAGCACGAAACGTTACCATGTGCTTTTATTTTTATGATCATATGCATTTATTTGCATGTAGCTGCGATATCAGCTTGCCAATACCTGTCGACTTGGACAATTCTATTTAAACTAAATTCTTAAAATCAGCATGATAAATTGACAAACTAGTAATCCAAATATATATATAAATATATTAAATTCTATAGTATCTGATAGATTTCTTTGTAATAAATATATTTTTTATCTCAGGGTGCGAGATTCGGCACCTGAAGGAATAAATAGAGCAATTCATCAGAGCTACAATAAACTATCGCAAATTATATTGCAGAAATTAATGATCATATGAATATGTATTAACAGCCTAGATTTTATACTTCTTTGATTGATAGATCTTCCAATATATGAATTGATTCGCTACTTTTCTAATAAAATACCTTTTATACTACATTTACTTCCGCAGGTATTTTTTACCAAATTCTTAATTTATAAGAAAACCCTTTCGACGATCTAGCTTTGATTCTTATGTAATTTCGAAGCACTGAGGGCGCCCTATCACTACTTCAATATTTTTCACTCACATATCGGAATTTTCTTATGAGCTGCTGATGTCGATCCAACTCCTGGTGGTCCTGGACTATTGTAGCCGGAGTTGTCTCTTCCAAGGGGTTACAAAATTATTTGAAAATGACTTTTGCTTTATAAGAGCATCACAAAGTCTTATAAGAAATTTAGTAATTCAATTTAACTCTAAATTATTACAAGATATAGCAAGGTATTACGCTCTATAATTTTTAGTGACCTCTCATGGTGGCAGTTGGCAGGCGAGTGTGGTTCTCGTTTCTCAATTTTACAATTTTCATTTCAGAATTCTAAATTTGCATAAAATTTGAATATTCTATTCCTCCGCCATTCAAGGCTCAAATAGACCGTACCAAATATTAAATTATTAACTTATATTATATATTTAATAATTTCTTTGCCTTCGGGCCATATCCAAAACATAGACTATACAACAATTTTTTACAAATTCTTATTATTTGTAGAAATATATACAAATATATTTGAATCGGCTCTATATTGCCGCCTATCAATTGCCACTATTTGATTGGTGCATGCAAATTATCACAGTATTCATGCGCCCAGTAACCTCCTACTTCCTTAATACATTTAATTATTTTTGTTGGGGTTTTTAAATATGCTCTTTACATGCTAAGTAATTTTTTATAGGTTATTAGTTGTTTCATACATTACAATAATAAGCCACGTGAGACCTTTAGTTCCTCAAATTGCATACTGTTTTGCCACAATAAATTTCTGCCAAGGTGTTTGGTCAGATTCTACGTTGTATGGCTCGGTCGATCGTTAGGTCGCCGATCAGTAAATATTTATGCCTAACCTCAATTTTCAATATTTTATATTAGCAAAATTTATTTCCATTCCTCTTAGGCTGTTGTACAGTTTAGCCAGGACGTCTGATATTATCTAATCTTTACGTTATCTCTTTGGTGATATTAGCCAATTACTTCACTTAGACCTATAAATATTTCAGCTAGGGATTTTTATTTATCAATCCAAATTAAATATGTTATACAGTTTTATATTGTTTTTATGAATAAAGTAGCCTATAAAAGTGAAGTGATTTCAAGTTTATAATAAGATTTTATGAGAAGCATGATTGACTCTATTGTCTTTTTGAAATGGGGAATATTTCATTTTCAAGCTGAAAAAAGTATGATTCAAAGCGATATTTCAGTTTTTTTAATATATTTTTTTTCAGAATTTATATAACAGTCCTCTGATTGATTTCAAATTCATTGATGAACTGGAACGCTCGCTTATCCACTCTAGATGCCACATGCTATCGCTTTTCAGAAATTAACAAAACTGCATTGATTAGAATGTGAAGATCTTATTCTTTCAGAGCAAAGGGAAAGGTTTTGAGTTGTTTTTGTAATCGGCGAAATCTTTAATAAACACATTTAATGTATGCGTATAACGTGCATGAATATCCTGCATTTATAATGTGGATTGATCCCATAAATCCAACATGTACATGTAAACCTTCTACTCGTCAGAAGATGAACTTTATTCCTTGCACAATCTAGCTGTATGTAACGCCTTTGAAATAGTGACGTCAGAATACATCACACGAGCTGAGTGATGGCTTTTTAATATTCATGAACAGA
Source organism: Nilaparvata lugens (assembly GCF_014356525.2). Lineage (NCBI taxonomy): Eukaryota > Metazoa > Arthropoda > Insecta > Hemiptera > Delphacidae > Nilaparvata > Nilaparvata lugens. Next base: position 11,741,450 of record NC_052505.1, on the reverse strand, counting down.
CTGTGCAATCACTCTTAGAAATACTAGTTCAAATACTGTATAGTGATGTGACATCACGAACATGATAATCTGGTTTCCAACTTCTCGTCATTATAAGCTCCAAACTAAACTTATCACTTCTCACTGCATTGGATGTTATAGCAAATCCCATTCATGAATACAAAGTGACATGATGTGGACCAGAATATCCCTACAGGCCGCTGGTCAGCAATAGTATGCCACTACTGTATCCCATTTGTCACGGACGGTGAAATGGTATCAGTGGACTGAATAATAGCACTTTTTCAGTAACTATCATTTAATGTCATCCATTCTGATCCCTATTTAAGTAACATTCCACGATACAAAACCAACGATGAAAACGTCTTAACTTCTTCAAATCAACTGAATCACGCGACGAAAAAAACCTTTTGAGTTATATAAGGCTCACGATCAGACGTAAGTCTTATGAGCCATTTTATTCTTTTCATATTTTTATGATGTATAATACAGCTATGCTAATAGTGAAGTTGTGTTTCTTTTCTGGCTCAAAATTTAGCAAAATTACTCAAAAATTTCCAATTTATAGAGATTTGAGTAAAATATTTTTGTTTTTAATCAGTTTTTATATATCAAAATTCAAAATTTTTGGTTTAGTCATTAGTTTTGAAGTGGAAATTGGACTTTTGAAGTGAAAGTGAAATCTTAACCTTATTCTTTTTCAAACATTTATTTGTAAAAATTTGGGAGAAGACAGTTTTGGGCTATGCCTGTTGTCTTCTCCCAATCATATTATATTTATTATAATTATGATTTGTAATTGTCAATGAAATGAATAAATGAATAAATGTATACAAATTATTGTTTTTTCAATTCTTGTGGATGTTGAAAATAATCAATAAATTATTATTTATTTATTTAATTACTGGTACATAAATCATGACAGAATTATTTGGGAGGGAAGCAACAGGCTTGGCCCAAAATTGTATTATATTATATTATTATAAAATAGCCCATACTCATGGTAGCTCAAAGTATACTACTTCTTCTATTATCAATACATCACACAAACAATTGATAATATTAGTTACTTTGAATGAGCCATCACCCATCATACAGTAAAGCTGTGCTTGTTAGAATCATTGGCACGAAAATAGATATTTATGTATTAAGAGCGTAATGCGCGACTTTATCGCTGATATAATTTTCATTATAATTTTGCAAGAGCTATTGAAGAAGCATTACGTGCGAATTACATACAAATTTTTTCTACAACTGCCCAAACCTGTTAAATCACTTATATCTGGCGGAGTTAATAATTTTTCTATTCAATCGATCATTGTCATTGATTTCCCAATTCAATCAAAAGGGACCAATGTATTTCCCATTATCATTAAGATAGCTGAACTCCTGAAACTTACATACTACCAAACAGACATCGACGCTGCCCATTGGCTCCCAATCCGGGGGGGCGAGCCGAGATCTCAGTCAATTGTAGTTTCATTCGTGTCAAGACTGGTTAAAAATTAATGGCTCCTCGCAAGACGTCACAAAAGATTCCTGAAGGCGAGAGAAATCGACAACGATTTTCCAGACGTCCAAATTTATTCGAATGAACAACTCACTAAGGATACAAGTGTACTATTCAAAACGGCAAGGAGCATGATTAAGGAGAACAAGATGGCTTCCGTGTGGACAAACGATGGACGTGTGATGGCCAAGAGAACTCCAACATCTCGTCCATTCAGAGTGAATTGTCTAAAGGACCTGGAGGAGAGGACTCCACCCACAACCGCCTCCGAGGAAGACGCCGCCCCCATCCAGGCCGACGGGGCGCCGCTACGCCCCACTGCAACCAACGCCAACTCAACCGCCAGCCTGGTCAAGTGAAGTGAGTGCCGCATCAATAGGCAAGTGTCTCCAGCCAAGGTAACAACATCAATTTCCTCAGTTCTTCATTAAAATTCCAAAACACGAGTAGTGTGATATCAGTGAAAATAATATTTTTATATGTATAATTATAAAATGTAACACATTAGAACGATTGGTGAGAGTGTTTTAAAGATAGCCCATGCGGTGAAATAAACTGAATAAACTATCACTAGCATTTAACCCAATAGATCGTGAAATTCAAGCTATTTACTAACAATAATATATATTTATGTAATAAAAATGATAATTATTATTTCATCCTGATTGCTGAGGTACTACAGTAATACATGGGGAGAGAATATATAGTGAAAGCATATAAAATTAGGGTGAAATGTTATTGCTTTCTTTGAGGTTTTGACTGTTTCTTTTTCCTCTCTCTCCCTATGGATTCTTGTTTTCAATGATTATCTAGCATCATATGTATATATTTGTTTTATAATATGGATATCTTTATTTTAGGTGGAATTTTATTATTCTCTTTGATGCTTTTTAATTCTCATTTTTTCTCTAAGGATTCTTGTTCTTCAATTATTGTTTCAACATCATATTTATTTTATATTTATATTGTATAAATGTCTTTTATTTATGATCAATTCTACTTTCTTTATAGCGAGCTCAATTCAATCCTTATCTAATTGGGTGCTAGTAAATCATTATTAAGGCTTATTACTCTCATAGTTTACTTTATCTAATAATTTTTCACTTGATTGTAACATGTAAGTTAAATGCAATACTTTCAAAAAGTCTTTACACATTCCTAATTTTATCAGTTGTTAGCTGGCTGATGCGCTGATGAGATATGAAAAAAATAAAATTTGTATCATGGATGACGATAATTATCTAGAGCGACAGATTATCGATTGTTAAGAGTTCGCTAATCTTGTTGATTACAATAACAGTTTTAATGGTGTTGGTAGTGATTGTTGTGGGTCGAATAGTTTCAGAGTGCTGCATCTGAATATTCGTAGCTATAATAAAAATTTCGACGAGTTGCTAATATTACTACAAGGTATAAAAATAAAGTATAATTGTATTATTCTCACAGAGGCATGGCTCAGAGATTGTAGTGATCTTGTGAGTCTAGAGGGTTTTAAGTTAATACGTAGCTATAATAGTATCAATCAGTGTGACGGTGTTGTTGTGTATTTAGACGAGACCTTATCAGCTACAAGCTGTCAGATCTCAATTGGTGAAGTCGCAACATGTCTGTCTCTATCTTTCGATTGAACCGGCATTCCATGCGAATTATTCTGTATCTATCGTAGCCCGTCTTCATCTTTGTTATGGTTTAACAACGGCCTTCAGGATCTACTGAGGTCCATGCCGTCTAATCATTCTAGCCTAAGAATTTTTGTAGGAGATATAAACTGCGACATACTCAATCCCAATCCTCAAGAAGAGAGATACCTTGACATACTATATGAATTTGGGCTAGTAGCTTGTATAGATAAGATTACACGTCCCAACAGTAACACCTGCATTGATCATTTTTTTCATTTCACTTCCACACAGATGCGAGGCTCACTCATCAATAATACAAACAGAGATTACTGACCACTTCATAATATGCCTGGATATTAATTGTAACTCACCAAAAGTGAACAACCCAGTCACAAAAACTTTTCAAAAAATAAATTGGCCAAACATAACTAATTCACTAAAAGACGAAACCTGGCAAAGAGTGCTCGAAGCAACAGAGGTGAATGCTGCCACGGAAAATTTCAATGATATAATACTAGGAAACTTGAAACGAAATACATCAGAACACGTTTACAAAGCAAAATATTCTAAATTGAAACCTTGGATCACGGGTAGTCTATTGTCTTCAATGCGTCGTCGTGATAAGCTATGTAAAGAAGCTAGGAGAAATCCCCACAATTTACAAATTAACGAAAAATACAAGCGATACCGAAATACATTAAAATCAATTATTGAACGAGCAAAGTTTGATTATTATAAGACTAAAATAGATGATGCTCATGGGGACCCTAGGAAGTTTTGGAATGTAGTAAATGAGGTGGCAGGGCGCTCTGTGGGTAAATCCAAATTCCCGCTAGATGCATTTAAAGAGCACGGTGGCGCCTCCCACCCCTCAGGAGATAATATTAGTAATGATTTCAATGACTACTTTGCCTCCGTTGGTCGCCGACTTGCTGGGACTCTCAACCCCGCGGGACCGCTTGAGGTGGACGATGCCGACCACGCCGCTGACTCTCTGTTCTGGCTGCGGCCGGTCACACGGGTTGAGCTCACTGATGTGATAAGGTGCATCAAGGGCAACTCTGCATCAGGACCAGATAATATCCCCTCAAAATTAATAAAATTTAATATCGATGCTTTGATCACACCTTTGTTGCATATAGTTAACCTTAGTATTAATACAAATATTTTTCCAAATGCACTCAAGATTGCCAAAGTGATACCAATTTTTAAATCAGGACAAAATAACTTAACTTCTAACTATAGACCAATTTCTTTACTCAGCATTCTATCTAAAATACTTGAAAAATGTGTCAAAATACAACTTGCTGACTACCTCAAACAAGAAAAACTAATATCAGATTTACAGTTTGGTTTCAGACAAGATAGAAGCACATCTCATGCATTCTTTGAAATCACCAAATACATTGCCAAACAAATTGGGGGAAGGAGGCGTGTCCTGGTTACTTTTCTGGATCTAGCTAAAGCATTTGATTCCATAGATCGACAAAAGTTGATAAGGAAATTACAATACATTGGCGTTAGATCAACGGATTGGTTTATCAGCTACTTAGAAAATCGTTTGCAATACGTGACTATAAATGGAATTAACAGTGATAAAACTGAAATCGACTATGGATTGATTGATTGATTGATTGATTGAGTACTTTATTGATGTAGATTACAATATATACTGGCTTATACACTTGTATACAATAGCTTACAATACAGCAAAGTTATAGATGAATTTACATAATATAGACTAAGGAAATAACTATTGAACTGTATATTATATGAAAAAGCAATTTGTAATATAATAACTATGGATAATAATCATATTGTTATGCATCTACATAAATTGGCGGAGCTTTGGACATATCAATGTCCATTCTTTGGGAAGAATATTAAAAATATCCTCCCCACTAACTCTCTACCAAAACGTTAATTTCGTTATTTAAACTAAGGATTTATTTATTAATGGAAATATTGTAAAAGTTTTAATCAATATGAATATTGAAGAGAAAAAAAAACAGAAAATTGATAAAGTAAAATAATTATATAGGTAGATAAGATCAAATAATTGATTAATAAAATGAAGTAGGCTGAAAGTAGATCAGGGTTATCAAATTTCAGTAATATACAGCAGTATGCAGTGGATAATTGAAATAACATGAGTTTATAATATATATATATATATATATATATATATATATATATATATATATATATATATATATATATATATATAATTCGTTCTATAACATGGTTTAAATGTTTATATTGGTGGAATGGGTGAGGGATGGTTGTCATGTGATCGTTCTAGGGCCGGACAGTTGTCCAGAGTGGTGCAGGGAAGTACACTGGGGCCGCTTCTGTTCCTAATCTATATTAATAACCTGGAAAAAGTAGCAATTAGAGGTAAATTGTTCCTTTTTGCTGATGACACAGCGGTGGTGTCATCCGGCTGCACGTGGGATGAGGCTTACGAGCGGGCGGAGGATGATATGATCAGGGTCAAGCGTTGGCTGGATCAGAACACCTTGACCCTGAATGTAGGAAAAACTAAACATCTACCCATATTTTTTAAACATGACAGTGATCCTGGTCCGCGACGCTTGGCTCTGCATTCCTGTGATGTACTGCGGTCGGTCGCCTGTGATTGCAGCGTAATTGAACGTGTTAATACCTACAAATATCTGGGGGTCACAATAGACCATAAATTATCATGGGCCCCGCACATTCAAACAGTAAGGCAAAAACATAGAAAATTTATGTTCGCCTTTTCGCAGCTTGCAGGCGTGCTGACTGTGGGGCATTGCAGGTCTGTTTACTTTTCCTACGTGCAGTCTTTGCTTCAATACGGTGTGTTGGCGTGGGTGGAGTCTCGGCGGCGTTGTTGCGGCCTCTTGCTGTTACTCAGAGAACCCTAATAAAAATAATTTTAAATAAACCCATGCGATACCCTACAGAACAACTTTTTTCCGAATTCCATGTCCTTAATATCAGACAAATATACATAAAAACCCTCCTCTCCTTTACCAAATCCTACAAAGCAGAAATATTTACTGAATCACCACATAATTACCAAACTAGACATAGATTAAATTTCAGATATGGTACTCCTAGAGCCACTTTAGCTCCAGCAAATAACACCCCATTTCACATTGTGCGCCTCCTCTACCGAAATTTGCCTACATCAATCCAGGAGGCTGAGGGGCGCAGTGTACCTGTTTACAAAAGAAAAATAGTCCAATGGCTATTCAACATTGGTAGGGATGCTTCGGAGGCCCTTGTCAATTCACCCTACACCTAGGTTTTGTCTTGGATATTTGTCTACAGATATTCCCATTTTTCATTTTGTTATAAGCCATTAGTTTTTCCGTGTTTCGTTATTTTTTCTTTTTCTCTCTCTCTTCTTGCTTGTGTTTAGTTTCTCGTTTTTGATGCAGCGCTCTATTAACTCTTTCGACCTTATAGCACCAACCTATATCAGTAATAGATTTAACCTATTTTATTTTCTACATTTGAAGTTATTGTTTAATTAAAGTTCATTTTTTGTTAAGAAAAAAAGTAAAATTTAAAAGTTTTTCAAGAAATGATTATCCTGTATTTATTAAGGCTTTTCTAGATAGGAATTCTTTCCCCACACACGGATTTATAGTCTAAGTGGGGAAATATATTTCCTGGAATTGTTTTTGTATAACTATTATTGTTATTAGTTATTTTGTATAACTGATATGTATATGATTTTTTGAGGAAATAAAATTGAATTGAAAAAAAAATTTAATCGAATTTGTAATGCAATTGATGTTCTCAATTAGCTGCTGCAATAAAATATTTTGACTTTTGACTTACTCTTGGCTAGCTGCTTATCATCAGCTGATTAGCGAGCGTAAAGAAACTCTTCTGCGCATGCGCAAATGATTAGCGAGCGTGAAGAAAATCTACTATGCATGCGCAGATGGTTAGCGAGCGAAAAAGTGATTTCTCCTCAGAAATTAGCTGTTTTACGAAGAGAATTGAGTATGTAGATTCTTTTTTTACGCGCAGTTGTAGAAAAATCATGTTTCATGAATCTAAGATGGTGAGCGAATCCTTCGCTTTTCAACTAAGATAACGTTCACAATGAAAAACATTCAAATTAACAAGAGGAATAATATGAGCTTGATTATATCGGAACATTATTGGTCATGATGTGGAGTATACTACGAGATTTAATTATGTCGAAAGCTCGTGGTAATGATTAGTTTTTTACTGAAATATTTTTGAGATAACCTGCAAAATATGGAGAAAAATGTGATATCACTAGTTGAAACAGGTCCTCTTGTTCATCAACTATTTGTTCACGAACTGCGTTTCTTGATGTTGATCGAACTCTATCAATCAACTTCAAATCGAGAATTATCGGATCTCACAAGTCGGCCATTCGAACATTTATCTGAAAAGTCAGTATGATATCGATCTGAAACTTAAAATACACACTCATCTCTAGATATCTACAGATTTATCAATCGTTCATAAAATTGATCTGAATGAGAGTGATGGAATAATAGGGTTCTATGGAAAAATAAAAATGATATAATGAACGTGATAATTTGGATTGAACCATCACATTTATTGATTGAATTTCATTTCTCAATAATATACATTGAATACAGATACAAATGCATAGCAAATTTAAACTGAGGAAATTTAAAGGAAAAAAAATTATGCTAAGGTGATAACTCGTAAAACAGTAACTCGAAATGTTAAGACCCACATTTACTAACAATATTTTACGGAAGCTGCATAGAATTATGTGAAGATGATACATAAAGGTGCGTACAGATATAATACGCGCCGCGAACATGAGCAATTCAATTTTAATCAGCTGACTATATTTGTATTTTCACAGAAACGGTAAGATACAGATATAAAAAGCTTGGCATCAGCTGATTAAAAGTGAATTGCTCATGTTCGCGGCGCGTAAATCTGTACGCACCTTAGGAAAGAATTCCCAAATTGTTATAGAATCATGCCGATATTGATGATATGTTTTTTGTAATATTATCTGGAGAAAATGAATCAGCTTTTCCTCATCAGTCTTGGTAAATAACGAAAAATTCACCCGTAATTACAATTCAGTAAAAATCATTATAGGGTCAAAAGCAACCGCCTCTTAGCTTGCAAACTCGGGTAGCACTTTAACATTAAACAGCTTGACAAATAGAACAATGAGGGGAACAAGAGTGCTATGTGTATACAGGGCTGGTGATGAAGTGGTAACATGAATTTAAAAGATATCTTTTTCATTAAATATGCTGCAGCACAATATACGTTAGAAGGGAATGAATGTTATTTTCTGTTTACTTGCTCATCATACAGCCGACAGTACCAGCGGCGTTGTTCATTAGCGAGCACCCGTGTTAGACAAGGATGGTTGTACGAGGAGAAGATACAAGTGAGAGAGAGAGAATGTGTAGTGAGTTCTGGCTCACTGTCCCTTCCATAAACCACTAGGGACTACAAGATCGTTTCAGGCTCAGCTCGCTGTTCGCACTTCTTCATCATCACGCATTCCTCTCTCTCACTCGCTCACTCTCTCTCTATTACACACACATACTCACACTCTCTCATTCATTCCGTCCTTAATCCCTCTTCCTCCATACCTCACCAAAACAACCTTCCTCACTCTTTATCCTCTTCACAATTCTCACCTCTCAGTGAAATTCCAGGTAATGTTGTCAAGCTTTATCTCATACCGGGAGCAAACATCAAAGTGTGATGAACAAATGGCAAACATTATAACATTGTTATTCGCTAAAAGCGATTATTTGAATGGAGTATTATTCAATATATGTAATAATTATTTGAAGCTTATAATAGATTTATAAGTAATGTTGAATAATGATTGTCAGTCGTTGATAAAGTATATCTCAAGAGACTTTTATCTCAAATGTACTAAATATTCGATAACGATGTGTTTTGCTAATCAAAATTAATTCATTTTGTTCCCTATCAATTCATGAACTGTATTTTCCAAATGATGATGCCCACATGTAACGTTTACAATAAATGTTTTTAGCCATTGATGAAGAATCGGTTCAGCTTGAGCAAACAAATTGTTCAGTATTCATACTATGGACGTTTAACGCAGGTAAGCACAATTCGGCTGTGGAACTCATACGTACAAGTAGGCTATAATTAAGCTTCACGATTCCATACGTTTCTTGTATAATGAAATACAAGATTTTAGTGTATTAAAGTGAGCCGGTACTAAACATTAATCGAATTATTAAAAAAATGGACAAAGAAGTTGTGGAATTTCTTCATGTAAAATGAAAGAAATGTCAGTTCCACATGGTTTACCGAGTTTCAATTTCAGGTTGTTGTAGACTTAGGTTTATGTGGAACTGACAAAATCTATTCAATTCCACTTTATTATTCGAGAATTTCAAATGAGAATAGAGAATCATTATGATGCAGACCGAACGCTGAGAGGGCAGACAGGCAGACAGACAGAGAAATATTTATTTCTTAAACACTGCAATTCACAAAATAAATTGGGAGAAAATTTTGAGCGATGAACAGTTCTAGACAGGGACAATTTTTATTAGGTTTGTAGTGTAAATGTTGATGTTGTGGAACTTTTCCTGTAAAATATTAATTTTTATTTAATTAAAGTGGATTTTTGACAACGTTGTAAGTCTATACAATTTTTATCGTTCAGGCTGATCTCCAGATTTGTACCCTTCCTGATTCTTTTGAAACCCTGTGTTTATGAGGACCGTCTAAAGACGATTCTTTAAATTCTGTCTTTAGACAAGTCTGAGAATCAGCATCTTGGAGTTAATTTGAAGGTTCGAATTCTTGTAATATGAAATGACAAAGTTTGTTATAACTTATAACCAATGTGGGCCGTCAACTATATCACTACATGATATTTTATCTTCCAAATTGTTTTAACAGAATGTTCGAGAACGTAGCTACCTTGTGATATAGCAATGTTGAAGTACGTAACAACATTGTGATATAGCTTCTGTGTCTGTTTCGATTAATACCTCGGCAGATGTGAATTTCGCGTGCTACTGTTCAGTTCGTGGAAAGTTGTTTGTGGAAGTGTCTAAACAGACGCGCCTGGCACTTGTTGAGCTTTCTGTTCAGCGATCGAGGCAGTTTCGCTCTACAGCCTTTAATTAAAATTCCTGGGAAAATTTATACACGTCTTTTAATCAAGAACTATTCCAAGTTCGGTAATATTCGAATACTTTTTATATCGAAACATTTTTCTCGCTGATGATGCCCAACCCACTTCCATACTTTCAAGTGCAATAAAAAGTTTTACGGCTGATATAAAAATCAGAAGATGAAAGCACAAGGACGACTCATCCTTTCCGGAGGCAGAAAAGTAGCTCATTCTTCCTGAAATTGAATTCCTCTTCTATAATATAATTTGTTTATGGCTACGAGGGCCATTCTGCTTGATATAAAAATGTGTCAGATCATTTTTTAGATTAATATCAGTGTGAAAAACCTTCAGTTTCTAATACCATTTTTGAAGCCTGTCATGATTCGTCATACATAAGTCTCCAGCATACATAAATCTCATGAGTGAGAAGTTTTTGTTTACATGTTTGTAACATTTGCAACATTTCAAGGAGTGGATTGACACAAGACGGAAGAATAATTTGATAGCATCAATGCCTGAAATAATATTATCTCCTGTATTTTCATGAACTATCTGTGTCCATATTCCTCCTTTTCCTTGTTCATATTTGCACCGATAAATTGGCTTATTACCCAGAATATAGTCCATTTCAGTATTTAAATAGTTTTCAATAATTTTGATAAGTTTTTGTGTTTTTTTTCAGTAACATGAGTACTAAACATAGAACGTGTTTTATGATATAAGATCGGGGACCCAGCTTCGCTTTGGGGTACAATACCATGAAAAAATTATTACGAAAGAAGAAATTATAATAACATTCATACAGGAATTTCCAATCTAATCACAGTGAATTGAGATTAATTCCCAGAACAATGCAAAAATTCCCCTCACAAAGGCCCAGTTGCACAAAAGCCAGTTAAATTTTAATCTTGATTAACTTCACGTGAACCAAATCAGAGAAGAACATTTCAAAAAGATGGATCTACTGGAATTAATCAAGATTGAAAATAACCCGGCTCTTTTGCAACCGGCATTAAGTACCTGATTGAATGATTACAAAAGTTCAACAGCTGATTTTGACACAGTCCTACACACATGAACTCGCTCACTCACTTCCATCACCAACAGACGACGAAATAATTATTATCAGCTGTTTTTCCAAGGATGGATAATAATTATCCTTTTGCAATCGAATCTTTATATTATAAACCTACTATGTTCTGAATTTCGTGAGAATCGTAAAAGCCGTTCTCGAGATTCGGTGAAATACAAACATACAAACATATAAACATCTAAACATCTAGACATCTAAACTTCTAAACATATGAACATATAAACAGAAGTTGCTCGTTTAATAGTATAGGATTTGATATAAAATTAAAAAGAACAATATATTAATCTTGTCATACCCTTCATCTTTAAAAAACTTCAATATATTTCAAGTTTCAAGTTTCAAGTTTTATTGTTTACATCAGCAATACAACAAAATAAAAATAAAAAATCTCATCAGATACCTATAACTAACAATTTAAAGATACTAAGCACTTCTGAAAGGTTAATTTGGTACTATATAATAATGTATCAATAATACAGTAGAAATTAACTTTAAACTTATAAGTACACAACTCATATCAACATTTTGGAATAATGTAACTGATGGTGGAAATGAACCTTAACATTTTATGTGAGAACCGATGCAAACAAAAATACTATTCACAAAAGAGCTTCCGCAAAGCCCTTGTCCGTGAATAGGAGTTTGAATAATGGGACATATGAAAATGATATGACACATACACACACGCATTCACACAGTCATCAATATTCGACAATTGACACATCGGAGCATTCCCCTCGTTACTTATATCTCATAGTGATATAAACTTCATGTGAACAGTGGGGAGGAAGCCACCACCTATAAATCGACCAATAGGTATTTTAAGGCAGAAAAAAGAATTTAAGACAGAAGAGAGAAGAAGAAGAAAAATGTTTAGGTTTTATGACAATTTATTTACTTAGCTTACCACTCTGAAGAAATTTTCAATTTCCAAAGGTGAATGAAGCCATAGCCAACACTTCGTTTTACGGATGAATTGTTTGCAAATTTTTAGTTTCCTTATTTCCTCAGGAAGGATATTGTGAAATTTTGGTCCCAGAAAAATGAAACATCTTTGGAAGGTGGTACAGTTGGGTTTGGGAAGTCTCACCAGCATTCGTGTAGTTTGCCGTGTAACCAAACTGTCTTGTCCAATATTTTCCATCAAATATCTATCCCCACTCATTTTATAAAACAGGGATAGAACTTTCAACACATACATATATCTAAAAGGGAGAATCCCCAATGATTTAAACATAGGGAAAGTATGAGCCCGTCAACTAGCACCATAAATGACCCTAATGACAGATTTTTGTAGAACTATAAGTTTTTTAAAATGTGACATGAATGTGGAAGCATAGCAAGAAATGCCATACTCCAACCTACAATTGAAAAAAGCAAAATACATCATACGAAGAATAGATACAGGGAAGAACTCTCTTAATCGATAAAATGTCTTTACTAAATATAGAAGGTACCTTTTTATTTTTCTTATGTGAAAGTCCCAAGTTAAACTCTGGTCCAAAATCAATCCTAAATATTTGACGGATTCTGATTGTTTTATAACTTCACAGTCACAACCCACCGAATCACATCCAATTGATGGTATTTAATAGGATCTGGGAAATAGAAAGTTGCTGACAAAGAGAAGTTTATGTAGGAGGTTTTAGCTGCATTAATTGCTAATTTGTTGCAATCAAACCAACATCGCAGATCAAATAGATCATGCTGAATCATTCTATGCAATTCTCTTTCGTCTTTGGCTGAGTATGCTAGGGCTGTGTCATCAGCAAAGGATGTAATGGATCCATTAAAAGTATGAGAAAATAAATCATTGATGTACACTAAAAATAGTATGGGACCCAAAACTGATCCTTGTGGGACACCATATTTAACCATTGCCAAATCACTATCACTGTTAGAAATTGAAACATATTGCTTGCGATCTGACAAATATGATCTTAGCCACATGTTAGCCACCCCACGGATTCCAGCAGCACGAAGCTTTTCCAAAAGGATATTGTGCTCTACAGTGTCAAATGCTTTTCTTATGTCTAAGAATAGACCTGACGTTCTGTACTTATGAGGTGTATTGATCCCGTGATAGATATCTGCCATAAACTTGTTAAGCGCCTGCTCAGTACTTAAGCCCTCCTGGAAACCAAATTGATCCCTATGAAAGAACTTTACTCTACTGAAAAAGGATATTATTCTTTTTTAAAAAGTTTTTCAAAAATTTTTGAAAAAACTGAGAGTAATGAGATGGGTCTGTAATTTGAGATTTCTGTATTAGATCCACTTTTGAATATCGGGATCACTTTTGCAGTTTTGAGTCTAGTTGGGAATTTACCCTCTGAAAAGCTCGCATTAAAGATGTGACACAAAATAGGTACTATTGCATAAGATATTGATTTTATTAAATTAGATGATATATTATCCGGTCCCGGAGACTTTCCTTTCTTCAATATATTATTTCAGTTAATAATTCAAAAAAAGTTATGGGTTTTAGAAAGAAAGAGTTACAGAAATTAATAGTTTTGAATTTTCTATTATAATTATCATTCATCAATTCATCTGGATCATGTATAGAAGAAATTATTTCTTGTGGTATGTTTATGAAATATTCATTGAATTTATTTGTGATGAGTTTTTCATCAATCAAAACACTATTTCCGCAATGCAGATGGATAGGCTTTTTTTTAGAAGTAGCTTGACCACAATGATCATTGATGATCTCCCACTGCTTCTTTACAGGAAAAGTCTTCAATTTTGAAAAGTATTTATATTTTTGTTCTTTTATCAATTTATTTATATTACTCTTTGCAGTTAAAAAATCATGTTTATAATTATTATTTTGGGGATATTTCTTGTGTTTTTTGTAAAGTTTATCACGATTTCTAATTGCAATGCAAATGCTATCTGTCATCCATGGTTTCAAGTGCTTATTATTTTTAAAAGAACTTTTGCGCTGGTAAGTGCACTGATTTATATAGTTGAGGAGTACATCCATGAATATGGAAAACTTTCCATCAACAAGGTTACAATCATATAAATTAGTCCAGTCGTGTTCCATCAATAAGTCAGCTAACTTCTTAAAATCTGTTATATTTTGAACTACTGGAGTAGCATCACTGTCTCTATATTCAGGTATTGACAATGAAGCTGAAACCGCTCTGTGGTCAGTAATGAGCGATTCAATCACTGCACTCCGAACTTTTATCCTATTATATTTCGACTTGAAGAACATGTGATCAATACAAGTTGAACTCATATCTGTTACACGGGTATCAATATCTATGAGCGATTGATAACCGTTGGAATGCAAAATTTCCAAGTAGTCAAAAGCTCCAGGATTATTTATATCATTAATATTAATATTAATGTCACCCAGAACCATTGAGTCACCCTTACATCCTACACTCTCCAAAAATTGGCCAAAACTATTCAGAAAAACATCCATTCCAACAAACTGCCATCTGTACAAGCTCAAAATGCTGAAATTGTAGTTAAGAATTTTAAAGTGCAGTAAAACTGAATCAGCACCATCAATTTTTGATTCCTCCCGCGAACACACAATACCTCGGCTAGATGAGACAAAAATGATAATACCTGATGCCCTACTTACATCATTACCGGTAGAGTAATTATCATAACCTTCGATGTTGTAGGGGCTGGTATCATCGATCGGTTGAAACCAGGTTTCAGTCAAGATAATTACATCCGGCTTTACTTTCCAGCAACTAAGGTACATTAAAAATGAATCAAAATTTTTATTCAAACTACGGATATTTTGGTGAAAAATTGTGATGTTTTCACCGTTTGTTAGAAAGCACGTGTTAACATCAGTGGTGTCCCCCACAAATTCACAAATTTCAACCATTACTAATGATGAAGTCATTTTGTATAGTATAATAACGAAGGTTATGCTCCATACTAATAGATGATAAAACATCAATCATTAAGATGACACACACACAAATCATTCGTACAACATTCATACACAACACATAAACACGATAGATGACGTAAGAAATACATGAGCATACAAAGATTCTATTAGCAAAAACAGAAGAAGATTCCTTTGTTCTTCTGAAATTAGAAAGAACTTCGCTCATATCGTCCTCAAACAGAACATTAGACACGCCAAGCCCACCGGCACCGATGTAATAGAATATAACTATATGAGATGATGAAGTTCATGCATAGACTGAGTGTATTGAATTTTGATAGGGGTGATAAAAGTCAATAATAGTAGTAGGCTCGAAAGCAAGTAGTTAGCATTAATACTGAAATTGATAAGAAATGAAAATCAAACTACGACTACTACAGTGGATCACAATCTTATCTTTTAGCGAAAATCATTTTCGAGAGGTCAGCCTAAAGCTATTCTTATTTTCTTTACGACATAACTAATTATCAAGCAGAATATTTTGAACGGGAGAAAGAATGCGAGAGTGATAGTGAGCGAGAGAGAGAGAGCGAGAGTGAGTGAGAGACAGAGTGAGTGAGTGAGTGAGTGAATGAGAGAAGAGAGAGAAAACCTTACAATTAGTTCCATCAATATTGTTTACCAAACTCTTCCCTAAAATAATCTATGCTGTACTATTGACAAAAGCAAGGCCAGAATGATGATATCGGATCAAGCACCTTCTTATTTCCTTGTAAGAGAGTCAACTAAATACCGTAGTTTAATCCTCTAATCTAACAGATTGAAAACAGAAGTATTAGTTCCAATGAGTTGGCTATTCAATTAAGAATAAAAGCATATTAAAAGCGTTTTTCTCGTGCGCTAATAGTTCAGAAACTGTTATATTAGTTATATTTTGTTTTTTATCATGCATACAAAATATTTCTTTTTCGGGTGATATGTTTGAAAAGTGTCGAACCTCAATGTAAAAAAGGGTACTTTGATTGCTAATCACGTTTATGACTTCCAATATCTGTATGGATGTGTGTTATTTTTTTATGCACCCTTGCAAGTATATCATCTTTCAACGAAAAACAACCTTCGTATTCTGAATATTGTCTCATCAAAGAACAGATCACTCGAATTTAATAACTCACGAATTGAACAACCTCAGTATATTCAATGAGCTTGAATATATGAGAATATATGAGCTCCAATCATAAGCATGAAAATAGTTCATCGGGATAGTCTAGATTATGAGGCATCGAGAAGCATGATTATTTTAAATCTCTGGGACTCAATTTTAAAACTTAGCTTTGGAAAAGCTGCATTATTAAATCATCATATCATGTTATGTTTCCAAAGTTTTAGAAGATTCTTTACAATATGAAAAATGTCAACTACTAGAAGAAATTGGATTCATTAATGAAAATTAGTATATTCAGAGAAAAAAGGAAATGATTGTGTTGTCCCATATAATGACCTATATATATATAGGCTATATATATTATATATAATGACCTATTCTCTTACAAGTTCAATGGCATTGCAACGTCTTTTGCTGATGACACTGCGTTCTCTTACTCATCTAAAAATGTTGAAGAACTGCAAGTGATGATGCAGCAAGATCTTGATACACTCCGCCTTTGGTTTGATTACAATAAGTTAACACTAAATGCTGCAAAAACAAATTACTTAATCTTTTCTTTGTCATCACCACTCATGTAGAATGTCCCTATTTTCTATCATGAAATTGACTGCAATAGGGTGCAGTGTAACTGCACTGTTGTAGAAAGAAATCAGTCTATAAGATATCTTGGGTTGGTTGTAGATGATAGATTGTCATGGAATATCCATGTTCTGGGTCTAAGGAAGCATCTATTCTACTTGTTAAGAGTTTTCTATAATCTAAGGCAATTCATCCCCCCAAATATTTTGCGTCAACTATACTTTGCTTTCCTCAACTCCAAATTGGATTATGGGATAGCATGCTGGGCTTCAACTTACATTTCTCACTTCAAATCAATAATTACATTACAAAAAGCAGCAGTTCGAGTTATATTTGGAGTTCACAGACAAACCCATTCTTTCCCTTTCTTCAGACGGATAAATGCATTGCCTCTCAGACATATGTACGTCTTCAAGGTCCTAGCTCTATTCTACAGGATGAGTGGAAGCTATGGTCAGCCCCTGGTTGAGGGTAATCATTCCCAGCAAACGCGGCAGATAACTCTGGGATTGGTAAGATGCCCTAAAGCAAGCTGTACTCTCTTTCAGAAGTGCTTTCTATTTCTTGGGCCAAAGTTCTACAATATTCTGCCTGCTGAAATTAAAAAATTGGGAACCTTCAAAAAATTTAAATCAAAACTAAAGCCTTGGCTTTTCGAAGCTCATCCAAATGATGTTGAGGAATGGTTTATTGTGCTGCATTGAGCATGATTATACACCCTTTGAATAATTTTGTATCTCAAAATTCGAGTCCTATTAGGCATTTATAATTTTTTTTAAATGTGTGGATGTGTGTGTGTGCGTGTGTGTGTGCGCTTGAAGAACCAAACGACTCCTGCTTGCACTCAAGTGATATTTCTCTCACTTTGCAAGCTAGTATTTATTCCACTTGCATCAATATGCATATTATGCATTATTTTTTGGTTGTACAATGTCAATAATTATAATATATTTGTATTTTCGAGAAGATATATTTTATGTTCATTTGGTCATAATATAAAATTCCCTTCAAATTTTAAAATTTACAGTTTATTATTTATAAACAAATAGGTAATATGCTAGTTATGTATTATATACTTTTTATTTATTTATTTTTAAATGCTTTGTAATAATATTGTATAATGCATAAATATATACTATGTACTATATATTCATATTGTAATGCATTTTGAGCAAGTGAAATAAGATTTATTCTATTCTATTCTATTCTATTATGTTGTCTTGAGATCGTGATGTATTATGAGCATGATGTATTTAAAGTATTATGCACAATAATTTGTGGATTATGAAATTGAAATCGGCTTCCAAATCACTGGCTCACTTTCTGTATTATTTTTCTGACTTCACTATCCTGTATTTCTCACAAGAATTATTCGATTCCGAAGCTGCACTCCTATGCTATTCCGTTCCACCCACCTCAGTGGCGAATCCGATACATTAGACTTTCTGATTCATGGTAAGGCAGCTCGCTCCCTCCCACATATGCCACACATTGGGGGCCATATGGGATGTCACATGGCACACGTTGACAGTGGCAAAACAGATATTATTTATGTACATCTGCCAAATATATATCGGCTACGCCCGTTTATTGTTTTCTATTTTTCCTCCATGCGAGTACAATATTACAGGTCATCGGGTATATCCGGAGCAGGAAAATCTGCTTTCGTCGTTTTCCTGCTGAGAAATACATATTGCTAATGCTTTTTTGGAAGCGCTATTCTGAACTTTTGTGTCATTCTCTCATCTTTTAGTAATTTTTTTTCAATTAACCCATAGTGGGAATAGTCAATGAGCTTACACTTTAGATATTATATCATTTGGTTTTTGTATGATCAATTATTATAATTATTGATTTGAAACTTCTTTATTGTCAATACAATTTCACAAAACAAAAATATATAAATATCCTTCAAAACAATAAAGCCCAAAGGTGAAAACCTGTTTGGAAAACATAATTTTTAAATATATACACACAACTCTCGAGAATAACATCAGCCGGCCTTAAAAACTAATAACAATTTGAATTTCAGCGAAACCTCTAAACTATTGTACTATATTTAGAATAAGCTTCCTTATCTTTATAATAACAAGGTTACAATTCAATTATACTACAATATTAAAATAATATTGTTAATGTCGTCCTCCATTAGAAGATGCTTACGGGTTTTTTTCAAAAAAATATTCTTCACCTGACAATCTTCGATATCAATCGGTAGGTGATATCAATGTTGGTGCTGAAAAAAGATAGAATTTTCTGAATATTGTTAGATTAGGCTTGGGTACAACGACATTTGATCTGTTTCGAGAAACTCTTTGAAAATCACAAATTCTTCTCTCTCCACTCCTATCAAAGATAGGAGTGAGAGTTAGTAGAGAGTTACTCTTTGGTAGAGAGTTAGTGGGGAGGATATTTTTATTATTCTTCCCAAAGAATGGACATTGATATGTCCAAAGCTCCGCCAATTTATGTAGATGCATAACAATATGATTATTATCTATAGTTATTATATTACAAATTGCTTTTTCATATCATATACAGTTCTATAGTTATTTTCCTAGTCTATATTATATAAATTCATCTATAATTTTGCTGTATTGTAAGCTATTGTATATAAGTGTATAAGCCAGTATATATTGTAATCTACATAAATAAAGTACTCAATCAATCAATCAATCAAAAAATATTTTCAATGTTTTGTGAATGAATAAATTCCTGATTCTAAAAAGTTGTAACGTGTGCTCAAATCTTTTTTTTTAAATGTAATAACTTTTATGAAATATTTTTGTAGGACAATTATTGGGGCTCAATGTCGGGCTCAATTATTGGCTCAATGGGAGGGACGTATGTGCCTCCCCAGACTTCTAAGCCATATTCCATTCTCGGATTCACCAATGCGAAATACAGGGATCTTTATAGTTTCGGATAACAAACTGTACGCAGCATGTAGAATATTCTTATGTATTTGATCAATTTGTATTTCAAATATGTGACATGCTTCTTCCAATTCAACTTACTATCCACCCAGAGACCTAAATACTTTATTTGCTCAACTTGTTCGAGATCTGCACAGGTACACTCATTCAATTCAAATGTACAATTTGTTTCATGGTACTTCAAAGGTGATATCAAAACAGAACTCTTTCTAAGACTGAAAATAATATACTTAGTCTTTGGACTCATTACCATCAAATTCGTTGTGAACCACCACCTAAGTGCGTTTATATCATTTTGCATGTTATTGTGTAGTTCGATCAAGGAATCGGCCTTATAAATAATTCGTATTTATTACAAGCAATCAATCCAAGCAGTACATTACAGCAATGATCGAGAAATAGAGATCATTTTTCATACGCATGAAAATATTTAACCTAGATAGTCAAGATTCTGATGCATTGCGGATTAACTCCATTTCAAAACTCTCCAGCATGGAAAAAGCAGCATCATTTAATAAACTATCATACCATTTTCTATGTTTCTAAAGTTTTAGGAGATCCTTTACAATATGAAAAATGTCAACTACTTGAAGAAATTGGATTAATAAATGAAAATTAGTCTATTTAAAGAAAAAAAATGTGTTGTTCCATATCATGTTGTCTCGAGGTCAAGATAACAAAGCCTTTATTCAAACGTGGGGATTTAATTTCTTGAGGTGAGAACAATGATGAATTTATTATCCACGAATTTTCGGAACCATGACTTATTCAGATTTCAAGAGACCAAATTGAGCATTTCTAAAGTTTTAATTTGGATGCCTTGGACAAAATTATCTGTTAATTATTATGTGACGATATAATCGGGAGGTAAATTCATAGCATACTATCAGATAGTATCAAATATTTTTTTAAATTACTATTTCTATTGATAATTTTCAATTATTCAGATGAATGAACTTCTTATATATATGTTTATCTTATTGGATTCCGTTAGTTTAGTTTTGTTATAATTATTCATCTCATGATACACTTTAAATACTCAATTTAAAATTATGAGAAGATCAAATCGGAATCTACATTTCAATTTCGATCAGAACCTATACAATATGGATTGTGGATGTATCTGCTTGACATCACAACAATATTGTACTGTTGTCTTGTAAATTGGAGTTGCATTGTTCTCAGATGATGCAGATTGCAGATGTGCCGAAACAGTGATATGCGTCATTAGAATGCGCTCAAGTAGTCCGTGACATCAGAAGGGATCATCGCATCATTTGCAGTGCTTGTACCATATCAATCGCCGTATCATCTTCAATGGCTCGCATTGAGAGTGTACAAAAACAGAGTCAGGAGAGCGAATCAAGTTGGGACGATGTCAATGTGCTCTGCCATCGTAGCATGGCAATTCCGCCACTACCCGTCACATCGTCACCTGTCTCTCACTCGCACTCTCTCTCACCCTCTTTCTCTCACTCACTCTCTCTGTCTATCTCTCTCACTCTATTTTTCCATCAAGTAGCAAGGCTCACATGAGCATCTCTGTCTCTCTCTATGCCATGAAGGCTTGCGAGGTTGATTAAGCAGAAGTTGAAAGGACTCAACAACTGTACTGGCTACTGCTACTGCTATACTGCCACTGCCACTGTTCATCGCCAACATAGAACTGCATCGATCCTACCCGTTACTATAGAAACAAGACTCTCTCTTACTCTACTTCTCAGTAATACTTCACGAAAATCATCGGGCATGGACTCCATGCAGAATTATTCATAATAAGCTACAATTATATTGAAGTGGGCATCAATTGGAACATCATTATTGAATAGTAATCTTTTTTTAATAATATTATGCTATCATGAATTGAACTAATGTTGAAACATGATAATCCATTGAAAAATCGTTGTTCCCTCTAGAGGTTTCATCTTGTATAGAAAGTTTTACTTTGAATCATCGAAAATAGGCTATATGCACAATTTCGCATGATAAGCTATCATCAATTGGATTGAGTTGGAGAATCAAAATGAAATACAAATCATTCTTCCCTTTTGGGGTTTGATCTTGTACAATAGAGGTAATTCTTCAGAAAAATCAGTAATTCAATAATTCTCCACAAAAATCATCGGTGATATACTTCATGCAGAATTATTTATAATACGCCTCAATTAGATTGAAGTAGAATTAGAGTGGAGGTGATTAAATATTAATCATTTTTCTCTCTCGGGGTTTTATATAGTATTAAGAGCTTGACTTCGAATCATTGAACATAGGCTCTATGCTGAATTTTCCATAATATAATAATACTGAGGGTGATATCCACATAAGTAATTTAGTGTAATTAGTAACAAGTGTAATTCTGAATGAGTAAATAAATAAATAAATAAATAAGCTCATAGTAGCTTGTGAGTGGGTAATGAGTGAGAGGAATGATAATGGGAGATGAAGACTACTTTTTAGGTAGTCGGGACCGACTACTTATCATCATAATATTGCTATTTGCTATCATCATGATTGGATTGAAGTTGAAACATCATAATTGGATACAAATAATCATTGTTCCCTCTCGAGATTCGATCTTGTATAGGAAGCTTAAATTCAGGTTTACCTTTGTATTTTGTTTCTGAGAAATAGTTTGTAGTAGTGGGATGAAACAAACTAGTTTTCAATCATGGATAGATTGAGATGAGATGACCCAGTCATTTGAAGACGGAAATTTCAATCATACTATTCGTTTTAGAATTAGAAATAAGACACACGCGATGATTTAGATGATTCTTCTAGAATAGTATCAAGCTGTGGAGTCTATTATTTTGGTGAATAAATAACAAAGTTAGTTTCCTTCGAAGGAAATCAATGGGAGATGACGAGAGTATGAAGCGCAGTTTCCATCTCCTTTTAGATGCGTCTCTGGAAATATCTGAGAAATGTCTGGACCGTTGCCACACAAACCCATTCACCCCTCCCCCATGGGACTACATTGCAACAATTTACACTGTTGAAAGCAGCCTTTGTAGCCGTTGGAATTGAATCCGCTATGAGAGCATGAATATATTGAACCACGAATTCAGCCCATGCCTCGCACAGTGTCGAGTAATTGATGGAGTGGACTGTCTTCCCTCATCCATCCACGTGCAATGCCAATACAACTGTATTCTCAATGACTCAGTGTCTTAGAGAATACAGGATTCACTGGCTCATAGAATAAATCTCACCAATGAATCCGCTTATATTATGCGTATTCGATTATCTATGAACGATCATTGATAATCACACAGAACTAGAATGAGTGAAAAGTAAATCACACAGAGTATATGAACAAGTATTTGAAGTGCATCTCATCATTCACAGTTATATTGATCATGACGGGATATTTTTGTATATCAAGCTTGTCATTCCATGAAATCAGTTGTATAATCGTTACCGTACTACCAAAGACAAATAATGGAATGTATCTTCAACGGTATTTTCTCTCTGTGCTACTACTGAACTATACTAATACTTGAAATCTCCTGGCTAGTAAAACTAGAAATTAATTTTCAGAAATTAAATGGAAAATCTCACATTTTTCAGCTCTGATGTTGGTAAGAGCTTCAATAATTCATCTTCTCCTTACTCAAGTCTAATCTCTATGTCAAGTCTATCTCGAATCTATGAAATTGTGATATTATGTATAACAATGATTGTATTTTTATGACGGATACTTGTTTTATACTTGTCGTTGGCAATGAATGGATTCGATTTGAATCAATTAGAATTTAGTTCTCTTCAAACAGTTTACAATTATGTGTGCTGTGCATAAGACATAATAATTCATACTCTGTAATATAAGTTATTCCATATTACGCTATATATAATAAAGCGTTTAGCATTTTAGATGCTAAAGACATCTCAAGGAACAGCTACCAGTACCTATTTGATGTTCAAGTATTTAGAGAATATTACTACGAAGGTTATTTCCTGTGTGTGTGTGTAAGGGTTAGGACATCTCCTGTGTGTAAGGGTAAGGTCATCTGATGTGTATAATGATTATTCGCCATAGTAACATTTCCTTCTATAGACATAAAACGCTAAACATAAATAGTTCTAATAAATTGTATTACCACTATACGAAAGTTGGAATAATGAAATGTTCTATTCAAAATTGTAGTACTTGAATAAAATAATTTGAGGCCTTCAAGTGTTTTCTCCGCAGCAAACCAAATCCAAAGCCCGAAGTGTAAATAATATAATTATAGAAGTTAACGGTTATTCTAACAGCGAGCCAAATTCAATAACTAACTGAAGTTTGAATCCTGTAAAATCAAAGTTTTTCAGCAACTTGACAAAACAACCTGAATGAGAGATGCTGTAGCCTATTCTTTCCCACTGTTGTTGAGGTATCTGCGGTAATATCTGAGTCCTACGGGAGCGTGTGCCCTGTATCGATAGATGAAGAGAAATGTCCCTGGCATACTTGCAAGAAAGTAAAGTGAAGCTCTTATGTAAATTACTGTACTTGACATAACGGTGGAACAGTATTAAATTCTAGAGAGACACCGCCTTTGCGGTTTTCACTGCAGAATCCGCATACCCTTCTAATCGGTTTCCTGTGTAAACTATCCTTGCAGCTACAAATCCTCTTTACATTTTTCACCGACAACCTGGATTCCTCTCTAATACAATCACTCCAGTTATAAAATGTGACAACGTTTTCTATTTGCATAATACAGTTTTCTATCTACTGCAACCCTGTCAATTCACACTTTGTTAGGTTGATTTAATTGGCTTGCCGCTCAAAAGCGACTGGAGTGAGAAGCTATTCATCTGGGACTTGCTACATCTCTATTGATAGAGATAGACTGGAGCATCTTTCATGCTGGAGAGAATCATTGAATATTTTCTCTTATTATTCGACTCATTTGTTGTTAATTATTGATACATAAGTGGAGTCTTTAATACTTATGAATGATGGTTCTGTAATACCAAGTAGGATCTTTGGACTTAAAATCGGAATAAATGTAAAAATTTAAAAAAAAAACATCCATTTTGACTATTCTTATCAAAAATTGGAAAAGCAACAGTTTTGGGATGAGCCTAGAGTTCCTTTTCTAATAATTGATAATATTAATGATTGTATATTGATGTATAAATAAAGAAATGATATACGAGGGGAAGAACTATGAGTATTCGATAATTTCTGTATTTTTAATGGTTAGCAGGACCATTGTCAATCAAAAATTTCAACTTCTCTTCTTGTGTTTTACAATTTCCATTGATCCATCAATTGCGTCTATAATATTATTTTTTTCACTAGTATAAAGATTATTTATAACTTTATGTGGATTTACAAGCATCGTTTATCATGACATTTTCAATCGATATGTTCATCTGAATATAAATTCTTACTTCATGTCTCATTTATTACTGTGGATTACAATATTATATTACTATTCATCAGTCCTATTCGAATTTAACAGCAATATTTCATATCTCTTTGAACTCCGTATGTGTCCACGTTGGAATATCGACCATGCTGAGTTCTCTTGCAAGTATTGTGTCTGAACACTAGATTTGATAGAGTATCCATAAACTTTAAATTTTTACTATATTGAACAAGTGATTAACTCAATAAATAATACGATATTATATCAATGATGTACTGATATATCAATATATAAAGAGGATACATCAAGAATTTTCATCAGTTTGATATTTCCTCTGCGCATAACAATACTAAAATTATAAATCAGTTTACTGCCTATATATATGAATGTTCATGGAACGAATATTATTTGACTGGATAAGATTTGGAATAAATTAAATGATAATATTCCTCTGAATGCAGGACATCGCACTCAGAGTACATTTACAGTATAAAGAGTATAGAATAACTGTAATTCTGAGGAATTAATCAATAAAAAGCAAATAAAAAGCATAACATAGTTCCAAAATCTTTTACAATGCTAATTACTTCTCAAACATTTTACTCCAGGACATTTATATATGCTTACATAAGGATACATCGAAAGTTCTCACTAGCCTTATTTTTTCTCTACTAATAATAGCTCAAAAGGTAAAGTCAGTGATCTAACACAAATATACAGATTCTAGTAGTGATGATTAAGACTGGATACTGACCATACTAGTAATGCGAACAGTAGACATCGCTCATGAATACAACTTTCAAATTAATGAGAATTAATGAGAAGAAAAAACAATTTTGATGAGTTTTAGTTTTTGATCAACAATATCTTCCGATTGTTAACATTTAGATGTATAATTCAAAATCTCTCTGAGCGTATTTTTGTGCTCTACAATCTGAGATCAGGGAGAGCGCTCTATCTCGAATAGATCTCCAGGTACGCCTGACAACAATGCTCCTTGTATTGTGAAAAACACCTCATTTTCAGCTTCAACCATCATCACCAACTACATTGTCTTCACATTGATATTTCGCACAATGACATGAGTTCATGAAATCATGTTCTATGAGAATCACCCGCTAGATGCACTTCATTTCAGTATTTCCTAGTGGAGAGGCGCGCTTGAGGACACCTCAAGGATCAAAATTTCAAACACTTATAACGTTTGACACAATGCTCAGATTTCATCGTACTACACTTCATTCTTCTCGGCTTGTCAAGGCGGTCCAGAATCATGCAATATTAGTCAAATTCGGTCAGAAAACGAAAAATTTATTGTTGAGTGTACTTGAGCCCATATTCCAATAAATAAAAAATAGCCGATTTCTATATTCAAAGCTATGTATCTCTGTAGCCCCTTATTATAAAAATCATTACTTGATCTTGAAATGTGAAATAGCATTTTTTCTTTCATCTACTGCAAACGATTCATGGAAAAATATGTTCGTAAAGTTAGATTTGATTGTTGAAAAACATCCGGGAATTGTAGATATTTTTTTCATATTAACAGTTTTGGCAGTTCTATGATATGCCAGATAGATCCAAGATGGATTTTAGGCATCTGAGCTCGTAGAAGATGAATCTATCTACAATTTGGAATCAATCGTGAGTTTCTATGATGTATCAGACTCGTTTTAGAAACTCTTGATCAACAGTAAAATCACGAAAAAAATGTAAAGTCTGAAATCACCATTTTTAAAATCTTCTGTAACTTTCAAATTGTATTGGAATCGCAAGTATTATTTATTGGAGTACGTAGAGGGGGACAATTTCAACATCCTCACTTGATTTGGAAATTTTATCAGAAGTATTTCACAAGACATGCAGCTTTCAATATAGAAATTTCCCATTTTTTGTGTATTGGAATATGGGCTTCAGTACACTCAACAATAAAATTTCTATTTTTTTACCGAATTTGACGTATGATGCATGATTCTGGACCGCCTTGACGAGCCGAGAAGAATGAAGTGTAGTACAATGAAATCTGAGCATTGTGTCGAAAGTTATAAGTGTTTGAAATTTTGATCCTCGAGGTGTCCTCAAGCGCGCCTCTCCACTAGGAAATACTGCAATGGAGTGCATCTAGCGGGTGATTCTCATAGAACATGATCTCATGAGCTCATGTCATTGTGCGAAATATCAATGTGAAGACAATGTAGTTGGTGATGATGGTTGAAGCTGAAAATGAGGTGTTTTTCACAATACAAGGAGCATTGTTGTCAGGCGTACCTGGAGATCTATTCGAGATAGAGCGCTCTCCCTGATCTCAGATAGTTGAGCACTAAAATACGTTCAGAGAAATTTGAATTTGAATCTAAATGTTAACAATTGGAAGATATTGTTGATCAAAAACTAAAATTCATCAAAATTGATTTTTCCTTCAAATTTTACTCATTTTTGAAAAATCATAATTCAGTACTCATTGGAGATAGAGAGTTACGAATGATCTTATTTCATCCAGAATTTTATGATCTAAAACAAAGGTAGGAGCACATTTTTCTGTCCGATCACGTGATTTGGCAGAAATAGCTGAAAACTAGAAAATGAGCCGAAAATACGAGGTTTTTGAGCCACCCTGTATCTAACACAAGGAAATTTTGCATGAAGAAATTGGTTCTGGACTTCTCTTATGTACCCAAATAATATTTTTTGAAAAATCAGAATACAATATGAATTGCAAGCACATCCCCTTTTTTATGTCTATATTGACTGGACTAGGAGGTCTTATCGAAAATCGTTACACATAGCCTACGTTTCTGTGCCTTGTTTCAAAGAACTTGTATACCAAATTCTATCCAAATCAGACAATAACTGCGATACAAGCAGACAAAGGCCGATCGAGTCGAAACTAAGACCTCAACTTTGCTGTGGTCAATAATATGATTAGATCATATAATGACTCTGTATCAAAATACGGAAAAAAATTACATTCCTGTGGTTGATAGTCACTTGTGTGTGGGCTTGTATTCGAAGTCAATAATTCCAAAAAGTAAGATAGTTACTTTCCAAATCTCGAATGAAAGAGTGTGAAACCCTTACGAATTTTGATTCCGGATGTCACTCTAGGCTTTGCAGCTGGAATCCAATTGGAAATGGAGTTGATAGGAAGAGTCGCCCTCACAAGTGAAGCTTGTCGTGACCTCTATGTCGAAGTTGGCCAATACAAAGTTTCATTGGATCGGGCAGAACAAATCTCTCTCCAATACTTGGTTATCCCGAGACAAACAGCTTTTCGAAGAGTGGGATGACCTTGTCACTTGACTTGCTACGTTGCTCCAATATTTTCGTTCGTTGAGAGGATACTCATTCTCCCCGAAGCAATTGCAGTTATTCCTCTTCCAAGTCTCATCAAATGGCTCTTCGTTGTCGACACTTGTATATTTCACTGTCTCTTCAGCTTCCTAGATAGTGATGTGAATTCTTTAAGTCCTCCGTTGGAGTCTGCTAGTGTATCACATACTAGATCCTATAGAAGAATCCTGCTTCTTCATAATTAATATTATTCTTGAAAATGAGTATAAAGAAGTAAATGAGTACAATATTCCCATTTTTTTTTTATTCAAAATCTCCATTTTACGAAAAATTTGGATAATTTGATTTTACACATTTAAGCGATTTTTCAGTACTCGAACTTAATATTTTACAAATTCTGCTAACAATAATCATTATACTTCATAATGAGTGGAGCTTGTTCGCCCATATCAATTATTACAGTATTTATACAGTATTTTCATGATTACAGTAACATGACATTTTGACTTCCTTATCTTTATTCAAGAAGAAAAATGGAATAACTCGATTCTATACACGGACTTGATATTTTACAAAGTCATCCAATACTAATTATTCTCAATAATTAGTAGAGCTTACTCTTGTTCAAAATCAATATATCTCACTGACTTCTCAATCAATGAAAACTGACTCATACCTACAATATATGTTAAAAGTTATTTTATTCGTACTGTCCATTTTTCACAGTCTTTTGTATTCGCGGTGAATAGAAGACTGTGAATTCTGTAAAAGAAAAATAGGTTGAAATTAATTCACGTACATTTACGATTTTTTACATCTACATAAATTTTAGCCTGCCATAACATTGGAATATGGACAGAAAACTAAATATGAGGAATGATTGTGAGTGAAGAATTCACACTACTGGAAGAATAACTAATCTTATTCTTATTTCTGACTAGCATGTAACTAATTGAAGACTTGACAAACTGGGAACTTGACCTACTGAAATCTTGAAGAATTGAAAAACTGCCTGTAACCATCCACGGTAAATTGAGAATATAATACGCAAAATTTCAGTAGTTCAGAAGTGATGATGCGTCATTCGTGATTTTCCTATCCCGTACATGTATAAGTCAGTTTTTTCTTTATATTATCATTATTATAGATGGATGACGATTCACTAGCTTTGATAAATCACTGAAGCAGCTTCCAACTTTCAACTTTATGATATGAAGAGAGTATAAGTGATGATGCAAGTGGAGTAGTGGTGGAGAGAGTAGAGAGGAAGTGAGAGGAGTGAGGTAAAGGGAGAATGGTAGAGAGAGGATGAGGCGACATAAGGTGAACAAACAACAGCAAATGCATGTCAGCATATTCGAAGGTGAACATTTTGTTGTGGCAAGTCAAATACAAGTCAGATCACGTAGTACGTTTGTCGCGCCATCATCTAAAATCAGCACATTGGCTACGCTCCATATCTATACACATCACAACATTGTCTGCAACCAACATTATATTAAACTTGGTGCTGCTTCCTTCAACATTCCAGCCAGACAGTATTACAAACCATTCTGAACAATTTTTCAAAAACTCATCTTGTATTCAACAATGAATTGCCGTTCAAAATGTTCTTAGAAACCTGAATGACGGAAAATCGTTTGGAAAAGCACATTCTGTACCCAACAATTGCCGTTTATTATCCTAACGAACTAAATGACACGGAATCATAATCGATACAATATAATCACGAATGATAATATAGATTTAACTTGGCTAAAGCAACAGGCCTAACCTGCAACTGCCCAACTCCCGAATTCTGTGGATAGTTGAATCTCCAAAGAAGAGTTCACATTTTCACTGCTAAGAATTTGAGTCCATGTGATGGAGAAACTAGAAATTATGAATCACTGAATCATAAACAAATAGGACAAGTAGTATCATTAACATTTTATCAAAATTTTTGGAGAGAAATAGTACAGGCTCAGCCTAGTTTTTCCTCCAATGTCATAATTGTATTATGATTATAGTATTTTATACAATACATGAATAAATGAATGAATGAATAGTCTATATCTTGGTTCCAAATCAAAAAATCGTTCCAACTTTGATCCTTTTAACAATGAATAGATACGATTAATATCATCTATAACACTTTATGAATCACTGAGAACTTGAATAAATAAAGCTACTTCGGAAAATTCAAACTTGATCTTTAATCCATAATCATCAGAATGCAAGTTTATACTTTCCTTGCCCTATCACCATAGGTAAGGAAAGTATTGCTTTCCAAAAAAAATTAAGGTACCCCAATTCCATGTTTTCTATACGTTTCAAGGTCCCCTGAGTCCAAAAACATGATTTTTGGGTGTTGGTCTATGTGTGTGTGTGTGTGTGTGGTGTGTGTGTGTGTGTGTGTGTGTGTGTGTGTGGTGTGTGTGTGTGGTGTGTGTGTGTGTGTGTGTGTGTGTGTGTGGTGTGTGTGTGTGGTGTGTGTGTGTGTGTGTGTGTGTGTGTGTGTGTGTGTGTGTGTGTTGTGTGTGTGTGTGTGTGTGTGTGTGTGTGTGTGTGTGTGTGTGTGTGTGTGTGTGTGTGTGTGTGTGTGTGTGTGTGTGTGTGTGTGTGTGTGTGTGTGTGTGTGTCTGTAAACAGTATAACTCCATTCCTAATTAATCGATTGACTTGAAACTTTTAACTTAAGGTCCTAATACCATGAGTATCCGACAATAAGAAATTCAATAAAATTCAATTCAAAATGGCGGAAAAAATGGTGGATTATGACTGAAAAATCATGTTTTTCCCGGTTTTCTCAAAAACGGCTCTAACGATTTTTTTCAAATTTATACGCTAGATAGCTATTTATAAGCCCTATCAACTGACATGAGTCTCATTTCTGAGAAAATTGCAGGAGCTCCGTAATATTCATGAGAAAAATGGCGAATAATCACTAAAAAACAATGTTTTTCACGATTTTCTCAGAAATGATTTTTTCCAAATTCATACTCTGTATAGTTATATATCAGGTCTATTAACTAGCATGAGTCTCCTCCCTGAGAAACTAACAGGGCGTCCACCCCATCCTTGAGAAATTTACTTTGTAACCTCCTTCTCGTGCTTGAGGTAGGTGGGTAGAGCAGTTTATTCAAAAGAACACACGTCGAAATTTTATTTTTAGAACAGCTGTTTTGACAACTTTTGAAAAATCCTCAAATTTCATAATTCGAACAAAGGAAAATGTACTCTGAAAACAATACCAATAGTATAATCGTAGTTTTAATAAAATTATATAGCCGCCAATCGGCTTAACCCCTACATTATACTCGTTTAAGAATGAGGCTTATAGATCAATGAGCAAGGAAAGTTGTGAGTGTACTACAGCAGATTTTTTGTTGTAGTTGAAGTAATCATGAAATTAGGACAGAGGTTCTCAACCGGTGAGTAGCGACCCATTAGGATTAGTGAATCACAATAACTTTCTTGGGTCGCAGCATAGAGGAAAGAATAATGAATATATTTTTTCTCTGGTCACAGTGACAGAGTCGAGTATTTTGATGTGACGATAAGCATTGTCTTTTATTTTTCATCATCAAACTTCCATTGTGATAATATTTCCAAGTAAGCTGATTGTACAAACAAGAATTTTCACTTCATCAAGTTTGTTGAGCGGGTTGCCTATCCTACACATTTCAGGCCTTTTGTACTAAACACAGTATAAGAAATTATTTAGATGAGTGAGGTCAACGTTATAATGGCAGTGGAGAAATATAAGGGAACAGCCTTGTCACTGCCTCCTCTGGAAGATAGTGAAAACCAGTATATTTGATGTAATATTAACTGTTCATTCTTGTAAATGAAAAACTTTCATAATTGAGATTAGATAGCTTTCATTGATTGAGAATTATATTTCTACATTGTTGTAAAACAATCTGACAACTTTGCGAAGCTAGAAAAAGATAGCGCAATCTGCTGTGTCTAAAGATGACAAGGATAGCAGCACCAATATTAATCAAACACTGCCATTATAGGGTGCACTTCATAATGGGAAGACTGGTCCTATACATTATATTATTATTGTAATATTTCCATTGTGAGGCGATAATTCAATTGCTATCAAATGTCATAAGTAGATATTCCCTTACTTCAACTTCCCAGCCCATCAAACTATCCAAGAAATATGAATATAATTATTCATAATTTCTATATAATTACTTATAATTACATTATAAGCTGGAATATATCATTGAAGGGGACTTTTATATCATCAATAGAACTTTTCCCTTTAGTCTACATAGTTTAAACAGTCATGCTTGCAAAACAACCGCTATGTTGAGTGAGCTTATTCATGTGGGTTGGACCAATTGATATTTGCGAATTATTCGTTCACAGTTCACAGCTCATGTTGACACTAATCGAGTGGGACAACTTCAATGTCCCATTTGAAAATGATCAGATTACATAGATTTGAAAATGCAATCATGGATTCTCAGAACTGAGATGTCAGTCACTGTTGACACTGTGATCCCAATTTAATTTTAGAAAACAACAAGAGATATCAATTAAATCATTATCCCTGCTGATTCATATGGTTTCGCCAACAAATTGTGACAAAAATTCTTTCTCGAGTGATTATTGATCAATGATCAGTGAGTTTCTTATCATAATAGATTGATTCTTCTCAATTCAATTGGAATATCGGGGCACCGAGCTCCGATCTAGAGTACAAAAGAATAAAAAAGTTATTACGAAAGAAGAAATCATAATATATTTATAGTTCATACAGAAAGGTTCTATCTAATCACAGGGGATTGAGATTTATTTCCAGAGAAATGCAAAAATTCCTCTCACAAAAGCATGTTAAATTTCAATCCAAATCCGAGAAGAACATTTCAAAAAGATAGCTTATCAGATTGGTTCTACTGGAATTAATCGGGATCGAAATTTAAGCAGCCCTTGTACAACCGCTAATGATTGAATGATTACAAAAGTTCAACAGCTGGGTCATAAATTTGTCTCAGTTCCACACACATGCAATCGCTCACTCACTTCCATCATCAACAGACGACAAAATTCCCAGTTGTTTCTCCAAGGACGTATTTATCCTTTTAATGTCCTTCAGAGAGTTATCTCAGGGTTGAGACCTAGTGCAATCGAATTTTTATATCATAAACCTACTTTCTTCCAAATTTCGTGAGAATCGTTAGAGCCTTTTTGAGATCCAGTCACATAGACACATATATAAACATCTAAACATATAAACTGGAATTGCTTAGTATAGGATATTATAATAGAAATAGCCTATGATCATATCATAAAAAGTGAGTGGACAGTCTATTGCATATCATAATGTTGCTCACATCCATCAAACACATTATGCAATATCAGATAGAAAAATAGGATAATGATCTTTGATGAAAGTTTTGTATAATATTCTCTCCTTGGACATTTTCGAAGATATAACAGATGATGTCAAACCATGTTTGACAAGTTTTTTTAATTTAATAGAAATCATAAGAACGGGAAAAATCATTCGTCCAAAAATCGATGTGTGTGAAACTGGCTCAACTTCTTTCTCACAAACTTCTAATGTTATCCTGTCATATCCTTGAAAATGCGGAGGAGAGAGTGAATTCCATTGACCAACGGAATTGATCTGTATTATTATTCGAAGAATATGTGTTGAAAATTTTAAGTTGTTTGATGTAGTCAATCAAAAGTAATCGTCGAACATACAAACGATCACCGCCTCAGGGCTCCAGTCATTGTCAGTAAGAGCTCGCTGAACTTATTCAACTATATCCTCAACTCTGGAGAAAGTTTCAAATAAAAACGGCAGATCAACAAGAAGGGATAGTAATTAATGAGCAGTCATTCATACTATGTTTAATGAACTATTGTATTTATGTTGTTATGGAGGCAGTTTTTGGGAGAAATCTTGTTTGCTTCCATGTTTTCATAAATGAATAAATAAAAACTTTTCTTTGCATAATTTCCTTTTCTGGTGCATTTATTGAAATGTTTTTAACTTCAAGTTTTTGTCTTTTTAGCCAAGTAATAGACTCGAAATGATACATGTTTCCTGTGCAATCCAATAACTGAATATATTAAGTGAATGTTATCAATTACAGTTCATACTATGTATAATGAACTATTGTATTCATGTTGTTATGAAAGCAGTTTTTGGGAGAAATCTTGTTTGCTTCCATGTTTTCATGAATGAATAAATAAAAAATTTTCTTTGCATAATTTTCATTTCCGGTGTATTTATTGAGATGTTTTCAACTTCATTTTTCTGTCTTCTTAGCCAGTTAATAGACTCGAAATAATACATGTTTCCTGTGCAATCCAATAACTGAATCAATTTAGTGAATGTTATCAATTACAGTTACTGGGATACTCTTGGTGCAATTTGCGATACATTACTATTGAGCATTAAACAATATTACTGTACAGAACAACAAGATATCGGTTGTGTGAGTGTGAACAACATCGTTGAAGCTGGAGTTGGAAGTATCTTGGCAGTGTCTATTGGGTCGTTAACAGGAATTCCCCGCCGCAGCATAGTCTACTAACCAAACCAACATAGTTGGGCAACCCGTTAATGGCATGGCACTAACAGATCTCAAAGTGCCAGCGTCTAAGCCGAGCTATGGGTTTCAATGTGACTATGCCCATGCGCAATGACTAACATGATCACCATAGAATTATGTTTCTCAGATTCTCTTGGGTTGATGACCCAATTACTGTTCCGATATTGACCCGTACTCCTGCCGACCCAGATATCGATTTGTCAAAGACAGTAATTAGCTGTCTCTGCAGCTCAAACAGTCCATCCATCTATTCAGCTAGGTTCCAGCTGGTTTCCATCCGAGCCAGCCTCCTTTCCAGCCTCCAGAGAAATCTTACTCTCTGAAAAAATTACTTCCGCTTCGTCTATTTTCCCTCAAGAGTACCTTATTGTAACCGAATCAATTATATTTTGAGACAGAATTCCTATCGATATAGGCGCTCCAGATGTAGAAATGATTGCGAATTCACTGTGAAAAGGAAGTTGACAACAAGTCTCATTTCAATAGAGTGCCATCTGATTTTACAAAAAACAACATTTATAATAAATTCTGATCTGAATCACCATCACAATCAATCTGAATTATTAGGGGATTTTTTCAAAACTTCTTCCTAGTTTCTCAACTATATTCAGTATTCTTTTCCAGAATCTTTCCTTCTATCCACAACTCTGAATTCATTACACTTTCTAGTTCCACTACTATCTTTTCTCTGATTGGATTGTAGTGAACAATATCATGTATCTTTGAATGAATTATATATTTATTCTCTATTCATTTATACAATGACTAAATTATCTGAGTTATAGGTAGAGGAATCCTAGGAATAGGGTAACCTTGTGCTATTCCTCTCCCAAATTTAGATAGGGTTACAGATAGTCCGAAATAGGTTTCTCTTGTGAAAGGTTTGAGATAACAGTGGAAATATACTTCCCCACTTACACCAACTCTGACTCCAAACACAGGTTTGTGAGACACTGCTTTCTCCAATAATCGTATTTGTGCTTTCCAAATTTTTCCTTGGACTACTTATTCGAACAAAATACCCAACTTAATTACAGAGGCTCGTTGGACATTACCAACGGTATTTGTGCTTTGTAAATATTCTCTTACTTATATCAAACTTAGGTCACGAGGACATTGCTTTCCTCAATGGTATTCGTACTTTGAAAATACTTCCTTACTTATTCCTTCCAATGGCCACCTCGATCACATGTTTGTGAAACAATGTTTTCTTCAATGGGATTTAAGATTTGCAGATTTCCACGTAAGCTCCTGATTCCAAATAAACAATCACTTTGATTACAGGTGTTTGAGACACTGTTCTCAATGGTATTTGTGATTTATATTTTTTTCTTACATATCATTCCAACCCACTTTGATCACAGGTTTATTAAAGTTTGCTTTTGCTTTTTCCAATGGGATTTGTGCTTCGCGAATGGGTGGGAGGTATTCGAATGCAGTTACGAAGTGAATGCTGTCAACTCGATTATGATGGCTGTGACAAAGGCTCAAGACAAGATACAATTTGCACAGTGCTCCTTAAGTGATACTGTCCGGACTCCGGAAATTACCTGTCATCTTGCACACTGCATATTGCTCACTCTTGCTTACAGTTGCTCACTCTTGCTCACTGTGCTACCTTGCTACGTGGCTCCAGAACAAGTAATGCGAATGGCCGCCCATCCAACCACTTTCTATACCATGCACGCTTTGTTGAATTTGTATTGAACGGGCTTGAACCAAGTATCACTAATATCATTCTTGGAAATATTTTACATCATCTTAGAAACGAATCCCCGTCTTCTAAAAGAATCTAGAGGAAAATGAATATTCAATTATTATAACATGATTGAAAAATTTTTCCCTTCTTCGTCCCTAGAGGAATCTGAAAAAATCATTCCAATGATTATAACATTATTGAAAATAAATAAATAAATTTCCCTTTTCTCCCCAGACCCTAGAGGAATCAAGAATAAGATTCAATTCAATTACTATAACATGTGTGGGTGGAACTTATTGTCAGTTTATCATTACCACCTGAATAAAAAAACACAACGAGTATAAGAAAAAAAGATTAAACAACACAACGAGTAAACGAGTATAAGAAAACAAATGAGTAAACAACACATATTGAAATCAAAGCTCCTGTTAGAAGTATTCATTCGTCTGCTGCAGGAGATTTCATAGACAAACTATAGATGCTGTAATTATTATCAATTCACTACAGCGAAAAAAAACCGTACATTTAATGATTAAAAAAAATACATGAAAACATTGGTATTGTTCATTCTATGTCTACGGCATCACAGTTAGAATGCATTGCCTAGAATACAATAATTTATTTTGTTTTCGAAAACATCGCTTTCATATAAAATAGGTTTTTTGGTAATAACGACGATAGTACAAGTATTTTTTTGGATGAATTGTTGCTAATATTATTTTCATTCCATATCGCGAGAATGATAAGATAACAGAGAATCTTTTGCATGAACAACATTAATTGAGAATAAGAAATCACCTCAAACTATCAGGCTATATTCAATTATTCATTTTTTTCTTATTATTATATGTGTTGTCACACATATTTATGTCTGTGAGTATTGGAAAAAAATTTTCATTTGATTTGACATTTGAAATCCAATTTCCTTCATTATTAGGACTTGTGCTCGGTTTCTATGACAATTATTATCAAGTCTATATATTGATATATATATATTAGATAGGCTTCCTAGAAACTGGACCCTACACACATATCTCAATTCTCAATGAGTTTGATTCCAATGAAAATCTGAAAACTATTTTTATTAAAAATAGTTCGAACTATTCCATGTAAGTTTAGATTTTTTCTTCCACTGTGATTTCATCCATTTCCATTTCCATTTCTATACAGAAATCCAATGCAAGAAAAATTCAAAGTAGGATGCTACTCCGTTCTTCTGAAATGGAATAGGATCTTCCAGAAAGATATCGACTAACAAGAATGATTTAAACCTTTCAAGCACAGTTTTGAAGTTCTATCAAAGTTCATGAATCATCGTAGTTCTGCAGCTGGATAACAAAGTTTCTAGAGGAAGAGAGAGAGGAGATGTAGGATTGACAAGAGTGTGGTCGCTGCATGCCTGGCAGGCGGGACGGACGGACGGACCAGAAACTAAAGTTGGCCGAAAAGGGTGCTGACTCTGTCAGAGAAGAACATAGGCCCTTGAGAGCTGAGACGGATGTTTGAAGTATAGAAAGGACTCTCGGACATCGGACTACTTTCACGATATGTTTGATCAGAGACTACTCCTCTCTCCTTGTCGATAGTCACAGAACTGGCTTCTGGATAGAAAACATATTTGAAAGAGGATGGATGAGATTCATGAAGTTGAGGCGTATCGCCAGCTGTGGTGAGGATTGAGAGGAAATGTTGGAGTTCATCCATAGAACTTTATGATCTATTCTATTCCTTCGCTTGTAAATAGTATCTATTCGTTTGAATATTTCCGTCAAATTATTTCTTAAGTGAATAAGAGATAGCTTTATGCGATGCTGTCACGTTAAACATAATATATTATGAAAGGTACAGATCATTCTTGTTAGTCGATATCTCTCTGGAATATCCTACTTCATTCTCGAAAAAACAATGAGTTCCATGGTGGTTTTTCACTCACTGAAAATAAACTAGTAGTTCTGTGAACAGTAGACCTCACGCAGTATTCTCATCCACAAGTACCCGATTGAAAATATAGACCTTATGGAAATACAGCAATAGACTGGCTTCTATACAGCAATAGACAGCAATAGAGAGCGCTCTATCTCGAATAGATTTCCAGGTACACCTGACAACAATGCTCCTTGTATTGTGAAAAACACCTAATTTTCAGCTTCAACCATAATCACCAACTACATTGTCCTTACATTGATATTTCGCACAATGACATGAGTTCATGAGATCATGTTCTATGAGAATCACCCGCTAGATTCACTTCATTTCAGTATTTCCTAGTGGAGAGGCGCGCTGAAGGATACCTCAAGGATCAAAAGATTTCATCGTACCACACTTCATTCTTCTCAGCTCGTCAAGGCGGTCCAAAATAATGCATCATGAGTCAAATTCGGTCAAAAAATGAAAAATGTATTGTTGAGTGTAGGCTTACTTAAGCATACACTTACAATACTTAAGCCACCCTTCCAATACACAAAAATGGTCAATTTCTATATTCAAAGCTGCGTGTCTTGTGAAATACTTTTGATAAAATTTCAAAATGGAGTGAGGATGTTGAAAAAAATTGTCCCCCTCTACCCATTCCAATAAATAATATTTTCGATTCCAATACAATTCGAAAATTACATAAGATTTTAAAAATGGCGATTTCAGTTCTTATATTTATTTCGTGATTTTACTGTTGATCAAGAGTTTCCAAATAAGTCTGATACATCATAGAAACTCACGATTGATTCCAAATTGTGGATAAATTCATCCTCTACGAGCTTAGCTGCCTAAAATCCATCTTGGATCACTCTGACATATCATAGAACTGCCAAAACTGTTAATATGATAAAAATATCTACGATTTCCGGATTTTTTCAACAATCAAATCTCACTTTACGAACATATTTTATCATGAATCGTTCACAGCAGATGAAAGAAAAAATGCTATTTCACATTTCAAGATCAAGTAATGATTTTTATAATAAGGAGTTACAGAGATACATAGCATTGAATATAGAAATCGGCCATTTTTTGTGTATTGGAATATGGTTCTAAGTACACTCAAGAATAAATTTTTCATTTTTCGACCGAATTTGACTTATGATGCATGATTCTAAACCGTCTTGATGAGCCGAGATGAAATCTCAGCATTGTGTCAAAAGTTATTTATGTGTTTGAAATTTTGATCCTTGAGGTGTCCTTAAGCGCACCTCTCCAATAAGAAATACTGGAATGAAGTGAATCTAGCGGGTGATTCTCATAGAACATGATCTCATGAACTTATGTCATTGTGCGAAATATCAATGTAAGGACAATGTAGTTGGTGATGATGGTTGAAGCTGAAAATTAGGTGTTTTTCACAATACAAGGAGCATTGTTGTCAGGTGTACCTGGAAATCTATTCGAGATAGAGCGCTCTCCCTGATTTCATATTGTAGAGCACAAAAATACGCCCAGAGGGATTTTGAATTATACATCTGAATGTTTACAATCGAAAGATATTGTTGATCAAAAACTAAAATTCATCAAAATTGATTTTTCCTTCAAATTTCACTCATTTTTGAAAAATCATAACTCAGTACTCATTGAAGATAGAGAGTTCCAAATGATCTCATTTCATTTAGAACTTCTAGAAAAAAGGCAGAAGCACATTTCTCTGTCCGATAACGAGATTTGGCAGAAATAGCTGAAAACTGGAAAATGAGCCGAAAATACGAGGTTTTTGGGCTCCCTGTATCTATCACAAGGAAATTTTGCATGAAGAAATTGGTTCTGGACTTCTCTTATGTACTCAAATAATATATTATAAAATCAGAACTACAATATAAATTGCAAGCACACCCCCTTTTTTATGTCTATATTGACTGGACTATAATCACTTGTCAGTTGATATATGATGAATAATTGTATAGTCTGATTTTTACTCCAATATTGGCGTATGAAGGAGGCTCCTTTTCCTTTTATATTATCCTTGAAATGCAAAATTTCCAAAAACCTTGTATATAGGTCGACGCGCAATTAAAAAAGGAACATACCTGTCAAATTTCATGAAAATCTATTACCGCGTTTCGCCGTAAATGCGCAACATATAAACATTTAAACATTCAAACATTTCAAACATTAAGAGAAATGCCAAACCGTCGACTTGAATCTTAGACCTCACTTCGCTCGGTCAATTATTGTTGTGACATGGAAGCGCAGCCTATGTAGCTCTCCCAAGTCTCAAATTATTGAGCTCAAAACATTATTGAGCTTATTCCAGTAAGTGCGAAGGTATTTGAAGAATGTAAGCATATTGATCTCTCTGTAGATGCACAAGTCAAGATCGGATAAAATTTCATTTCTCCAACAAAGATTCAACAGATACAAAATATTATTTATAACATTTTAGACCTGATTTCTATTACCTAACAAAAATTCAAGGCTGATGTTGGCAACAAAACCATACGGTTGAATGCATGAATAATTCATAAAATTACATTAACAGTATAACATAAAATACAAATTTAACAAAACATTGACAGTATTGAATAGACAAATATACTAATC
The DNA here is from genome assembly GCF_014356525.2 of Nilaparvata lugens. Lineage (NCBI taxonomy): Eukaryota > Metazoa > Arthropoda > Insecta > Hemiptera > Delphacidae > Nilaparvata > Nilaparvata lugens. The sequence continues at coordinate 11,700,084 of NC_052505.1, read as the reverse complement.
GCAAAGAATTCGTGTGTACAGGTATGAGTGCTAAAAAATCAACTTTAATGATCTACAGACTAGAATACGAATGAATATTATGTAGCACAGGATCACAATGTATAACTGGAAAATATTATGCTCAAATCAAACTCTCAACATTATATATATTGAGCTTCTGCTTCGTATAGTCTTGAGCTGCATGCTCTGAATTCTCTGAGCATTCTTCCTGGAAAATATACAAATACAGAGCTTCCACTATTTCTTGATATTTCAAACTTGAGAGATATTGTACAAAGAGTGAATATTAACATTACGGAGACGATGCTGAGCAAGAAGAAAACTTTGCTTGGAAATTCTTGAGGAAATGACTTTGCAAAACTTCTTTACAGACAATAAAACAAAGAAGAGAGAACATTTTGCTGGTCAGAGACTGGAACAGTTGAGAGGAATGTGGAATAAGGTGGAAAAAGTTGAAATCTGCTTCGAAACAGATTACAACATTCTTGCTTTCTATTCTCCTATGCTCTCCGTCTGCCTACTCGCAATGACTCGTCATGAAAGAGTTCATTCCACATAACTCACACTATCCAATATCCACTTCGAAAGAATTGAGAACTATGTTCTAAGAAATTCCCGGAGGAGAAACTCAAATGCAACTTTCTAATGAATTGTAAGGTTATTGAAGAGTCAAATTTTTGAAAGTTGTTTAATTTTCAATTGCAATCCATTTTAGCTGAATTTATTAGTTCCTCCATCACTGGTACTACATTTATTACTTCACGATAATTTTATAGGAGAGGATGCGTACTTACATAATGTTTTCTCATAATTCGTATTGGAGCATCAACCATCCATCATAAATCAAGAATATTGGTATAGTAATATTTGAATACTACTAGGGGAAACTGTACCACTGGTAAAAATATGAGTATCCTTTTACATTAAGCGAGAAATTTCTGTATATATTTGGTAATATATTCATGTCCAACGGATCTCGAAAACGGCTGCAACGATTTTCACGAAATTTGGATCATAGTAGGTTCATGGTATGAAAATTTGATTGCACTAGGTCTCATCCCTGGGAAAACTCGCTGAAGGACATGAAAAGGATAATAATTATACACCCTTGAAAAAACACATGATAATTTATTAAGTCGTCTGTTCATAACGGAAGATGCGAGTGTCTGTATGGGAGAGAGACAGAATTATGTTCAGCTGTTGAACTTTTGCAATCAATCAGTGGATCTCATGAGAAGTATTATCTGCCAATTATAGATGAACCGACGTTTTTCAACCTTATCTGATTTGTTGACCTGACCAACGGATTTATTCAAGATCCATTATTTTTTTCAAAATTAGAGTACCTATATCAACATTTTCAAATCGAATCATTATTTTACAGTTTCAAGTGATAAGTGAGTGTTATTTTGTTTTTTAATTTGGTTTGTGAAAAATCTAAATTCGAACTTTTTTGTTTTCAAATGTTTAGACTGAAAATTTGAATCCAAAAGTGTATGGAACATAACCTATTTTTTGACTACCGTACTTTTAGTGTAGTCTATACATCAAAATTCGGGGAAGAAACAGTTTTGGGCTGTGCCTGTTGGTCCTTCCCCAATCAATTCAAAGAATATTGTGTTCTGTGTATCAATAAATTAATAATATAAACTAGCCTATGCTTTTGTAATCCGGTGCAAAGCTCGATGCCCGGATATTAGTGATATAACCATGATACTACATCCAATAATATCCTCTGTTAAGCACATTCATAAATATCATTTCTAGCCCAATCCCACTAATCTCTAGTTTGAGATCTGTTACAATGGAATTCTCAGATCTAACTGCATCTTTCACATTGCAATGGTGCGTGAAGAACAATAGGTCGCTATCTACTACCATATTTCGAGAAATTGATATTTCGAGAAATTTTCAAAGTAGCTTTGTTTGATAATCCTCTCTTACCTGGTCATTCAATTCAGAGTGAATTCGAGAACATGGAAAGGACAAACTCGACGCGGACCGGCTACTAATATTGACGAAGGGAGCGGAAGAAAATAATCGGCTTAGTGCTTTTGCGACTACGTTGATCTCCAGTGAACAACATGTTTTGACAATGGTTTTTCTCTTATCCTTAATGCGACGTTACGAGTTCAGGCATGCGGAGCTTTGCTTTTATGATCACATATTCAGATTTAATGCATCGATTGTTAGTGAGCGAGTAAGTAACATTGAGCACGCATCTTCACTTCCAGAGGATTCAGATTGAACAATTAATGAATGGAATAGATTAGTATGATATGCACAGACTACTCTCTCATAACAGTGAATGCGTTTGGGAATTCGAAAAATAAATTGGATGGATTAGGTCAGATCGGCAGTTACCTCCATCTAGACTGTTGCCACAGTAAAACATGTAGACTGTGCTATCTGCGACATGATTCCAACTTCCAGAACCCTTCTCCCATCTCCCTTCTTCATCTATTTTGCTCTGGAACTCTACCACATCTAGAATAGCTTCTTCTATTGACTGAGCTTTTTGCTATTCTCTATTCCCTCACTTTCTCTGTCTGGTCTTCCTTGACCAATCTTCTTCGTTTTCTTTTCTAATTTCTTGGGTAGACAAGGCTCATCAGCTGGGTTAAAGCAACTTGTCTAGGGGAGTAAACCTTATAAAAATCCTGTGAGTTCAGATGCAGCAAGGTGGCGGCCCCACCATTGAACTTAACCTGCGCAGCGCTCGTAACGTGGCCGGGGGATCTTTCACTTACTGGTGAACTTCAAACAGCCTCGGTTGGGACCGGAACAACGGATAGTAAAAATGGACTGCCAAAGAAGAAATTGGATGTACTGGAAGTAGAAAAATGGATGAATAACTACAAGATGTTTCCAAAATCAACGTCGTTTGGATTTCCTATGGAATTCTGCTAATGTTGCCATTGAAGAATCGTTGAATAAGATGTTTTGAAACGATCTCTATTTCATTGCGGACGATGTCCGTGGTTAATGGAGAATGGAAGAGTGATTTGATGATATGATCAGACGTCCATGCCTTACTACGGCGGGATTCTATCTCACGACCAGATAGCGCCAATAGGCTGAAACGTCCTGGATATCCTGTCCGGTCAGGAGAGAGATAGTTAGATAGAATTTTTAAAGTTAGTACCTGATTAACATTGCTTTGCTATCTTTGTCTGTAGTTAGATAAAATGAATGGCTTTATCCTTCTGTGAAATTTAGTCTTAGAAAAGAGTGGACTGTATAAATAGAAGAGAATAAATCAAATTCTGAAATAAGAGAAACAATGTGTCTTGATTGATTTGACACGTGACTGAAATTTCACATGAGTGCAAGAACCGTTGTGCATTCAAAAACCTGTGCACTGGAATGAATGCAAAACAGTTTTAGGCAACTCAGTATTAAAACTAATCATTAACATATAGGCTAAGGTGAAATGCCAAATGAAAAAGTAGGTTAGTAAAATACAAAACTTCAATCAGCATTAAAGAATGTCAAAACACATGAACAAGAGATAAGATTGAATACATGAAGTAAATTTGAAAACGGTATTAATGCTTCTAGTAAGAACAGAGTAAATAAAAAACAGTAATCTGAATGCAAGAACTAATAACAATTTGAAATAGTAATAATTTGAAATAATTTGAATTTCAATTATTAATGAGTGACAGTAAAAAGGTTATGAATATAACAGCAATGCACATAGAAAATAATCTATCTTGCTATCAAAATGGAATAATGTAATGGCTACTACACAAACGTTTATAGAATACCAGAGTTTATAATAAGTAGTCTTTAGTTTAAACCTACAATTGTCATCTCTAATAACAAACAACACCTAGGAAATTTAGATGTAAATATGTTGAATTGCAAAGCTTCAACATTTGAACTGGTTTGATACTAACAAAGAAAACAGGTAGGTTGAAATTAACCATAAGGTTATATGAATAACAGTAGCCTATACTGAAATAGCCTAATTGCAAAATGCAGAAACTAAGCTTTAGCAATAATCAAAGAATAATAAAAAGGAATCAAAAGGATTGATAATTGCAATGTTCACAGAACATTCATGAATTGAATACAAAGCACTGACAAACAAGTCTCAAGAGCAGTTTGACTGATCAAATAACTCAAAGATAAAGTGAGGTTGAATATGAACAACCATGAATTCCTAACCTGAAAGATAAAAACAAATAGATTAGGGCAGTATAAACATACAAAGTAGATGATACAAAAATACTTAGCTGCGGCACATAAATGCAAGAGCCAAGGTCCCGGTTTGGTCTAGGGCCTTCAAGGACAGCGTGAGCTTCCAATAGCTCGAATAGACCAAAGTCAAGGTCCCGGTTCGGTCTAGGGCCTTCAAAGACAGCGTGAGCTTCCAATAGCTCAAAATGGACACATCAGGAGAGAAACAAGGTTTCAACTTGTTTGAAATGCCGATGAAACAGCAGCCAGTTGTAGAGGAAGAGTTTTCAATCAATGTTTCGAAGGATATATTTCCTGAGTCTTGGAAATATTCAGTTGCAATAATTGTAAAATGCAATTCACAATTGAGAGTCACATAAATCAGTGATATTGGCAATATATCACAATAAATATCAATAGAATGAATGATGGGTAAACTTTCAGTCCCACAATGCAAATGAAGAAATACTTAACAAAGTTAGCACTCGATGTAAGACAAGAGTCTGCAATATGTAAAACAAATTTAAACTTGTAGACAGATGCGGTGACGCACACAAGCAGCCATTTTGAGAATGCCGTAATGGAAATAAAATATGTAGAATTGAAAGTGTTCAAGTCTTGAAAAACTAAAAAATAGGGTATATGTGATTAATTACGGCACAATTGTATCTCAGCTATTTTTGAAGATATTGACTTAATTTTTTTTTTAAATGAAAGAGAAAGAAAAAATCAATGTTGCTAGCCTAATTTCAACTAAAAAAACGATTCTAAATAATATTAATGCTACTTCAAAAATCTCAAATAAACTAACCTTATTTTCAGTAGACAATGCCTGTAGTCTTAAATTAATTGCTATTTATGCACTCGTAAATAATATAGCATGTACTATGATTATGCTTCATGCAATATTAAAGAATTGTACCAAATAAAGATTCATTTTTATTTATTTTCTTCATAAATTTTAATGTTTCAAACGGCTGACCGGGTAACGGCAATTTTTCATAGACAGTTTATGATTTGACTCGGTACCCACCCGGCAGACGACAGATCGACTTTCACGTTTCGATACTTCAATCTGGTATCAATATTTTTAGTCAATCGACAATATTATTATTCTAGATTATCAATACTCAAGGAATTCAGTTGGCTAAACTGACTGTTCAGGATAGAAGTAGGATCAGAGAGCAGAGCTACTGTTTTATCTTGATAACTTACAATCATCTTATCGCTTGTGATCACCTAAAAGAAAAACAATAAGATTACATTGCATACAGCCTACGCCATAGTAGAACTCTAATTATCCGAATTAATTGAGACTGAACTCTAGTTGGTTAGGTTAATTAAATATTTTGACAATTACTGGAGTTTACAAAAAAGAATCAGGCGGAATTAAAATAATAATATATTTACTGAATATAGTTTTACTATCTACTTTTAACACCATAACTAGCTACATTATATCGAGACAATATAATTTTAGTGATATTTCTTTTAAATGCTGTCTTTTTTTAATAACTAAGACATTGTAATCCCACTGAAATTTATAATGCAGTATTTCTTAGAGTTCTGAGAGTTCATATTTCAAAAAAAAGATTATTTTTTATAGAAATCCTAAAAAACAATTATTCACTAACACTGACTAGCCCAAAATTAGTTGAAAAGGTAAGCTTGAGTTGGCCCAATATGGACTAATTAACAATAGGCTAATGAATTGTAATAAAACAATGATTAACAACATCTTGAATAATTAGGTAGAAAAAAGTAAACCTGTAATATTAACTTACCTCTCTTTTAAAATCACAACTTATCAACAGTAGAAGTTGACTGGTTACTTGAGTTTTTTTGGTGAATATTTTTTGTAAGTGGAGTAATTGAAAACGTTGATCAAAAAGTGCATGAATTGTTGGATTGTTGAAAACAGGATTATTTCTTCAGCATGCTGGCAGAATGTAAAATAACATTGAAATGGAATATATTGAACAGAGCAGAATAGAAATGGTAGACTATTGGTAATAAATTTATAAACATAATTCGATAAACTGAATGGTAGACTAATTGATGAGAAATAGTGGACTACTGGTAAGAACTTGGATTCAGAAAGATGTGGCTATTCTTGGAACTTGTTTCAATATTTTCTTTAAAAGGACCTCACGTTGTGGAAAATGTTAAATTTGTGGATAAAAAATGAAGCCTATGAATCTTGATTAGTGAGAAATTGGAATTACAAAATCATCATAGTCTGTTACTGTAAGTTCTAGCTGTCAGGAGGTGACTTTCGAGGGGACTGTTTTTATTTATTAATTGTTGCAACCAAAAGAATAACAAGAGATATAATATTGAAGGAGAAACTAGGGTTAAGATGTGCTATTTCTATTTGTATTTTTGATATATAGCAGAACTATAAGGTTACGGTACTTCTATGTTATATTCAAATGAGAATTTTGATCCAAGAATACTAAAATTTTTGAATTTGATAAAATAGTTTTAAATATTAAGAAAACAATGGACCAAGAGTAATGATTTGATTATTTTGTGATAATTAAAATGGAATTGGTTCAAATCAACGAGAGTAAATTTGAATTGAATTTTAATATAGAAATTACAATCATATAAATATGATTGGGAAAGAACAAAAGGCTCAGCCCAAAACTATACTATTTGCAAATTTTGATAATAAATAACATTTTCAAAAAAAATGGTTAGCCTATCTATTTAATGTTGAAAGTTTATGTTCAAATTTTGTCCAAAATATATATAACTCAAATATATATAACCTAACCTAACCCAACCTAACCTAACCCAACCCAACCTAACCTACCTAACCTAACCTTTCCCAACCTTAGCTTCTCCCAACCTAACCAAACCTAACCTAACCTAAACCAACCTAACCTAACCTACCTAACCTAACCTAATCTACCCTAACCTAACCCAACCTAACCTAATCTAACCTAACCTAATCTAATTTAACCTAACCTAACCTAACCCTAGCTTCTCCTAACCTGACTTTCCCTAACATAAGCTTCTCCTAACCTTAGCTTCTCCCAACCTAACCAAACCTAACCTAACTCAAACCTAACCTAATCTGATCTAACCCATCCTAACCTAACCTAACCCAACTCAACCTAACCTACCTAACCTAACCTAATCTACCCTAACCTAACCCAACCCAACCTAACCTAATCTAACCTAACCTAATCTTATTTAACCTAACCTAACCTAACCTTAGCTTCTCCTAACCTAAGCTTTCCCAAACATAAGCTTTTCCTAACCTTAGCTTCTCCAGACCTAACCAAACCTAACCTAACCCAAACCTAACCTAACCTAACCTAACCAACCTAACCCAACCTAACCTAACCCAACTAACCTAACCCAACCTAACCTAACCCACCTAACCTAACCTAACCTTTCCCAACCTCAGCTTTCCCCAACCTAACCAAACCTAACCCAACCTGAACTAATCCAACCTAACCTTACCTAACCTAATCTACCTAACCTAATCTAATTTAACCTAACCTAACCTAACCCTAGCTTCTCCTAACCTGACTTTCCCTAACATAAGCTTCTCCTAACCTTAGCTTCTCCCAACCTAACCAAACCTAACCTAACTCAAACCTAACCTAATCTGATCTAACCCATCCTAACCTAACCTAACCCAACTCAACCTAACCTACCTAACCTAACCTAATCTACCCTAACCTAACCCAACCCAACCTAACCTAATCTAACCTAACCTAATCTTATTTAACCTAACCTAACCTAACCTTAGCTTCTCCTAACCTAAGCTTTCCCAAACATAAGCTTTTCCTAACCTTAGCTTCTCCAGACCTAACCAAACCTAACCTAACCCAAACCTAACCTAATCTAACCTAACCCAACCTAACCCAACCTAACCTAACCCAACCTAACCTAACCCAACCTAACCTAACCCACCTAACCTAACCTAACCTTTCCCAACCTCAGCTTTCCCCAACCTAACCAAACCTAACCCAACCTGAACTAATCCAACCTAACCTTACCTAACCTAATCTACCCTAACCTAACCTAATCTAACCTAACCTAACCTAACCTAACCTAACCTTAGCTTCTCCTAACCTAAGCTTTCCCTAACATAAGCTTTTCCTAACCTTAGCTTCTTCCAACCTTACTAATCCCTACCTAAGCTTTATCTCACCTTAACTTCTCCTAATCTAAGCTTCTCTTAACCTTAGCTTCTCCTAACCTAAGCTTCTCCAAACCCAAGTTTTTCCTAATCTGAGCTTTACCTAACCTGAGCTTTTCCTAACCTAAGCCTTCCTAACCTAAGTTTTCCTAACCTAGGTTTCTCCCAAACTACGTTTTTAATAATCCAAGCTTCTCCTAACATAAGCTATTCCTAACCTAAGTTTTTCCCAACCTAGGTTTCTTCTAAACCAATCTTTCCCCAATCTAAGCACTTCCTAACCTTAGCATTTCCCAACCTAAGCTTTTCCTAACCTTAGCTTCTTCTAATCTAAGTTTTTTCCCAATCTAATCTTCACCTAACCTGAGCTTTCCCCAACTTTAGCTACTCCAACCTAAGCTTCTCCTAACCTTAGGTTTTTCCCTTATCAAAGCTTTTTCTAACCAAAGCTTCCTCTAACTCAAGCATCCCCTAACCTTAGTGTAATCGACTAACGCCTCGACTAGAAACATCATCCTCGCCTGCAAAAGGCCCCTTCCCGTCCTTGTAACTTAAAATACTCTTACTCAATTCATCGAACCCTAACCTAACAAACAAGAAAAGCAAAGCCAAACCTAATTCAATCTAACCTAAGCTATTTTTTATCCAATACAACCAATCCTAGCCTAATAAAATGAAAAAATATAGGCTAATTCAAAATAATTCCTGCATTCAATATTATAAAAAGTGTATTAATATTATTTATTCATATAATAATATATCAATATATATATATATATATATATAATTAATTAATGTAATATAATAGTGCTCACCTTATACTAATCAGTTCATATCATCCAAATCCAAATCGTCAGTTTCATCAGTATCATCGGTTTCCCCATCTTTTGGCTTTGCAGGGTCATATAAATTTCCTGCTTCCTTACAGAACTCAGTAAAGCAGTCAACTTTCCTCAATTTGCATGATTTCATAAATACATACTTTGATAAATAGCCAGGAAAGAAAGGTTTCTTCCTGTGGAAGCGTGGCAAAGTTGCCTTTGCCGCGCCCCAAGAAGCTTCGATCTTGTTTGTGTGAGCACCTGAAAGTGGGTCAACAAAATTCATTTTGTGATTCACTTTCAAGTGCTCAAAGCCTTCTTCTCTCAAACAATCATAAGCTTCCCAATAGTCTGACACGATTGCTGAGCCCGGTTTGATGTACTCTTTGATAATAGGTATCAGGGTATCTGATGACCGGTTCTCAACAGCCACCATGAAAACCTCTCCAGAAAGCTCATCGATGCCTCCAAACACCCACTGACCCTCAACAGCCCGCCCCCGATTATATTCTCCCTTTCCAAATTTACTCTCATCAATTTGAACTTTTCTTCCAGGTCCTCCAATTTTTTTCTTTCTCAATACTGCAAAATCAAAAGTCACTTCTCGACAGAATGAACTCCAGTCAACAACTGTCCGATTTGAAATGCCCAACTCATCAATAATCACTTTTGCGGCTACATTTTTTGTCCACAAATATATGAAACCTATAATTTTCCACAATGGAAGTTTTGACTTTTCAAAAAAAGTTCCTCGTCTAAGATTCACAGAATAACCACATCTCTTCCTTTTCTTCTTGTTCTCAGATCTGTAATTATTGCAATACCATTTATAGCCGTCTGTTTCAGAATTACACTTCCGTAATGTCATTTTACATTCATCCCGACCACAAGCTGAACAAACTATAAAATGCTTCAAAATCCCCCATTCCATACACTTATCAATCAACAATTTCCCCTCATCACTCCACTTTTTTATATTCACCAGATTCACTTTTTCACCAGCTATTTTTATCTATAAAAATTATAACTTCAACATATCAAACTTTCACTCTACAATCCACACACGAGAAATTGAATTTATCCTCCGAAAGCTGATGCAGTTATACCATGTTGAAATAAGTTGAAAATAATCATGTTCAACAATTAAAAAAAATATATTATTGATTTATTATTCTTATAGAATATAATAAATAAAGATAAAAATTACAAATAAAAGTTTGAGAATTTTCTAAATTTTTTATATTCTAAATTGTTTTTATATAAAATTATTGTAAAGCAATAGGAAATTAAAATCAAAATCCGAAATCGATACTTGAAATCGATGCAGGAGCTTCATAGAGGAAATTATCGATATCATTAAATTGATAATTCTATTCACCATCGATAAACATCGATTTATCCTGCACCAATGAACTACGTCACAGGCTATCACAGTGTTGATACTATCGTAATCGTTTGAAGTACCGTAATATAAATTATTTACTATAAAATAATAACATTCTGAGACAAATTTTATTTAAATTAATGTTAGAAATGAGCAAAAAATACAAGATACAAGTATTTCAACAGTAAATAAAGAGTAAAAATACTGACTAAGTACTGAAAATAAGGTTAGTTCATGTGAGATTTTTGAAGTTCCTTTATTATTATTAAGAATTATTTTTTTGAGTTGAAATTAGTCTAGCGACACCTATTTTTTCTCCCTCTTCATTTAAAAAAAAAATTGAGTTGATATCTTCAAAAATAGTATGCTAAAAATGTGCCGTAATTAGTAACGTTAGCCAAAAATAGCTCCACAGAACCAGTCGAGAATATCCAACAATTGAAATAAACAAACAGGGCGAGGTGAAAACTGTTTTGACGAAAGATGAGAGTTCAAGTTGTAACTTACATATATTAAGTTAGGTGCACACATACGCAGAGTTTCCGAACACGTTGACAAATTAAAATTGAAATAACAAATGAACTAATTGTCTGAATTCCAAAGTTGATGGCTTCAAAGAACCGAAAAAATTTCTCCAACAAATAAAACAAGTAAAACAGGGCGAGGTAAAACTATTTTCACGAAAGATGGGAGTTCAAGTTGTAACTTACACACACAAGAGTTCCCGAGCACGTTGACAAATTAAAATATTGAAATAACAAATGAACTAATTGTCCGAATTCCAAAGTTGATGGCTTCAAAGAACCGAAAAAATGTCTCCAACAAATAAAACAAGTAAAACAGGGCGAGGTGAAACTATTTTCACGAATAAAGTAGAAATAAATGGAGACACACACGAAGTTGCTGGTAGACAGACAAACGATGAAACAGTGAAGACAGGAAATGGATAGCAAGCAGGTGCTACCTTGATCAAGAAATCACCATTAAATTTTTTGATCTTTAAAAAGATGCAAAAAATATCCGGAAGCCGAACAACAAATTGACAAATACAATAATAAATGACAAAGGCTTTAGAACATATTCAAAAACTAGAACAAAGATAAATAAAATATGCAACGAAAACGCACAGTATCAGGTCGGCAGTGGACCACTAGCGCTCCAGCTGCAAAGATACAAACTAATGACTACCGCACAGAGAAACATGACAATACAAAATCAAAAAAATCAATAAAAGAGATTGTTTGGAGATGGAGAATAGTTTTAACACCTTCTCCAACTCCGAACCATTGCCAAACCTTTCATATACTAAGAAATAATACTGTACCATTAGAATACTTAATCTCATCATCATCATCGTCATTCAAGGATTAGGCTCTGTTGGCCTGTTCCGGCATCCATTTCTTCATCGGTTGTCCGACGCCTCTTCTCCCATCGGGTTCGTATAATGAGAAATAATACTGTACCATCAGAATATTAAATCTAAATCATGAAAATACATTGATCAATAATGAAAAGATATATTTTCCTGGTGAATATAATATAGCTGGGTTATTCACCATCATCAAAAAAAATCAAAAATTGATATTTAATCCTGGCATATCAATTGATTTACCTGAATGATTTGAATCATCACTATCTAGTATGAAAGGCGGCTTAATTGGCAAATATTCCTTCCAATCATTCTCACTGAGTCCATAAGACTAACTATTCATCGACTTTCACTCACAATCATACAACGAGCCAAAAAATTGCAAAATGTATGTAAAAGTTCGTATTGTTCGACAAAAAGCCTATTGCAATCCAATTCCCAACATACCTATATAGATCAATTCAAATGAATTATTACAATGTAACAGAGAAAGACATCATGAGAATAAAGTATATTCATCCACTACAGCAATAATATGCCGTTTGACACACAATAATATGCACTGTCCACTCTCGGGCAAAATTTGATAACAGCCAATTTTCGTTTGTAATAACAAGCTTCAATGTGGTCTGCAATGAGGTCATGAGAGCTGTATGCTTCCCATTGAACAACAACAATGATAATCATCACATTCATATCGAACTGGACAAATTGTTGCAACAGTCCAGCTTTTGGCTGCCATATAATACAATGTATTATCAATGAGTGAACCGTAAACATTGTTTACTCATCACTTACGTGTTATCAATTTCCCACATTTATACTGATATCATTTGAAATCTGACAGGTTCACATCAAAGTTTCATAAAAATTGATATTGGAAAGTTTACTTCCTACATGTACGATTCTTTTCCACAGACCAGAAGGTCTGGTGTGGTACTGAATTGAATAATCATATCACAAAAATTAAAATACTTAAGACGGTTCAAGGTTAAAAAACTCAAATGAACTGGTCGTCCAATCTGGTTTAGAACGATGAAGTTGTATCACCAATGTAAGAGTACGAGTTTCACGTCCAATTTATTAATCATGATTAAATTAGTTCATTGAGAAGAATAATAAGAAAAAAAGCATAAAACGACGACCACCTTTAATGGACTGCATACCGTTATCGAACGATAACATGATTATTTTATATCATTTATGAAGGTGCATACAGATATACGCGCCTCCAACACACTCCGCGCACGCTCTGCACTCGCTCCGCAATCGCTCCACGCACGCTCCGTACTTGCTCCGCAATCGCTCCGATCATGAACTGTTACACGCTCTTCTCGCGTTCCACTCTTGCTCCCCGGTCGATCATCATTCGATCTGCTCGAGTGACGTTCGATTGTGGAGCAGAGCGAAAGTCTGTACGCATCTTTATAAATTCATATTTACACTGGCTAAACTCAAGATAATTTATATGATGATTTCAGCTGGTAGTACTGATATTATTCTATTTTCATCTTGGATACACAAGTTGTGTGTGCTGCACTGTGACAGTGAATTGCAGCAGGACAGTTATTGTGATTAGATTATTTGTCGTCCAAGTCAGTCGACAGTCACTGGATCGGAAAAGGGTTGAATATGTGGCGCATTGGGCATGTTGGTGGATGTTCGATTGAATATTTTAATTGGCAATAAATGAAATTGAATTGAAAAAAGTGAAATTGAATGTGATAATTCGAATTCAACCAATTCTATTTGTAGGGCGATCTTTGCGCTTATTATCGAAATTTTTATTCTGAATTTGGGGAATATCAAGTTATTAGGGTAAGGACAAGGATATCTACAATTGGCACACAAATAATTATAAACACAAAAACAAAAATGGCTGATTTGATGGAGGATTTGGATTTATTACACATTGAAGACTTTTCGATTCCAAATTCACAAGATGTCAACAATACAATCCAACCTTTCAACTTGAAAATCATCAATTTCAACATCAGAAGCTACAATAAAAATTTTAAAGAATTTCTTATTCAACTGGAAGACCTGAACGTGGATTTCGACGTGATAGTCTTAACGGAATGCTGGATTGCTGGTGGTGTTTCCTTGAAATCAATTAATAATTATACCTGCTACAAAACAGAAAACAATATCCTACAGAATGATGGAGTAATAATTTATGTCAAATCCGACTATTTTGTCGAAATAAAAGAAATTGCAGTTAGGCAAGCCAACTGTTTGAATATGCATTTAAAAATGGGAAAGATACTTTTGTTATAACAGCGTTATATAGATCTCCATCACACTTGGACTTAACAGAATTTCTCATTGATCTGAGGCAGATTTTGAATGATAATGGAAAGTATTTTCACATCGTTCTAGGAGATTTGAACATCAACACAAAAGAACCAAATCAGCACAGGCAACTGGAAGACTATGATAATCTACTCAGTGAATATGGATTCCTACATTGTATAAAGCAGGCAACTGGTATTGGAAATAATAGCGCTTCATGTATAGATCATATTCTGATAAACTTTAAAAAAGATATAATACCAATAGTTTTCCCAAATTCTATTACAGATCATTTTATAACTATTCTGGGAATTAAATATGATGCGGTGGAACACAATCACAACAGAAGAAAACCCTACTATGAAAGTATTGATTATAATAAACTTTCATTAGCACTAACAAATGAGACCTGGAATTCCATGTACCTGCAGGAATGCGCTGATAGTGCTTTGAAGAAAATGATAGAAATACTGGAGAAATACACAGAAGAATGTAAAGTTATTAATAGAGTATCGCACACAAAAAGAAAAATTAAGCCTTGGATTACAAATGGATTAATTACATCAATAAGGAAGAGAGATAAATTACACAGACAAATCAAGAATAATACAGTGAATCTACAGCTTAGAGAGTATTATAGAAGGTACAGAATTCTACTAACAAGTGTAATAGAAAATGCTAAGAAACAATACTTTTCAAGGCGATTTGAAACTTCCAGCAACTCCAAGCAAACATGGGAAGTAATAAGAGAAATAACTGAAGTGCAACGGCCAAGAACACAAATCCACCAAATCAACTTGGAAGGGAGAGAATTGAAATTGGGAGATGATGATAAAGATATGGCAAATTCTTTCAATGAATTTTTTATTAGTATTGGATCAAAACTGGCCCAGGACATTCTAAATAGCGATTGTAATGGCGCAGATGAGCATGCGGCAGCTGATCAGATAGTCTGCCGGTCATTATTCTTTACACCTGTCAGTAAGGACGAAATGATAAAAATCATTAATAGTCTTAAAGCTAATAGTGCACCTGGACTCGATAATTTAAAACCAGATTTTTTCAAACAGAATAATATGATACTTGCCAAGCCTTTAACACATACTGTATTGCAAACAGAATTTTTGAGGAAGGTGTTTTTCCACAGTGTCTTAAGGAAGCTGTCATTTTTCCAATCTTCAAAACAGGAGATAAGAAAGATATGAATTGCTACAGACCCATATCATTACTAAGTACATTATCAGAAATTTTTGAAAAGTGTATCAAAACAAGACTGATCAGCTTTCTTGAAAAAAATAATCTTCTATCGCCAAACCAATATGGTTTTAGATCTAGTCGCAGTACAAATGATGCTATCCACTATGTGACCACTCAGATTGCCGATAAAATAAACACTGAAGAGAAACCATTGGCAGTATTCTAAGATTTAAAGAAGGCTTTTGATACGGTGTCACATGATATTCTTCTTTCAAGGCTTGATAACTATGGAATAAGAGGAGTCGCATGGAATCTTTTCAAGAGCTACCTATCAAACCGAACACAATGTGTCAGAGTCAATGGATGTATAAGCAACAAGCTGACTGTAAAGTTTGGAGTGCCACAAGGAACAGTACTAGGACCAATTCTTTTTCTTCTCTACATAAACCCATTATGCAACATGGAAATTAATGGATCAATCACCACCTTTGCAGATGATACTGTTCTACTGTTCTCTGAACCGACCTGGGAGATGACCTGGAGAGAAGCCAAGACTGGACTTCAGAGGGTGTCTCGCTGGTTGAGTGAAAATCTGCTAACATTGAACCACGAGAAAACCTTCTTTCTGACCTTTTCGGCGACTCAACATGAGTAGCTTAGATTAGACAGTTCAAGGAAGAATTTTTGCGCAATCCGCGAGAAATAAGGAAAAAATTTTGCGCAAATCCCCCTCCCCCTCCCCCCTCCCCCTCTGCGCATGCGCAAACTCCCCCTCTCCTCCCCCTTTCTCCCCCCTCTCCTCCCCCTTTCCTCCCCCCTCTCCTCACCCTTTCTCCCCCCTCTCCTCCCCCTTTCCTCCCCCCTCTCCTCCCCCTTTCCTTTCCCTCTCCTCCCCCTCTCCCTCTCCTTCTCCCTCTCCCTCTCCCTCTCCCTCTCCTTCTCCTTCTCCCTCTCCCTCTCCCTCTCCCTCTCCCTCTCCCTCTCCCTCTCCCTCACCCCTCTCCCAGTGAGGACGAGGGGGAGGAAGAGAGACAGTGAGGGAAAAAATAATTTCCCTTTTTGGAGGAAAAATTCCCTACTGACAGATTAAAGTGAATCCATCTTTCTACTGTCAAATTAAAGTGAATCCATATTTCTACTGTCAAATTAAAGTGAATCCGGTTTGCTTTCCACCCGACAGTTAAGAAAAATTTCACAAATTTTCTATGTGCTGTACAAACCTGCAGGCGTTGCTTTTTAAGTGTGCTCTCCGAGAATATCTATTAGTAAATTTAGTACGAACAAGCATTCCAAAAATGGCTATAGATATTCTCAGACCTATATCACTTGGGGTATCAACATCATCAATATCGGTGCAGTTCTCTTAGGAAAATTCGATTTCCACTGACATTAAGTTCCCACGAGCGTGAAAGAAAACTTTTAAGTTTATGCTTGTACCATAAAGATGGATTCACTTTGCATTTAAAGATTTTAGGGTTGCATTTAAAGTAATATCCTTGCATTTAAAGATCCTTGCAACTAACTCTAGAACGAGAAACTTAAAGAGTAATAGGGTTTTAGCACATCTACAAAAGAGTTTCTTATCTATACTAGACTGGAATTTAATCTGTCAGTATAAGTTGAATTGGGTTCTTATAGATTCATGATGCTGAAGTAAGATCTGACTGAGAGAATAATTTGAGCATATCTTCCAAGGTTGACTCTCACTGTCAGTATTTAGCACATCTACAAAAGAGTTTCTTATCTATACTAGACTGGAATTTAATCTGTCAGTATAAGTTGAATTGGGTTCTTAGAGATTCATGATGCTGACTTAAGATATGACTGAGAGAATAATTTGAGCATATCTTACAAGGTTGACTCTCACTACACTTGCATTAGATGGATTCACTTTAATCTGTCAGTAGGGAATTTTTCCTCCAAAAAGGGAAATTATTTTTTCCCTCACTGTCTCTCTTCCTCCCCCTCGTCCTCACTGGGAGAGGGGTGAGGGAGAGGGAGAGGGAGAGGGAGAAGGAGAGGGAGAAGGAGAGGGAGAGGGAGAGGGAGAGGGAGAAGGAGAAGGAGAGGGAGAGGGAGAGGGAGAGGGAGAAGGAGAGGGAGAGGGGGAGGAGAGGGAAAGGAAAGGGGGAGGAGAGGGGGGAGGAAAGGGGGAGGAGAGGGGGGAGGAAAGGGTGAGGAGAGGGGGGAGGAAAGGGGGAGGAGAGGGGGAGTTTGCGCATGCGCAGAGGGGGAGGGGGGAGGGGGAGGGGGATTTGCGCAAAATTTTTTCCTTATTTCTCGCGGATTGCGCAAAAATTCTTCCTTGAACTGTCTAATCTAAGCTACTAACATGGACAGCCAACAGGAGATGAGATAGTAATCAAGAATCAACGGAATAACACTTCATATACAGTTCGCAGGAAACAGTCACAGAAATACCTGGGAGTTACAATGGACTCTTTTCTGCGCTGGGATCATCATCTCAATGAATTATGCGGGAGACTGAGGAAGACTATTTGCAGATTTAGGATTCTGAGGACACTGGTCGACAAAGGATGTCTAAGAGTTATCTACTTCTCTCTAGCTCAGTCCCTCATGCTGTATGGGATTGTGGGATGGGGAGGTGCAAGCTTCTTGCACATCGAACCGCTCCTCAGGGTACAGAAGCTGATCATGAGGGTCATCAACCAGAAGCCTCCACGCTATTCATCAGACCAGCTATTCAATGAGTTTGACGTGATGGATCCAAGACAGCTTTACTCCAAGGAGAAACCATGCAGATTACACAAGAACCCAACAACATTTCAAACCAGAAACCACAACCACAACACCAGATACAGGAATCTTCTCATCACTAGTGTTGCAAGGAAGGCACTATACCAGAGACATTTCAATCATTTAGCACCAAAATTATATAATCTACTTCCTGCAAACTTTAAACAGATTAATCATCCTAGAAAGTTCAAAACAATAGTACACAATTGGTTGATGAGCAAAGGAAGACAGAACATAGAAAACATTATTTCAAACAACAACTAACCTCCTAATGACTTACTAAACACTAACTAATTAATAATACGCACAAAAAAAAACAACAAAACCTACTCTAGAACATGGTACGCCATAGTGGAGTAGGTCGATTTCCACACAGAAAAAACTAAACAGTAGAGGACACATTATAAGAATTTTTTGTAACTAACTATTGTATGTAATATTGTAATTTATCTAATATTTTGTGTAATTGATGTTGTAGTTTTAGTTTTTTTGGGAAATAAACATTTATCTATTTATCTATTTATTTATTATTGTTTAATTAACAACCGGTTTGATTTCCACTCGATAGTTGGGGTGGGAGTTTGAGTTACGTTTGAGTTCAGTTGTTAACTGGAATACTAACTCAGAAGTGATATTCAGCTATCGGTTTGGAAATAGACTTTTCAATTGATATTATCTCATATTAGTGAAAATATTAGTGTATCTCTTCGGAGGGTTGCATTGGAATATTGGGGGGTATAGTGTGGAGGCAGCGCAGTCGGTAGTGGAACAAACTGAAACCTGTCAATCCTGACACTCATCCCACCTTATGGTACCCAAATTCCACTACAATTATTGTAGATTTCAATAACATAACTACAAAATTGCATGATTTTGCTGATTAAAAGTTTGATTGACCGAGTGAAGAGAGATCTAAGATTCAAGTTTTGCATTTCTCTTTATGTTTAAATACTTATATGTTCCGCATTTACGGCGAAACACAACAATAGATTCTCATGAAATTTGACATATATGTTTTTCTCTAAATTGCGCGTCGACGTATATACAGGGTTTTAGGAAATTTTTGAATTTCAAGGATAATATAAAAAGTAAAGGATCCTCCTTCATACGCCAATATTGGAGTAAAAATCAGACAAATAGAATTATTCATCATAAATCAGCTGTCTAGCTGTGGATTATAAATCGCATGCCATGACGCATGCAATTCAATATCTCAATGTAACTTGGTAAAAAATCAGCTGCTGTGTGGACTATTAATTGCATGCCTCATTGAATGCATTTTTATGCACTATTGAATGAACTATTGATTTCATGCAATAACGCATGAAATTAATAACTAAAATAACATAGTATTGTCTCTCGACCTTTCTCTGCTTTGAACTCGAGCTGACCCGTTGCCAGTCTTGAAGGAGATTAACTTTTGATGTTTGCATTTTTGATACACCAATCAATGTTGTGAAGCTTGTCTTTTAAATGCAACTACTTGCATATTGTACATTCTGTGTTTATTATTGATTGTGACGATTCGAAGTTGTGAAGCTTGTCTTTTATATGTAACTACTTGAATAAATTAAATTTGATTGATTGATCCCAACAGCCATTAGCCGTTTTTACACCGACATCTCACCGACACGACATACAGACAGGATTTACTCTGATGGACAGTATAAGATGTGTGGTTTATAAAATTAATGATGTATATAAATTATGTGGTTTATAACTGCGCGAGGTCTACTATTCACAGAACTACTAGTAATTTAGATTCTAGATGGTAACATGTCGCTTCATGTGTAGAGAAAGATGATCGGAGCGGGAGAAGGGGCGATCGCAGTGCTGACAGCGAATGGGACGTTTGCCAGTGTGCTTGTGGTAGTGGCCGGTCAACTCGTCGGAACGGGCGAGCTTCCAGCCCTTTCAGCCACACTGATATGACTTCTCTCCGGTGTGCGTCCGCAGGTGCGCCTTCAGGTGAGACGTCTTGGTTTACGTTTTGCCACATCCAGGGTGAAAGCAGGAGTGTGTGATGTGTTCTTTTGCGAGAGTAGATCTTCCGTTCGCGGAACAAGAATGGGCAGGCAACGACGGGCGTGCAACAATGGTTCGAAGGCTCTGGTTACTGGCGACATCATTTTGATTACGGGTGGCCATTATGGTTGTCGATTCTGGTTGAGAATACAGTCATTACAGCATTGTACATCTCAGTGCCAGATCCATTTTCAGCATTCATGAACAACTCCTTGTCAAAATCTTTGTCAGGTGTTGCAGCAAACTCATTTTTAGTGGGTTCACATGGTGGGCAGTTGCTTGGGAAGTTGGTGACTGGGTTTGAACCCTGAGCACTGGGTACCTCTGTCATAAATGCGCGGGGGTATCGTGTGGGGGCAGTGCAGTCTGTAGTGGAACCAACTGAAACCTGTCAATCCTGGCACTCATCCCACCTTATTCTACCCAAATTCCAATAGAATCAGATCAGTTCATAAGTGTGGTTCATATAAGATATTCCGACAAGATTATATGACGAGTTATATTCAAATTATTATATTTCGATGTAGTTTTTTCTGGCGAGATGCCTATTAATTTCATTATAATTATTTCTATCTTTAGATTCAATCATTTGAATTTCTTACAGTCCATTTGTTCAAATTCATTGCGCACATCTTTTTTTGATAACCAAGTTTGATCAATAGATTTCTCTGAAATAACATTCGATAAAGAGGTTCCATAATATAGAGGATGAGTCTATTCTTTTATTAGTGGAGACAAAGTTTCCTTGTGTTGAGAGAAGCTACAAGAAATGATATCAAGTATTCTTCGTTATATCACGAGGAATTAATTGGAACGCCCTGCAACCATTAAGTAAAGTTGATTCAATTAGTAGCCCAAGTGTGAGCTGCTCTGCTCTTAATGACTTCACTTTTTGCTCACTTAGCTACCTTGTTCTCTCCCTTCTGCATCCTCAGCTTCTAAGCTCTAGATTTAGAGTTTTATTTTATTTATTTTTCCATCCCTGTGACTTGAATTTCCACCCTCACATCCCTATACTTGAAGTTATCATTGAAATTAACTCTCAACTGGATATGAATGTCTTAGGATACCATCTTCGTTTAACGCCAATATACGATTACATGAAGTTATAATAGTCGCATTCAATATATTTTTTTATTTTGGGTTTGACAGAACAACTGATCTACAACCGTTCAAACCATGATTATATATATGTCATGGCCCTGGAAGAATTATCAGTTTTAACGACTCACAAAAGTATAGGGACTTTTTTACAGGGGTTTGTATTATTGAATCAGAAAGCTCTTCAATGAAGGAGTCCTGACTATAAAGCTGCGTATAGACTTATACGCCACGAACACGCGCTTTCTGCTTTATATCAGCTGATGCCATGCTTTTAATGTAGGCTATGTGTACTTAAACAGTGAGATATAGATATAGTCATATGGCAGAGATGTTGAATCTGATTCCCAGGATGTTCAGGCTTTATTATTTAATGAAGATGTTTTTCAATCAAAAATTAAAACAGAAACATGGAACGATGTTCTTCAGGAGAACGATCCCAGACTAGCTTTCTCTTTGTTTTATGATAGACTTCGTTCATTATTTGACTCTGCAAAAACTGTTAGGAGAAGGATTAGTAATAATACAAAGAAAATCAAACCTTGGGTGACTAATGGTATTCTTCGATGTATGAGGCGAAGAGACAAAATGTCTCTTAAGGTTCGTAAACAACCATTTAATGTACAGCTGATGGATTGTTTTAAATCATATAATCGAACACTGAAGTCGGCATTGCAAACTCTAAAGGAACAGTATTTCAAGAATAAATTAGTTGAATGTGGAAATAATCTAAGGGCTGTATGGAAGGCTGTGAATGAAGCAACAGATACCCCTTATAAAACTAATTGTTCTATTAAAGAGTTGGTTACCAAGGATAATCGCATTTTGAGATCTTATCAAGTGAATGAAATAGCAGAGGAGCTTAATGAACATTTTGTGAGTGTTGGTAGAAGAATTTCTGAAAAAATTACTAAGGTAAAGGACAAGATTTTTAGGGAAAAAACTAATAGATTGTTTTGTAATTCGTTTTTCTTTTTTCCTGTCATAGCAGAGGAAATTGATATGTGTATTAAAAACTTGAAGAAAGGGGTAGCACCAGGATTTGATGGAATTTTTTCTAAATGTCTGAGTTCAAATTCTCGCATAATTTCAGTTCCTCTGGCTCATGTAATAAATTTATGCTTTTTGAATGGTGTTTTCCCCGACGAGTTGAAAAAGGCCACTGTTATTCCTTTGCATAAGAATGGTAACAAAAGTGATCCAGGGAACTATCGCCCAATTTCTCTGCTTTCATGTTTGTCAAAGGTGATTGAGAAATGTGTTAAGACTCGTTTGGTCGAATTCTTGGAAAAATATGAAATTTTATCTAATTGCCAATTTGGTTTTCGTAAGGGTGTAAGTACTTCTGATGCTGTATATAATGTTACTAAGAGAATTATTGAAACACTGGACAGGGAAGAAAAATGTATAGCTGTGTTTTTAGATCTCCAGAAGGCTTTTGATACAGTGGACCACAATATTTTATTTAGAAAGTTAGAAGGTATTGGAATTAGAGGTGTTGCATTGGGTTTCTTCAAAAGCTATCTCAGTTGTAGATCACAGGTGGTTAGTGTTGATGGTATAATGAGCTCAGAATTAGAAATTACGATGGGTGTGCCACAGGGAACAGTTCTGGGTCCAATATTATTTTGATTTACATTAATGACTTACTCAAGATAGAGCTTGAGAGCTGTTCTTTGTTTTCTTTTGCTGACGACACTGTTGCTATTTTCTGTGCATCAAAATGGGAAGATGTTTTTTGTAGAGCTAATGAGGGTTTGAAAGTTATAAAAAACTGGTTAGATTTCAACTTAGTTAGTTTGAATATAGCAAAAACTACTGCAGTGTCATTTTCTTTGACCTCAGCAGGTCAGCCAGATAACCAGGGGAGTTTGGCTTTTCATGAAACTGGATGCGATGATAATAGTTGTCTATGTCCTATAATAATATTTAAGAACAGCACCAAATACTTGGGAATAATCATTGATAAGCATTTGAAATGGAGAGACCATATTTCATATTATGTTCTAGGTTGAGGAAGACGCTGTATAAGTTTGTTCAACTGAGAAATATTTTTACAGTTGAGCAAATTAAAATGGTTTTCTTTGCGCTTGTGCAGTCAGTTGTGCGATATGGTATAATTGGCTGGGGTGGTTGTGGTGTTACCGTTCTTAAGCCTCTTATAGTATTGTATAAGAAAATTATTAAAATATGCTTGAAAAAACCGGTTAGATATCCAACAAATTTGCTCTATAAAGAATTTAATGTTCTCAGTATTGAGCACTTGTATGATCTTGACCTAGCTAGTTTTGTCTATTCGTGGCCCAATAGATTCCCTATAGCCCCTCATGGCGGCTATGTTACTCGTAGACAATCTGAGAGATTTTTGCTAGAACCACCTTGTAGAACAGCGGCTGCCAGTGCTCATGCAGCGTATTATGGTCCTAGACTTTCAAACCGTCTGTTGCTTGAAGTTTCTGGAGCATCCCAAAGTATACCAATTTGTTATTATTCTTTCACTTTCAAAACTTTTAGACAGTATCTTCGACACTACTTATTAGGGAGACAAAATGAAGACTAATTTTGATTTATTTCTCAAATCTGTTTGTAAATCTCAATTCTATTCTTAAAATACATATCTTACTCAGTATAACAGAGCAGAAGAGAATTTGTTGTTTTATTTTTAAATATTGGTGATCTCTATCTTTGATGTAGAACATATAGTTGAATCTCAATTAGGCCTATACTGATTACAAGAGCAAC
Organism: Nilaparvata lugens; assembly: GCF_014356525.2. Lineage (NCBI taxonomy): Eukaryota > Metazoa > Arthropoda > Insecta > Hemiptera > Delphacidae > Nilaparvata > Nilaparvata lugens. The sequence goes on along the minus strand of NC_052505.1, from coordinate 11,676,052 downwards.
ATTTGTATGAAAATAGCATAAGAGAATGGAATTTTCTTTTTTCTTTTTTTCTTGATATTGTAATGTAAAATTATAAAATCTAATTATGTTATTAATATTACGATGTATATTAGTATCTTATGCTATCCAACATTCTAGAGATACACCATCCCTCATCACAAGCTTTGCTTAAAGAGGGATGCAACAATATTATTTAGAATATGATATTTTATATTCATTATTTTATAAAGAATTTGTATTTTATGTTTGTAAGTATGAATTGTATATTAATTTTTTGTTGACATTAATAAATTGAATTGAATTGAATTGAATTGAATTGAATAGATATAATAAGCATGGCATTAGCTGATGAAAAGAAAATGCTTGTGTCGTATCTATGAATAGTTTACTACGTTCGAAGATGTTATTGATATCTCAGTAGAATAAATAGTTTGTCAAAGTACGATTCATAAGAATAATTCAATTAATGACGTTAAGATTTGGAAAATTACGATTTGATTTGTTTGAATATTACATCCCTTGACTCTTGGAGTTTGAATGAAAATTGAATCATTCAATCATTGTAGGAAATACAGTGCTGACCTACAAAATGAAACAGTATATTATTATAAATTGATTTTTGATATGATCATAAAATTATATGCTTGTATGCATTCTTCGACTCCTGAAGTTCAATCTCACCTGAATCATTGATCTATCAGGCCCATGTTATAAGAGCGCTAATGCCGCGGCGTTAACGCGACGTTGGTCATCTTATGGTCGCGTTAACTAGGCAAAGGTACTTCCATAGTGCGTTGCCAACGCCGCGGCATTAGCGCTCGTATAACATGGGCCTTATACACTGCACATATAGCCCTACAAAATTGAATATTATAATAATAATTATATCGGGGCACCAAACTTCGCTCGTTATTTTTATTTATTGATATACAGAACACAATTCTCTAAAATGATCGTGTTTATATTTCACAGCTGGCTATATGTCATCTTATGAATTTCGGGGATGCGATATTTTGATTTTTCACATACTTACTGGCTCACTCACTTTTTTACTATCCACAGACGACGAAAGTCTCAGCTGTTTTAGCCAAGGATGAATCATTATCCTTTTAATGTCGTTCAGAGAGTTTTCCCAAGGATGAGGTCTCATGAGACCTAGTGCAATCGAATTTTTATATCATAAACATACTATGTTCTAAATTTCGTGAAAATCGTTAGAGCCGTTTTTGAGATCCGTTGAACATAAATAACCAGATAACCAGATAACCAGATATGAAAATATAAACAGATATACAGAAATTGCTCGCTTAATATAATAGGATTGCATGAAAATATGCTATTATTGAATTATAATAATTACCGTATTTAGTCATCTACCGTAAATAACAGTTGTTGAAATGATAAAAAAAATAATGAATACTACAGGGTAAAGTTCTTGGCAGGAGAGGTGTTGGTAGGAGACGAATTTGAGAACATGCTTTGCAGTGTCCACCCCGGAACTTTTTAGAGCGGCTGTCAACAAGGTTATAATTGCCAGAATGATTGCCAACATTCTGTAACGGATAGGCACCAGAAGAAGAAGTATTTAGTCAATTGAAAGTTTTATAATGAATAATTCAATTATCACTCATCATAATCAGAAAGACTGTTATTAAAGAAAGGACGGCTTTATTAGCAGTTTCCTCCGAATGGAATACGGAAGAATAATAGTGATATAAGTTGGTTATTTCCATGTCTCTCATGTTATTTCCTAGTAGTTGATGAAAAGTGAAGTGGTAGAAACCAATCTTCTCACATGAAGTATATGTGGCTGTCAGTTGACGCTGGAGGAAGTGAGTCTAAGTAAGGATCGATACAATTTGCATAAATAAGTCAGCTCACAGATTTGCAGTGCCTAGTCTCTGCTTCTCAAGCTCCCTGCTTCAATGACTCATTAATAACAAGATTGAATCCATAAACTCCATCTCCATCCATTTATCACGCCTTCTCGAAAGTTACGAGGCTCATGAGAGAGAATCACAATACATTTTTCTCGTTTCTTATCAAACTCTTTGTTATCATCATAACAATACTCACTCGGAAATATTATCATAATAAAACATCCAATAATACTTTAATTTCAAAAATGTGATTTCAGTTTCCAATTTTGCATACATCCACTTTTACAAAACACCCAACTACTGATGAGTCATAACTGAAATCATATAATAAGTCTGTGGTACTCGACACTATGGTACATCATCCATACTCCTATCATCTGCGTATTATCATAGAGAAACAATAGCGTAAGTAGATATCCCATGATATAGGGCGTTCATGTCGCAACTTTTACTGTTATCCCAAGCCGATAGTTAACGTAATTCTCTCCCATGCAGCAGTGTGACGCTGGTAGTCTCTCAAATTGTGCCGTTCCTACACTCTCATCCCAACAAAACAGTAAAAATTGACAAAAATCGACAGTAATCGGCTTGAGATAACAGTAAAAGTTGCGACATAAATTCCCTATACCATGGGATATCTACTTACGCTATTGTTCCTCTATGGTTTTATCTAGAAAATGAAAGAAAATAAGAAAATGAAAATGAATTTCATTTCCACCATAACAAACAAAGAAATTTCACAAAACACTTTTTGGCAGTTAACTTACCACTACATAGATAATAAAGCTGTTGTAATTGAACAAAACCAAAAAGAAACAGAACAATTGAATAAAATTAATAAATGTTCATGTCCCTAAAAAAATTAAAACTACTACATCAATTAAAAAAAATATCAGATAGATTACAATTACATAAAATAGTAGTTATCTACAAAAAAATCTTATAATGTGTCCTCTACATGTTTAGTTTTTCTGTGTGGAAATTGACCTACTCCACTATGGCGTACCATGTTCTACAGTTCCATGTATAAAATTTACAGGAATTAGGAAAACACCTACAAAGGCATAAGCCTGAGCACAGGAAAACTAAAAAAATATTTTTGGATTACATTCATAATAATAAATATACTATTAATCTACTATTCATCTACTGATAGATAAATGATCCTATAGATCATTTATCTCCGATCAATATATGATTTGTTTCATTCTGCTTCTGAATCAATCTAGATTTCTTCTTTTAACAAGGAGAAACGAAACTACAGAATTATGATTTTTTTCATATATTATATATTTTTATCACTTCATAGGAATACACGAACAATACAAGTAGAATGTATATTTTATTCCAGGATCGTGAACCAAACAGAAGAATAAACAAGGATATCTCTTGGATGCAATGATCATAACATATTCTACAAATTGAATGAAAAATACTAAGAAATTGTCAAAAACCACAGATTTATTGATACTTAGAAAGGTTTCGTTTATTACACCATTGTCAATATCTGATAAACTGATTAATATAATAATATACATGTCTCAACACTTTTTCAAATGTAATTCTTTCAAATCACATTTCAATTTATTGTAATTCTTCCTTCCGGAAGACCGGAAGTATCCGTTCTCGATAGTGATCGAAGAAACAATAGTCGGTCATAAACAAAGATGAATTCAGTTACGACTACTATAATTGTTTGAATGGATTGTTCTGGTTCATAGAAGAATAAGGTTGTAACCGCATTGACGTACCTGTAATCTCTTTGGTAATGTTAGCTGCTATAAAGCTCGCAATCAGGCCACCTCCTCAATAGATACTAGCGATTCTATTACCCCTGTTGAACGATTTATTAGTCCAAATGGCTTCTATATCGGCTCTTTCTCTCTCAAACAGATACAACAGAAGACTCCTTTCACGATAACTCTTGTTAAGTGTACAGTACTTTCTGGAACATCAAGGCTATCAAAGAAGAACAGATGGAGAGGGGAGAAACGTTGCTTGAATTCAGTTTTCAACGAATCAAAGTGTTTGGAAGTGTTCCTCATTACGCTACTTCTTTTTCTTCCCCTTTTCCGTTTTCATAATACTGTATTATTATTCTATGCTGAGTGTTTTAATCACTATTACACTATTTCACTATTACACTGAAGCAAGACCTTTTCGCTCATACTCCATGATACGAAAAAGTAAGCTCTACCATTATTTAGTTGGTTGTGGATCACATTTCTGAAATCGGTTCAGTAAAGCACAGGCCTCATACTCATGTTCTGAATAAAGATAATATTAATTAAAATTAAGGCTTCAGTTCTTTATAGATTTTGACTTCGGTCTGGATATTAAATTTATTTTCCTTATTCACATTTTCTAAACTATTTTCTCCTGAGATGATTTCCTCAAACGTATGGACCAGTAGAACATACTAAGTGCCGTTCAAAATTTGAACACTATTTCACTATTTAATAGTGAAAGCTTGAATGAATTGAATCAGCTTGCAGTTTAATCTCAAAATGAACCATAAAACAGAATCAATTTAGATTTCATCCAGTTTGGAAAGATTCAGTTAAAACTGCAAACAGCATCTGGGATTCCTTCTAATTTCTTCAAACCAATCCAATGAACTGGAGTCCTAGCAAAATAAAACGTTGTACAGAGATAATTCTAATGAAGGCGATTGCAACCGAAATAATGTCATGTTACAACAAGCTCAATATTTTTTATAATTGTTTGACTGCCTAAAAAGCAGTCGTTAGGTCATGTCAGAGGCCCTGAAATTGATCAGTTGCTACCTGAAAACTGTGACACCAGACCTGAGCCAGCCAGGTCAATCGATATTATTGACCGAGTGAAGTGAGGTCTAAGATTCAAGTCGACGGTTTGGCATTTCTCTCAATGTTTAAATGTTTGAATGTTTATATGTTTATATGTTGAGTATTTACGGCGAAACGCGGTTATAGATTTTCATGAAATTTGACAATTTGACAGGTATGTTCCTTTTTAAATTGCGCGTCGACGTATACACAAGGTTTTTGGAAAAAGGAGCCTCCTTCATACGCCAATATTGGAGTGGAAATCAGACTATAGAATTATCATTCATCATAAATCAGCTGTCTAGTAGACTATAATACTGCCCGTTCAAAAACATCGAACATCTTGAAAATGTATCTTTCCATCAACGTTGTAGACAGTTGCAGCCAGACCTGATAACAGTGCTCACACTCACATTCCGGTACGAAAGTCACGGTACGATAGGACAGAAAGCTCTATGTTTATTTAGGAGTTTTTCTAGACATTTTAAATTGATAAATTATTTATTAATTTTCAAAAAAACATAACAACAGGTCAATGTAACTCACAGAGCGCGAGATCTACTGCTCACAAAACTACTAGTTATTATTAGTTCTATGCTTATAGATCCTAACATATAATTAGTAACTGGAACTATTTGAAAGTAACGAGTACTTTTCCAACTGTCAGGAGGCTGGAGGTGTGATGCAGTGGATATGAACTATCAGAGAAGCAATTATGAACTAGTAGTTCTGTAAACAGTAGACCTCGCGCAGTTAAAGAACACACCAGTACATTTGACGCTCAATGTGTTCGAATAATTTCAAATATGATGTTATAAGAACTTAGTGATACAGCTGGAAAGAAGGTATGTGAGTGCGTACAATAGGTGGATCCAGTTTCTAGTATCACTTGAGCTTGATATTCCTCAATCATCACCAACGGTTGCCACTGATCTCGATCATTTTTGCGTGAATTTGAGACAAAAGCGTTTTGTTTCAGAGGCAGAGGCTTGTATTTCTTCCATGTGTGTGCAGACTTCCCCAAGGAATGCCTGGGATAGCGTGTTTGCACAGATATTGGTGTGTTATCTTTAACCTCGCTAAACAAGTTTATTTGATATTCGAAGCGAGCATCGCTCCTCAAACAAGAAAGCGTGTGCTTTGACACGGACGCTGCTGCAAATGTGTCGTGGCAGATTTGTCGGGTGAGGAGGGTAGGGGGTTCAAGGTCAGAACCAGCTTGACGAGGGAAAAAGTGGATTCGGAGACATTGCTGCCAGAAACAGTTTGCATATTTGCAGGCGAGCCATCTTTCAACGTCACCTTCACCCTGCGGGCTGTCTTTTCGCACCCAATAAAAGTTCAACACGTCACTTCTCCCAAAGCAGTCCGATCCAGTTTCCTTTTTAATTTTCATTGCCAGGTGCTCGCTCCGAGCCGAGGAGATGAATTGGCTTAATAAAAGTGGAGTGATTTACAAGCCAGAATGGAGCGTAGCGCGGAGGCCCTTTGCATCCCCCGCCCTCGACCTCTTTCCTCGCTCCATTGCTCCCGGCTACTGCTTCAGAATCAACAAAAACAAACATTCATCTTGACACGGCACGCCTCTTTATATACGATCATCAGCGGAGATAGATCACTTTCCTCGAGTAATTTTTCTTCCTATTAAGAAGAGATCACAGACCGTCGACAAACGCTATTGTGATCCCAGTTTTGTGTCAAAGTTCAGTTCGAGTGAATTAGCTTGAACAGCACGGTTATTCAAGAACTTTTCAAGTTGATCTGGAAGAGTAAGCTGTGCCATTAGAGTAACCACCTAGAAATGAAATTTTATAGTAAATGAAAATGTAAATTCTATTCTTGAATTGCGTATCAAGGTTTAACCGTTAACAATTATTGTTTGATTGTTGATTATTGTTCGATAAGGAATAACAATATTATTGTTAAAACCAATGTACGTAGAATATATGTGTACTTTTGGTAGGATCTGTATCGATTCAATCGGTGTTTCTCCTTCATCTGTGCGTTTTCTAAGAGCAATTATGCTAGAGAACTTCAACCTTGATACGCAGATTCATTTGAGATTCTGGAAGTGCTGGCTTACAGGGCTCGGTGATTACAATAGATATTGTATCTCACCCAAAAAATGTGTTTTTAGGTTTCCTATGCATTTCATATAGCCTACTTGAAGATTTGAAGAGATTAAATTAGAATTTCTTCCACATTGATTCAATAAATTTAAAGACATCGAGATCTTTACTCAGGAGGTGAAAGGTCCATAGAATGCCCTCCACCCATCATGTGAGGGCATATCATATATACAACGAATTTCCATCTACTGTCAAAGAATACTAAATTCCTTACAGTAGTTGATGAACATTTTCTCAGTGTTTACCATCTTGGTATTTCAGGATTCTTGAGAATCTATGATAATGTGAAAAATATTTAAGATCATCATACTGGACGAACTTGCATTATCCGGGTTGTGGAAAAAGTTGCATTAATGCTACTTATATTCAGGTTATACCATTATTTCGAAAAAATCACGTTAGTTCAATCAGAAATGGAAAATGGACTGAATTTTATACTTTTCTTGCCCTATTACCATAGGTAAGGGAAGTATTTCTTTCCGAAAAAATTAAGGTACCCAAATTTCTAAATATCTATACGTTCCATGGTCCCCTGAATCCAAGGAAGTGGTTTTTGGGTATTGGTCTGTATGTGTGTATGAGTGTGTAGGTGTGTCTGTGTAGGCCCTACACGATATCTCATCTCCCAATTAACGGAATGACTTGAAATTTGGAACTCAAAGTCCTTACAATATAGGATCCGACGAAAACAATTTCGATCAAATGCAATTCAAGATGACGACTGAAATTGCGAAAATTTTGTCAAAAAGAGGGTTTTTCATGATTTTCTCGAAAACGGCTCCGATTTTGAACAAATTTTTACCTGAAATATTTATTGATAAGTTCTATCAACTGCCACATGTCCCATATCTGTGAACATTCCAGGAGCTCCGCCCCATCTATGCAACGTTTGATATTAGATTCCCGATTATCATGCTTCAGATACAATTTAAACAGAAAAAAATCAAATGGAAAAGATTGAGCATGAAAATCTCTACCAGTAATATTTTCACCTAACATTGAGAATAAGCTCGAAATTCGTGTGAATGTGATTATTCAATTGCAAACTGTTGGCAACTGTTGATTCTATTAAATCATTCACTATGAAGAGATAGCAGACTTCAAGTGTCTCCAGCGTTATTGTCTTGTCACCAGCTGGCTCAGATCTTTGAATAGTAGACTCAAGATGCGCGTGAGCAGTAGCGTCAGGTTATAAATTTTCATAACGCCAAGGAAAGTTGTGTGAGTGCGCCACACCAGATTTTTTTAATAGATGAGAAACAAGAGTCATGATGTTATGAGAATATTTTTTCCAATACATATTTCATAGAAATAAAAATGTGAATCTCAGTTTACCCTTTTTAACACAAATTTTGACACAAAAAAATAATTCAAAAGGGTACTGAGATTTATATTTTTATTTATATTAAAGGTAGCCCTGAAGAAAAAAGACATAATTTCATATATATTTCACTACTACATGATAGTTTTATAATATCCAGTACAAGAATTGAGTAGTTGATTCAAGAAGAAAGAGAGAAAAGTAGTTTGATAGAGCTATGGGAGTCTACAAAACTTGTCCATGAAAAAATATCAGCATATGACGCTTCGTGAGAATGGAGAAACTTCAGGAGGATATGGAGTTCAGATAAAAATTCACCGTCAAACTTGGAAAACATTATTGAAGTCTTGAAAGGTGGAGTGGGCTTAACTGGTAGTCGCAGACATCGTTTTTTCTCAACATCTCAGTTTGAAAATCATCTGTAGTCCAACTATCTATCATAAAGTTTCTGAGTATTGTGAGAAGTTCTCTATAGAGTAGAAGTATTGTGTGAGAGAGCACTTGTTCCATGTCAACGAATGATCAATTCCTATATGAACTCCATAACTTGTCATCGACATGACAGGCTTGTGAAATTGGATCATTGATTGGGTTGTTGAGATGGAGAAAGGATCTTGTATCCCCGGAAATGTGATGTAATAACAGGAGAGCATACACATAGACTAAGCTGAGAATCAAGGAGTCAGAGGTTGTGATGGGAAATATGTTGACATGCATCCACATCAAAAGTAGTGGATCTAAGCATCCAAACCAGAAATATTAAAAGTGGACTTTTTGTCAAGAAACCTTTGTTTTGAAAGAAAATTGATTTGATAATAATTATCGATAATTTCATATTGCCATCAATTTATTAGGTCAAAAACAACTCAATAATAATATTGTCTGTAAAAACCAAGCGTCAGCCCAAAACTTCTTCTCTTCCTAGATCTAGTTCATCAAAGTTTGAATAAAAAATAGATACATATTCTGTTGATTAGTTGGATTATGTCGGCTAGTAGGATGAATTAATGTCAGCTAGTTTTAAAATGATTAGATCAAAGTGTCCAATATACAAAGATTCTTATATCACATGAAAAATTTTCACTTTTTACAAGATTGATCAGCTTATTAATGTAGTGGCTCATTGCCACTCGATCAATAAATAGCAAAATATTTTTTTTCCTTGAATGATAATTTTTATATTTGGATTCTAATACGTCATACGCTCAACCAAAGACCTTGAAGATCCATAGACTCACATGCAGCGCTAGTGTCGTACTTGGAATTGAAATCGGCCATTGAGGGGGCAACCTATAAAATTATCACATACCATCAAACCAATGCCTTTGTAATCTATAATATTAGAAATATATTATGTATAATATCTCGTGCTAAAATACCCCAATGGCGGTCTTCAATTTCAAGTAAGAGCTATCAATGGGAAGGCATAGGCATTGTGGGTCTATATCTCTTTAAGGTCTTTGCGCTCAACTGTTTCTAAATTGTCAACTTCCCATCCAACTTGAACATCGATCCCTATGAAGCGTACTTTCCCTGATGAGAGAACTCCGACCCGAGATGATGATATAAATTGGGAACGAAACTTTCTTTCTCGAGAAGGAAGTAAAAGAGGAAACTGTTGGATGAATAAGCTGCGATGCTGGGAGGAAACGGAAGTTCTTCAGTTAGTGTTCGGATTGAAGTTAGGAGTGAATGGACGTGGTATAAATTCCTTATAGATGAGGCTCAAAGCTCACTTCATGAGTGGGGTTGCCTGTTATCTGAGCAGGCCAAATCCGGTCAGGTGCTGCTAGGAGCTGGCCAATTAGGGAGCGGATATGGCTAGCCGACAAGCGCAAGACGATGGACTAACAGCCAACCAAGGTCGGGCTTAAACACTAAACAACCAAGTACAGGCAGCAGCAGCAGCAGCAGCAGCAGCAGCAGCAGCAGCAGCAGTAAGAACAGCAGCCACCTTCTTTCTATATTCAATCTCCGCTCCTGACCGAGCAGTGGCCCAATTGTTCGCCACTGCCAAACGACTAGCACGCTCGACTCTCTTTGCTCGGGAATTTCTCAGCAGCTGGTATAATTGGGTCACCTCTCCTCTCCGCGATTAATTTACGCCAGCGCAGCTTGATGAAAAGTTAAGAGGCAACTGAGAAACTGTCTACAAGCGCGAAAAACAACCGGATTTGATAATGAATTAGGAAATTCTTCGCGCAATATCGTCGGACAACATCAATCATGTTGCATCAGAAAACAGCTCTGACATGACAAGACTTGAAGTGGCGTTTGCACAGCTGAATATGTAAGTGTAAGCTACATCGAATGTTCGTTATTACAAAAGATGACGGACTTGGGTAGGTCTAGAAAGGTAGAGAGGGAATGTAGTTCATTTCTTAGTGGAGGGGAGGTGTAGTGTCATTATAATTAGGCTATTATTAAATGTCAACAAGCTTAACCGATCTATGCAAGATATACTGGAAAATATATATATGCCTATTCCTACCTCAGACTCATTCTCGCACACAGGCGAGACTGTGTGTTTTTCAATGGTTGGCGAGACTGTGTGGTTTTCGAAGTGGTTTTCAATGCCTCTGCGAGAGTGAATATTTCTAATATATATTTGTTCATCTGCTGTCATTTCTGTGGTGCTGAAAATGTATTGTAGAGTGTATTCTTATTTTCCACATGCTGTACCACGGTAATCGCTTGTATAACTTATGAAATAAGCTACTTTTGAATTGAATTGAGCTAGGAGCTGGTTTTTTCTAAATTGAGAGAGGGTGTCTATGGCCTTGAGGGGGTGAGCACTCCTAAATTATTAATTCACTGAATTAATGGAACATATTCCACACAATTATCAAGTAATTATAACAATTATCAAGTTATAAATATCCAAAATATTCAGGATAGACGGTTTTTAAATTCATAATCAATTCCTTATAATATAGAATATTCTTGCTCTGCACAACGAAAATCTATGTGGTATGGAATTAATCTCCTCTCACGTACCATGATATAGGCTACTTGCGAAGGAACAATAGATTTATATATTTGTATGGCTACTTAGTGTAATTAAGTAGATAATACTTCATTAGGATTTTCAAATATGATCATCATATAATGATTAGCAAATAATGGGGGTCAGACAAACTTATTTTCTCTTGGTCAGATACTAGTAGCATATACCTGTAGCATCTCAATGTAATTACAAATATGCAATGCACTGTATGTGGGCATTGGAGACTATCATATTACGTGTTGTATATCTACCATGAGCTGAATAATAATAACAATGAGCCCAGTTTCTAGAAAACGTTTTAAATCCAAAGTAACATCAAATCTATAGGTCAATAAGACACTATCACAGATGTATGAAAAGAGAGGAAGTATATATTATTATAGAGAAATGTTCATAGATACATAAGATTGAATACAATAGACTATATGATTTAATAAATGTCATAGAAACTGGACCCTAGTCAAATTAATAACATGGCAGTCAATGGGAATAGTTTGAATTGATGAACATTATTGCAGGAGTCCACTGCAATTGAAGCCTGCCACTGAAGGAACGCAATTACAAATCTCAACGTTCACATAGCATAGCATAGCAGACGACATTGGCATGCACAAAGCAGACAGACAGACGAGGTGGATTTCCACCATTCATGACGCAGAATTCGAGTGGACAGTCATCGACTTTGTGCCCCCCTAATTCGATCAGGCCCGTCGATAGACATCAATGTTCAATGACTCGAGTCGATGCTCGGCCAACAGCCGCATCACAAATCTTTCAAATGATATTTTGTCGATTTCGATTCGCCATCGCTGAAAGACTGTGAAATTCTAATTCGATTCAGATGTTGATTCTAACTGGTCTTGTCAGAGCTTTCCTTCTTCCCGCTGGTGCACTGTCTGTTTTGATAACTTTATGGAGTAGCTGCTGATGGAATTTAAGTGAGAAAAATAGTCTGAAAGAGAAAAATAGATAGAAACTGATGAATAATAAAGTTATGTAAGTGGCTAATGATAAACAATAAGGGCTATGAACGGAAGAAGAATTGATGGTGAATGAAACTTAGAATATAATATTTCAGAATACAGAATGTGAAGTGATAGAATATATATAATGTATTAGAAAGCTGATGAATATAGAGAATTATTGAACAAAAACCAATATTCATTGCTATTTACTACTTTAAAAAACTATTATTTCAATAATTTGCAGTAGCAGGAGTCTACAGAGTAATAAATGGCATTCAAGCTCCATTCGGTCAAGATGTGAGAAGTTGTGGAAATAACTTATAATATGATGAATGTTGAATGGTGAATGTTTGATCTGAATGTGTGAGTTAATAACTGTTAGTCTTCAATAATCATTGGAAAACATAGCATTGACCTCAATCTTTCCACCTTCATTCTTAAAAACAAAATGCTTTTTATAGCCTCTTCAAAATTGAAGATGAACCCATGGTTGCAGAACCGAGATCTGAATCTGAAAATTCACTAATAGCTCTGTTCGAATAGTTCAATTTATGTAAAAAGTGCAAATTTTTAGTGAGAGAAATGAAGAACCTATAAACTTGAGTGTTGATAGGAAATGACATTGGGTAATACGGCAAGCCAGAACATCCAAAAGGATCTCTCTGCCGATAAAAGCCATAAGAGTAAATAAATAAATAAATTCATGTATTTATAGAATGGTTGAATGGTTTTAGAAACAGAAGACGTTTTGAAATGAGAACTATGTACAAAAATCACATTCTAAGTTTCAGGATAAAATATTTGAGTTTTTTGAATTCTTATCTTTTCAATAGTTATTTATTAATAATAGACATAATTTCCTGATAGAACAGTTGATACACAAATCAGTCTCTTTCATGCTAACATGTTGACATGGTTATGATTTGAAATCTATAACTGGTGGAATTTATATAAACACGTGTTATTTTAACATCCAAACCTACCACTCCTAACATACTCTTCATTACAAACATTAAAAAATCTGGTGTGGTACACTCACACAACTTTCCTTGCTCATTGAACTATAAGCCTCATTCTTAAACGAGAATGATTTACGGGAATAACTTAATGACGATTGGCGGCAACATATTTGAAACTACGATCAGACTTCTGTATATGTGTATAGTTAGTTGTTTTCAGAGTACTTTTTCCTTTGTGTAAATTGTGAAATTCGATATTTTTTAAAAGTCGTCAGCTGTTCTACAGATGAAATATCTCGACTATGTATTCTTTTTATGAACTGCTCTACCTACCTACCTCATGCACGAGAAGGAGGCTTCAAAGTCCATTTCTCAAGGATGGGGTGGACCCCCCATTAGTTTCTCAGAAAGGAGACTCATTCCAGTTAATAGAGCCGATAAATAACCATACAGGGTATGAATTTTAAAAAAATCGGTCAAGTCATTTTTGAGAAAATCGTGAAACACATGTTTTTTTAGTGATTATCCGCTATTTTTCTCAATAATATTACGAAGCTCCTGAAATTTTCCCAGAAATGAGACTCATGTCAGTTGATAGGGCTTATGAATAGCTATCCATGGTATGAATTTTAAGAGAATCGTTCGAGTCGTTTTCGAGAAAACCGTGAAAAACATGTTTTTTAGTGATTATCCGCCATTTTTCTCAATAATATTACGGAGCTCCTGAAATTTTTCCAGAAATGAGACTCATGTCAGTTGATAGGGCTTATAAATAGCTATCCATGGTATGAATTTGAAGAAAATCGTTAGAGCCATTTTCGAGAAAAACGTGAAAAACATGGTTTTTTAGTAATTATCCGCCATTTTTTCCGCCATCTTGAATTGAATTTTATTGAATTTCTTATTGTCGGGTCCTCATGGTATTTCAAACCTTAAGTTTGAAATTTCAAGTCAATCGGTTAATTAGGAATGGAGTTATCGTGTTCACAGACATACACACACACACACACACAGACCAATACCCAAAAATCATGTTTTTGGACTCAGGGGACCTTGAAACGTATAGAAAACTTGAAATTGGGGTACCTTAATTTTTTTTGGAAAGCAATACTTTCCTTACCTATGGTAGTAGGGCAAGGAAAGAATACTTTCCTTACCTATGGTAGTAGGGCAAGGAAAGTAAAAACATTTTTTCTTCTAGGTTATGTTACCGTTGCCAATTATTCTGTGATAAGGTTAGCCTTTGCCGGTCGGTACTCTGTATGTATAATCATAGAGAAAGGATAAGTTTGTCTATTTGTTTGTCTCTGATATAATCTATTCGGGATGAGCTACTCTCTTAACATTCATCCCGTCCCACTCCATCCAGTTTGAGCTACTCCATCGATTAAGATGATTTGAAACTAATATTGAAACTTCATTTATCCATATTTTATTGAAGTTCTATCAAATTCTCATAGAATCTGACAGTCAATGACGTGATAATATGTCGAAGTGGTAATCAGTGGTAATCACCATTGATAGGCTCATTGAGTTATTTCAACAAGCTTTGCACTTTCCAAGTTTTTCTGTAAATCAAACATGTGCTCAATAATTATGTTAGTTACCAATGACAAGTTTTGGGTGGCAATGAACAAAGCATCAAACGTTGATAAGGTGGAGCCAGCCGTATCATAATTAGGATGACAGGTTTATCGAGAAGAAGCGGTTTTGATTAATGAAGCGCCGGCTGAAATCGTGCTTGGGTTTATAAACTTGGTCATGCTTTTCAGTCAAAGAGACAAGTTGATCCCGTTGAGTTCCTTCCGTTTCTTCCTCTCTTTCTCATCCTCTCTCTTTCCCCCTCCACTTTCTTCTAGACAACAGCCTCCTCGCGCTCGAAATCTCCTCGCCATCAAACTACCTTTTATATCCTTGATATCGTTCAGCTGTTCTTGCACACATGCTTCCAGTGTCTCTTATTATCTGCCTTTGTTCCTCGTATTTCTGTTCCTTCCTTTTGATGCGATATAAGTTTTCCAATCACGTAGCTCTGTTTTGTTCTCTTTTTACATTTTCAGACGCCACTTCTCCACTTTTCTTCGCAATTCCAGTTCACTTTTCGCAATCCTTGACATTTCTTCTCTCTTCCTGGTCCAAGTTGTAAATCTGAACGTGAGTTCAGAGTGTCGTTGATATATTCCCCTAGACCCGGATAAAAATCCTTCCAAAACAGACGGAGCTTGCTCATTTAGTGCAGTCGTTTCTTCAAACTCATCCGAGCCACTATTTCTTCTCAACAAGCTCATTTATAAAGAGCTTTTACCATACCAAGTGAAAATAGCTATCATCTTTCTAGTTCTTGTTCGCTCAAAAGAAAATGAGCCAGACTCTACAGTGTGGAAACACTTTCATGTCATTTTCTATTCTGAGTCACACACGAACCAATGTGATCTAATTTCTGTCTGTTCAATGATTAGGTTTACTACACTTTGATTCCATATCAATACATGAGATTCTGAGTTCGAACAATTTTTTTCTCATTTTTCTTCTTGTTCTACTTTTGGGGTTTAGACACGCATCTCTGCCTTCTCCGAAGCTCATAATTATCCTTCATCCATCCATCTTTTCCTTCGATGTCCTCAGTCTCTATTGCAATCTGGGTTGCAGTTGAACATCAATTTTGTTTAAGTATCAAGTTTCTATTGCAAATAGGACTTTCATTTTCCATATGCCAATATATTCACTCAAAATGTGTTCGATGAATTAAGATAATTTAACTTAATTGAGATAAGAATTTTCATTTGAGTTTATAGAAGCATTCTTAGTTGAGTTCTGAATGTATTTCACTCCTGTTTGCAGACAAGATTTTTCTTAAGCATACAGAATTGTATTCAATGATCTGTAATATCATTTGTATAATGGAATTTGTCATGTAAGTCATATCATTGAATAAAACTTGATTTGATTTAAGAATTTAATAAAATTAGCTCATTTGAAATAGTTTTTCCAGATAAATTCAGAAGTTATACTCGAATTTGAAATGCAATATTATAATCATATTGCACATGTTATTCAATATTTTATCTTTCATGTCTTATCATCTGTCCAGTATGCAGTTGTATTTTTCCTTATCATATACCAAAACATTACTCAAATAAAGACAAAAACATATTCCATTTTAAAACATTTTCTATTCTATCCAGGGTTTGATTTGAGAGTTCTAAGCAAACAAATCGAAACAGACCTCAGAATATTTTGGCAATAGACACTCATTTCACAACCCTAGATTGTTATAATAGCCTTGCTACACTATTGACGAATAACAATACTGGATAGGAAATAGATTCGAAACTGTATGAAGGTTTCCTTAACAGGGGAGCCCCATTACATAGTAGTTCACAATACAGTGTATTCTCTTATTTTGGAATGTAGACTTTGATAGTATCATAGTTTTGAATTAAAAAGAGTTGAAGTTCTGTTTTTACATTACTATCCTTGAAATTCAAAACTTTAACCTTCACATTTTCTCTTCAAGAAGTAGACTTCTGTTGAATTTGAAAGTGTTGAAGTCGAAAGTTGCATAACCATTATCATTCTTTAATTCTCTCACCTGTACGTTTTTTTACGATAAAGTGGCATTAATATGCTAGTAATACATTTGAAAGTTTTGAAGTCGAAAGTTGTGTTAACCTTATTCTTCTTTGAACTTAAAACCTTCACCTGTACGTTTTCTCTACGAGTAGGAGACATCAAAAGTAGGCTAGAGTTAAATTTGAAAGTGTTTGAGCCGAAAGTAGTGTAAAATTTATTACTCTTTGAATTTTTACGTCTGCATTTCCTCCCTTCATTGAATTTTCAAACTCAGGAACCATCCCCACACAAAGTGAAAACAGACCGTGGCTAGAGCAGACTAGTGAATGGAATGACGTTCATCCCATCGTCCGGATGACAGCGCAGGCCGGATTAAGCGTGTTGAAGTCTCTCTCACTGATCCTCTTGTGAATAGTAGTTTCCGTCATCGAGGGATATTTCTTGCAGGATTAGGCCCAAGTCCACTATGTCAAACTGGTGCAAGAAGCAAAAATCGCTGGTTCTTGACTCCGACTGATGATCTCTTCATCCGATAAGCCTCGGCTGAGGTCCAACCGAGAGCTCTGACACACAAGATTGTGATAAGACTGATGCTCATATCTGCCGATCATCATCGATTCATCTATTCAAAGATATTGAATGTCTATATGATAATATAATATTGAATGACTCATATTCTTCTTTTCATATTCGCACTCATTTTCATGACAACAATATTCAAATTTACACATCAATCATTATCCTTTTAATTGAATAAACCAAGGTTATACCCAACAAATCTAATTTTCCTGGATTTTGATGTTTTCACCGTGAGACAACTATATGTCAAAGTCTTAATAAAATACTTGATAAAAAATAAAAATATCTTCCCAAAGTTGATCAAGAACACTTATCATTTCAGACCGGGTGTAACAGAGGAATTTCAAGTTTATCCTACTAAACTTTCATTGATCAGAAGACAGCTAATTTACACAAGCAGTAAACTGATCAATGCAATACCTTTTGACTTGGATTTCAAAATTAGTAAAAGAGCGTCAATGAGTGTATTAGGAGGGAATATTTCTTTACCTTAAATATAGCAATTTAATTTAGATTATTTTATTCTCATTTTATAGTCTTTTCTCTGCACAATATTTGTTTGATTTTTTATGATTCTGCTGTTATAAAATTTTGTAATTATTAGTTGAATTTAACTTCAACTCTCTGCATTATTTCAAATATAATGTTTTTCTTTTACTGTTTTGCAACTATCACCAGCGGGCAAAGATTTTCTTTTTGTTGGTGATGCCTAGATTTTATATTTTATTTTAATTTTATTCAAGTATATGTATGAGTAATTATGCTTATTTATTTATATTTTTAATGATATGTCATATTATAAAGATTTTGTAATATGTTTCGAATATTCTAATTGGCAATAAATGAAATCATGGCTACATTTCGAATGCCTCCAGATATTCAGAAGTCTGCCTTTGTTATTAAAATGCAGAAACCAACATTCTTCTCAGGCTTGAACTTGTCATCATTTAATATCAAATGTTTAACAATTGAATCCTCATTAAATTTATCAAAATCTAGTAAATGCTCTTCGGCTTCAGAAATAACTAGATAAATAGGATTATTCACAATTTATTGTAGAGATTAGATCGATTTCAACACCACAAATCTTGTTTCATCATGAATTTGTTAGTAATTTTATTCATCAATTTCTTTTTTTTTGTGTATTTGAGAAGTTTATATTGTGGTAATTATTCATCTTGAATGAAAAAGACTGAGAAATTGTCAAAAAACCACTGATTTATTGATAATAAGAAAGACCGGTATCGGTTATTACACCATTGTCAATCTCTGATAAACTGGTTTATCAGAGTTAATCAGAGATTGACAATGGTGTAATAACCGAAACCGGTCTTCCAATTATCAATAAATCAGTGGTTTTTTGACAATTTCTCAGTCTTTTTCATTCAAAATTTCTTATTCCTTCAGTTTTTTCATGTTTCTGTAAAATTTTTCATTGATTTCGTGGAATTTTAATATTTAATAATCTTTGATTGCTGTGTTTGCTGTTTCTTCTGTGTGAACCGTTAATTGGGGAGGGGCTTGTCTAGTCCAATCGCAGACGTTCACCTTGATAGGTGGATGCTTCCACCAATCGCGCTGCTCACCGTATGTATGCTGCTCTGTACTTTCATTTTCAGTTCACCTGATATTGATAATGGTGTAACAACCGAATTCGATTTCTAGTTTTTCAATAAATCTATTGTTGGACAATATCCAGTCTTTTCATTCAGTATGGATGGCTAACACAATATCAAATTCATAGCTACTCTCAGAAAGTAGAAAAATACGCTGATCGAAGCAATCTAGCTCATTTCTTGTGCATGAAATGTAAGAATATCAAACTTTATTGATCTGGAATGAAAATCTGCATTTCCGTTAACACTACCACTAGATATTATTTGCAGTTATTTTCAGTCATAGTAACGTGCTATCTATAGTCGTATTGCGAAGGATTCCAGAGTATTGTAATATCCAGATTATTGCATTCAGAGTAATATTGTTTCCAGATACAATGGAATATATCTCCCAATAATGATGAATGATTGCATTAAAAGTTTAGATTTCTCGTCAGCTCTTGCATAAAATTGATGATGAGCTAATGATGAAACTCCTTCAATTCTCGACATCCTGCTATATTGATTATTTATGGATTTTATTCTATCATTTATTGTTTTTGGAGAATCACCCATTGAACCCTCTCACTCCTCACTGTTGTTTCTGCTATCGAAAACTATTTTGTCAACCCATGAAAACAAAGTATAGATTCCTGTCAGATTAATTTTATGAAATTCCAAGAGAATGAAATGAAAAAGATGCAAGTAGCCAAGAAAAGATTCCATGAAATTTTTGTGAGAGATGAATGGAAGCATCCAAGACTCAAGTCAAATGGAGAATTGAATTGGAAAATGATAATTTCAATCTATGAGATAGAATCAGAATCGTATCGATCATCGATTCTACACACAGTCATTACGTACTATTTCATGGTATGGTAACCAGGCCAGGTTGTTCTAGTAGTAGTGTAAGAAGCGTTACAAACTTCTGTCTGCTAGTACCGCCTGGTTCATGGGTTCGAATTCACCGGTAGAATGGATTTGATCATTTCATCAATTCACCAACGTTCTTTGCATCACCCACGCACAAACAAACAACTCATGTGGACTTCATCCTCAATGAAAAAAATGTTTAATTGTTTCCATGGTAGGTCCAATTTTCCAACACAGAAATTTATCATTGCTATAAACTCTTACATTCCTCTGCTAGTTGAGGTCAACATCTCTACCCTAACTCCTGATTTTCAGTGAACTGGGATCAAGACTTTTCATTGTGAGAGCTCTTTATACAGTGGAGTGCTCATGGAAAGCATTTTAAGCTCTCAAACTGAGGCACCCAATTTTACGTTTCCATAAGATATTTTGAAAGCTTTAAAGAGCTCAATATGGCAGCACTGTATAACGATTATCTTCTTCCCATACTAGATGCTGAAGTAGCTATGTATTTTATAAAAACTATACTAGCCACTGTTCGATATCATCAGAGACAAAGTATGCGACTTATCAAAAAGCTCTCTGAGAAATCTTCAGTGAATTAACATCACCAATGATTTGGACTAATTGATTCAATTCTTCTAGTTTCAAAGTTTCCATGAAAATTCCTCACCAAATTTTCAAAAATATTAGAGATTCGATAGATTTATGTACATCAATTGATTGGTTTTTGATCTTATGTGTTTCATAGGATGAATATGCTTTCCTATTCTATGCAGTCATGTAGGTTGTGAAATAGACTGTTGTGCTATCTGTAGGAAAATGCTGAAGTTGTTACGATTATTGGTGGAAACATCCCTGATAAAACTTAGCTGGATGGTCGACAGAGTTCAGTACTCTGTTTTCGAATGTAGTTCGCAATTCTCCCGCTAGATATCAGCTGCTTGCAACAAATATTACAGTTGCTGTATACAGATTTTTGCATCATATCCACCGTGAAGGAAATAAAACAAATCCACAGGTGCTTAACGTGTTCATGATATTAGATGGAATTCTCCCACCATAATTTCATATGTTTGTAGATTGAGGATTGAGAAGAGGGTTCTGAAGAAGATGAATCAGTTCCATATCAATTGACTTACCTGATACATCTGAATTGTTTTGATAGGCAGTATCCAACATTGAATTGAATTGAATTTATTGCCAAAAATCACCAATAAATATTTTTACAATATAATTACAAGGGTAAAAAATGTAAATAGACATTGATTGTAACTTGAGTGTGACAATAATATGAATGTTAGATTAGTATGTGGCACTGCAAACATAAGATTCCGTGAATCAATTGCGTTATCAAACAATAATTATTGAAAATTTCGATAACAAGTTAATCAACTAACACTCACTAACTGATGCAAAGTTCCAGAATGATTCAAGAGTAGAAAGCCAACGATGAGAAGGACAAGGGTTGATGAAGTATTCACGACAGACTGTAATTCAATCAGCAGATTTCATTAGCAAGTTGGATACAGTAGCCGTCAGACCAAGCTCAGAAAGGGCGAATAAAGTGATACATAAGTGATGAGTCGAAATGAGATAGCCAGCCTTTAACAATAGTGAGTGAGATCGTTATTACTGCTGTTCTCTTCTCAATGTCCCAAGTTGACTAAGTCATCTCGTACGTCATCGTTTGTGCAAATTTGATTTCAGTATACAAGAAGGAGTTCAACTAGTACGACTAGGGGTGATGAAATTTCAAATATAGTTGACCGAGCGAAGTGAGGTCTAAGATTCAAGTCGACGGTTTGGCATTTCTCTTAATGTTTAAATGTTTGAATGTTTAAATGTTTATATGTTGCGCATTTACGGCGAAACGCGGTAATAGATTTTCATGAAATTTGACAGGTATGTTTTTTTAAATTGCGCGTCGACGTATATACAAAGTTTTTGGAAATTTTGCATTTCAAGGATAATATAAAAGGAGAAAGGAGCCTCCTTCATACGTCAATATTAGAGTGAAAATCAGACTATAGAATTATTCATCATAAATCAGCTGTCGAGTTGACTACAAATTGCATGCCATGACGCATGCAATTCAATATCTCAATGTAACTTGGTAAAAATTAACAGCTGTGTAGACTATAAATTGCATGCCTCATTGAATGCAATTTTTATGCACTATTAAATAGGATGCAAAGAACTTATAATAGCTAGTCTGGGCGCCTAGATGTCTTCTGGTTTTCTTGCGCTAAATTCCGGAAAGCGTTATATGATAAATAAATCCTGTGTAAGCATGATCTGATCAAATAAATAGTTAGTGTTTCAGTGTGGATGTGCTTATGGTTTGGGACGTCGTTATAACTGCGCGAGGTCTACTGTTCACAGAACTACTAGAACGACTTGGAGACAAAAGCATGTAGACCATAATTATGGGATTCAATATTTCAGTCGATTCAAAATTGTCATGTGTCTGATCACTACTATACAGCAAAAAATAATCTGATCATAGTTCATTATTATAATTTTATTTACAGTAGATCAATGTAGAAACTAGAATACATCTGATAGCGCATTTATCCAGAGAAAACTGAACATTATCTGAAGCAGCTTCAATAATGGTGTGTCTTTTGTTTTAAAACAGGTTTTTGGGTTCGATTTTCATTCTAGTTGAATAAATATAACTGGTTGGAGTGGGATGTTTATACACTATGTCATAGATTAAGGTGAATAAATCATATTCCATTTATTAATTCAAAATATACAATCATTCATGAAAATATGAATATTTTTAATCGATAGGATTTGGAATGTACTCACTACTATATTAGCACGATAAATTTTATATATCTTGACAATGACATTGAAGCTTTAATTTAAAAATTGATGAACTGATATTAATATTAATCTTATTATATTTCCTGATTATTTATATGTATTTTTCATCATAGGAGCCTGACTGTTGTATATGGGTATACTCTCATCCAAATTGAAAAAAATGTTTCGATTGGACAGATGAATGTAAAGATGAAGTTTAAACTACTAATATTTGCGTACTGTAAATGAATGATTTTACCAAATATAACTTTCACTAATTTGACAATATTTTTATGAATATGAGTATTTTCCACTTGATGATAATATTATTCAAGCTGAAACAACAAGAAAACTAAGAAATGAACTGATTTACATGATTTTATTACACTTAAATCACACCATTTTTTTTGCGGAGAATCGGCATCAATGAAGGGAGCATGTTCAAAGAATGTCAGCTGAAAGAATACCATTTTTGAAGTCTGCAGAGTGAGTCATATGTGTGGGAACCCTTCAATAAATTGGAGACTGGTGTGAATATAATACTGTAAATTTCAGGATGAGTTATTGGTCAGATACTCTACCTTTTGACGTACAACTGAATTTCAAACCCTCATAAGGGGGTGACTTAGGAGTTGTATCTCGAATATTTCAAATGTAAACACCTATTGTGTGGTACATAATTCGAAAGGTCTTTTCAAAACAAGAAGGATAACATCAATTAAAATGTTCTATGATTTGTATATCCAAAATGAAGTTTTAGTTTTTAAAGAAATGATGAGTTGTGACTCAAATATTTTGAATGTAAACACCTATTGTGTGATACATAATTTTGAAGGCCTTCTCAAAACGAGGAGGATGACATCAATGAAAAAGTTCTATGAGACTTTTATCCAGAATGACGGCTGATTGAAATTTCAGTTTCTGAAGAGATAATTGATAAAGTTCAATCAGCCACCATTTTGGATCATAGAACATTTTCATTGATGTCAACTTTTTCGTTTTGAGAAGTCCTCCAAAATTATGTATCACACAATGGATGTTTACATTAAAAATATTTGAGTTAAAACCACTAATTTCTTTAAAAACTAAAACTTCAATCAGCTGCCATTTTGGCTACAAGTATCATAGAACATTTTCATTGATGTCATATTCCTTGTTTTAAAAAGGCCTTTGAAATGTTGTATCACACAATAGGTGTTTAATTCTAAAATATTCGAGTTACAACTCCTAAGACACCCCCTTATGAGGGGTTGAAATTCAGTTGTATGTCAAAAGGTAGAGTATTTGACCAACAACTTATCCTGAGAGTTACAGTATCATATCTACAACAGTCTCCAACTTATTGAAGGGTTCTCATACATATGACTCACTCTGTATAATTATCAGCTAGAAGGCAAAAGAAATGTTGGCAGATCACGCAAGCGGTGGCAATAATAGGATTTTTTATGTTTATTTGAATAATTGGCTAGATGTGAGTCGGAGCAGGTTATAGCCTAAACCTTGTTTGTAAGAAGAAGAAGAGATCAATATAATTCTGCAGAATGAATTGGAATTTGTAGAGATGATTCCCGTACAATAAATATTCCGTAATGAATAATCATAATAGGTTCTCTCAATTCTCTTCAAAATGATGTTAAGATGATATTCGAGTAGCACGTGAGTCAAAACGTGGAAGGGCTCTGTCTATGATAACACACTGAGCTGCTCCGTAATAAGATTTCAAGGGACAGAGGACAATGTGGATTGGAAATGTGAAGAGGCTGAACGATGGAAGAATAACAAAATATTCCCTCGCTCCAGCTACCCTCGAAAAACCTTTCACGGAAAACCTCGATTTTTATTCTGTAATAAGATTATACATAATGTATCATGCCCCACTCCAGGAAATGCGTGCTTAACCTTCCGCTATACATCCTTTCCTATCCTCCCATACACCATGATTGAATAAAGTTCTATGGCAGTGATTGAGAGGAAGTTGAAAAATCAATCCTCTGTAACGGATGGCCATCTTTCAGTTGAAGTCAACTGGAACATCTTGCTCAATCGATACTGAATCTCCTATTGTTCAGCTTCAATCTAGCTACACTACTTCTTAGTTGTGGAATTCTCCACTGGAACATTGAAAACGATTCATTGATTACTTCTCATCCATTTTCACCCCCGTCAAAACCATTGAATTCCATCCAAAGATGGATTGTCTCAGTTATAACATTGAACAACTTGATCAATCACGATTATACAAGTTGACTTAAAACACGATTATCAGTTCCAAGACAATCTGAGAAAATTTTGAATTTTTCGAGTTCAACTCATTGCTAACTCGTTTGTGATTCTAATATAATTTTTATTTTAATTTTGAATGTAGTATTGTTCCATTTTTTTATTAATATAAAAACCCCCTTCTATTTAATTAGGCTACCCTGAAAATTCTCTACTGTGCTGAGTTAGGAAACTTCATGGTTATATATTTTTCATTCATTATTTAGCTCTTTACCTTCATTATTATAAATTTATTGTAATTCAATACGTTCGTATTAATATGAGATAATATAACAAGAGAATATGACAAAATAAATGAGCCGAATAGAAACAACAGGATTATATTCTGATATGTCACCTGTCATTTGAGCGATACTCAATAGAGTACAACAAGTTACATTCATGGGTGTTGGGCTATTATCAGAGTATGTGGATTATTTACCGTGCAATATATCACAGGTAAGAATAGTACTTTCAGATAATGATGCGAACTCTTTGGTTTCAGTTGGAGACTTTGATGAGATTTAGAGCTCAATGATTTTCAAAAACTAAATCTTGTAGCGATGCTTTCTGAGTCTCTTCCCTATGATGCTTGAAATCTCCTAGAATTCACTATGATTCTAAATGTCTATACGTTTTGAACTATTTTCGACGACACTACAGTCTAATTTTTGAATATTCATCATCATCATCGTCATTCAAGGATTAGGCTCTGTTGGCCTGTTCCGGCATCCATTTCTGCATCGGTCGTCCGACGCCTCTTCTCCCATCGGGTTTGTAGTGCCAAGCTTGAATTGGAAGTCTATTTGCTGGCATACGAAGTAGATGGCTGGACCAGTCCCTACTTTTCTTCAATATTTGCAATAAAGACTTTACATTCAGTTCGGTTCTTATTACTTCGTTTCTTATGTAATCCAACTTAGTGTAACCTTTGACTGCTCTAAGGAACCTCATTTCGGCTGCTTGGATACGTGACTCAGTTTTTTTCATTGACACCCAGGCTTCGCTTCCATAAGCTATTATTGGTACAGCCATTAGTCTGTAGAACTTCATCTGAGTGGCTTTTCTTGTTTTCTTCCCTATTGTTCTACGTATTGCACCACACACAGCACTGAATTTTGTCAATTTCTCACTTACATCATCTTCTCTGTCAAATGAGATGCGGCATCCCAAGTAATTGAAGCATTTAACTTGTTCCAAAATTTGGCTCTCAAGCACTGTCTTGGATCTAACTGGCCACTTTCCTTTAAACGCCATGAACTTGGATTTTTGTGGTGCGATTATCATGAAAAAGTCCATACCAATCCTATTTAATATGAAAAGTGCACATTGAAGTTGGTCTTCTGTGTTGAACATAATTACAGTATCGTCTGCATATAGTAAAGAGTTTATGTGTACAGTATTGCTGAGCTTAATGCCTGAGTCCACATATCGATTCCAAATATGAAGAATCTCGTCTGTATATATATATATATATATATATATATATAATATATATATATATATATATATATATTAAAAAAAGTCGGGGACATTGGACAGCCTTGCCTATTACAATTATGTTCGGCAATAATAAGAAGACAAACCAAATTAGGATGAATTTTTGAATATTAGTTATTAAAAACTGGAGCGCTTTCGAATTCTTGAATAGATGTGTACTAAATATCTACATAAATCAGCAAAATTCGAAAATTCAAAAAAAAGTGAGGGAGAGTGAGCAAATGTGTGAATCTATTGGAATTACACATTCAATATAAAAATAAATTGATTAATTCAAACAAATTAAATTACACAATAGATTCAAGGCAGTTTATTTCCATTGTTCTTGATGAACTGATAAAATTCTTAAATTCATCTGAGAGACAGTTTAGGTAAAACGATACACAATCACCTCGCACTCATTCCCTTAAATCAGGTATACATTCATATTATGAATAAGATATATTCTTATTCATAATGGAGAATCACTTTGAGGGTGTATGTGATTCTAATTTATCAATCCAGAAGGATTTTGGTGCTATATAGAATGTGACATACTGTACATCAGATGACATTATGATTATAAGTAGGTACTAATCCCAGTAATTAGTAGGTTTGGAGTTTGGTACTCCAGTACTGGCTGGAGTTAGAAGGATCAAAGAGAGTCCTGACTCTCTGAAAGCTTCCGCTTTGACCAAAAATCTTAGATCATTCAATAAAGAACACTGTCATAACCATTCAATTCTTCATTTCATATGAATAATGTAATCTACCTGTTAAGATGTATGGTTTTAAACTAGGCATGATTTGTGACGGTACACACCTCTGAGAGTGAGATGGATATGGAGAGGGGAAGTAAATATAGTGAATGATTTTTTTTTGGGAATATGATGTTAGAAGTACGCAACTAAAAGCTCTACAATCACTCTAAAAACACTTTTGATGAGTTGAAACTCAATTTTTTACTGGGAGAGGTCCCTCGGACCCCCCGTTTAGCTGAGTGGCGGACCCCCGGACCACCCCGCCCAAAGGTTCCTCCCTCGTTATGAGAACCTTTCAATTTTACATTCAAGCACTGATTGTAAATGATCTATCATTTCATATTTCCTTGAGAATTTCCGAATATCGTGTATTGAAAACTTATATAATATTGTTTGGTTGAAAATGAAGCATCATTATTATTACTGGCGA
Source organism: Nilaparvata lugens (assembly GCF_014356525.2). Classification (NCBI taxonomy): domain Eukaryota; kingdom Metazoa; phylum Arthropoda; class Insecta; order Hemiptera; family Delphacidae; genus Nilaparvata; species Nilaparvata lugens. The sequence continues at coordinate 11,648,621 of NC_052505.1, read as the reverse complement.
ATTTCCGTTTTCTATAGGGCATTGGAACTCCTTAGTAATCACTCAAAATCACAATAAATCCCATTCTTCAATCCAGATAAGATTGGAAATAAATAGTCTAAGAGATCAATAAGTTTGCGATGAGAAATGAAAACATATTCATTCAAGAATCGGATGCTCCAATGTCATCTTCAATGATGGTTACTGAGTGATCTTATGGTCTATAGTCAACCGCATGAAAATAGTCCGATGGAATTGGAAAAGGTGAGTCCTACCGACCCCCCCCCCCTCCAACCAACCAACTGCGCCCATAGACGTTGCCAATTCGTCCTAATTAATTCTCATTTATAATCAGTTGTGGATAACGTTAATCAAACGTTGAGCATCTCTAACGTTGCACTCATCTGTTCCAGTTTCCATCGATTTTTTTCGTGGGATTGGTCTATGATGAACGAAAAGAACAGGATGCCTGCAGGGGTCTAATGTGGTGGCACATTTTGGCCTCAGTTTCACCCAGAATTCTGTCGTCGTGGAAACGATTAGCGTTCAGTACACATAGTCAGTGATTGGCAAAATGTAGAAATGAGTTTGAAAAGTGTGAATTGCGCGCCCAAGTGGTCCAGCCTGAGATGTAGGTAGCACGTGGTGGGGAGGGGTGGTTTTGCGGTAGGGTGGGGGTTGGGGGGGCGTGGCTTCGATCAATACATAATCGCGCACGCGCCCTCATCACTCGTTTCCTGGCGCATCTTCTGTTAACTTTTATCTCAGCATGATCAATACACACGACTACAAGTCACCTGATCGCAAGTTCACACTAACGACACACCTAACTCTTTCTCCGTGATGTAAACACGCTCGGAAAAAGCCTTCTCCACTGGCAGACACCTCCACTCATTCTCAGGGACCACTTTTTGTGTAATTCTAACTCATCCTTTCACGACATTCTCCTCCGCAGCTAATGGGATAGTTATTAAATTTTAATGATTCGTTTCGCTCATCAGCTTGCGGAAATTAAATTCATCGCTGAGTGCTGCATTCTATGCCGCGATGTCGGTATTGCTTTTTAAATGCATCATTAGAACCTGAAGACTCACTGCTCTCTCTCTCTATTAAGTCACCACAAGCCTTCAACAACAATTATTCCCATTCATTCTCCATTACATTGATTATTATTCCCCGCTCTACTCTCGAGAAACTTGATGCTACCTTTCAATTTATAAGATGAAGCAATTCAGTTCCAATATTAATCTCTTCCAATTAGCATTCAGACATTGAATGCCTACGTGGGTGATAGGAGATAAATACAATAAGACATGAGATGATTAGTTGATAAGCAGCACGCGTATATCCTACAACAAGACTTGCACTTGGATGTACATTACAACCTTCACACCAGTCAATTGCTAGAAAACTAAAATTTCAAAATATGAAGATAACATACATTTTGAAGTAGCACAGTCTCTCAGCATAAAAAAAATACTAGGTTGGAAGTGTAGCGTCTCCCTGTGAGAACACATTCGACTGCTTGAAAACTAAAATTTCAAGATATCAAGATAACACACTCCAAAATATGACAGATGCTCAGAAAAATGTTCATGACTTATGATAGAAATAATTCAAGATCATAATAGTTATTTGTATATCTAGAGTGAAAATTACTGTTTTTTCTCCCTGAGTGAAAAGTTTGAAGCCCGCGGCGAAGCCGAGGGCAACAATTTTCCTGATGGAGAAAAATCACTTTTCACTAGTGATATACACAACATTTTTCCTCCACCTACAATTTTATAAAACCAGCAAATAAAATATTTTTTGAAAACGTACATTATCAAACAATGTGTTACAACATAATCCAATATAATTATGTTTATAATTAGACTATAATTTAGTCTTTTTAGATTATAATTAATCCAATATAATTATAATCTAAAAAGTAAACAGCTAGGCTGGCTTGTAATTACAGCTCTCCGCCGACAGCGGTATGCGCTATCTGTCGGCAAAAGTTGTAACAACAATGGCCGCCACAACTACAAATATGATGAAGTTCCCATGTCAAATTTGATTAGTTAATGAGGAATATTCGTTGGCTGCTATTTTGAATAACATGGAATAAAAAAAATTGTATACATTCTTTTAGTATAGTGATATGAAGTTTGTAATAATTTTAGCATACAAACATAAATTTCATAATTATATTTATCAAATGTTTGGTTGAGGTATTGAATTTAGTTGGTTTAATGACTACTCTATAATATGCTTCCTCATCTGAGCTTAGACTTTCTAACCTATTTCAAAAGTACGTTTTTGAAATAGAGATGCTTCTATTATGCTCCCATGTTATTTAAATGGAGTTACTTTTACGCTCTAGTGAGTTTTCCTGTTTTTTCTCCCGAGAGCGAGAAAGTGATACTTTAGTATTATGTTCCAGGGAGTAAAGTAAGCATTTTCGACAGGAGGTGGAGGAAAACACATGATTTGATAAGCATCCAGCTGGTATCCTACAACAATACATGCATTTGTGTGCAAAAGTCATCTATCACACCAGTCAATTGCTAGAAAGCTCAAATTTCAAAATACGAAGATAACACACATTTTAAAAAGTCTCTCAGCAAAATGACTCTCACTATGACTTGTTAGGTTCGAAGTGTAACGTCTTTCTGTGAGAAATTTCATGCCCAGGAGACTACATAATGATGATGAGGTACTCAAAAAGAGGCTTGCCCAACTTTGATGTGAAGCATAGGCCTACCGTCCATTCATACGACAACATGACCCTTGCTGCTGCTCGACCCTTGACAGTCCCCTGTCACCAACATGTCACACCGGATTTGTAACGCATCATGTTTTAAGGCGTGAATAAGTCCGATGATCTGTCAAGTGTTTCCGGAGTTGCAGAGAACATTCAAAAGTGGAGAGATATTAGAGCAGCCCGCACTCCAAGCATTGAAGAGTACAGAGACTAGTTGGCAGGGAGTTGAAAAAATCAGTCGTATCTGAATGAAATATTTATCAAGAAAGAAGCTCCTTGGTTTGAGACCTAGTTATTGTGAGAAGAAAATATATTTTAGCGTTCGGTAACAGAATCAATAACTTGAAATAACTAGAATAATAATTAGAGAATTAATAACTTGAAATGTTGAGTTGAAATAAATAGTATAATAACGTGAAATTTCGAGAATATTATTTTAGCGTTCGATAACAGAATTAATAACTTGGAATTTCGAGTTTGTAAAAATTGATATCATGATTGATTTATTCGAGTCAGGAGCAAAAAATTTACTCATTATTTGAAATCCCTCTGTTTTGGAAATTTCTACTAAATCACTTTATATCATTCTCACAATGATTTTAAACCTACGTGAATCGCTTTTGAATTAATGCAACTCATGTTGTCAAAAACACAATTTCTGGTACTTGTTTTGGTTGATACACCATTATCAATCTCTTCTCAACTAAAATATTGAGCGGTGGTAAAAGTAAAATCCTACGAATGAGAATCACCTGTTGACTAATGAAGGTTGAGCTCCACTGTCATTGGCCGAGGCAAGACACGCCCAATCATACCAAATATGATAACAAAAATCGGTGAACAACCAATAGGGAGAAACTCAGTAACTAACAAAACCAAATTAATAATATGAGGGAGAATGAAAGAATATTATTTTATATTACCCATTTTTACAATCTTGGAAATGTCTATTCTTGGAAACGAAATATCTTGCAATATATATCCTATGATCAAGATGAATTTTTCAGGATTCTTATAACCTGAATAGAGAGAGGGAGAGAGAGAGTTATATAGATATATGGAAATGTTAGGCAGTAGGTCAGGTAAGGATTCTCAATTCAGTATGTGATTTCCCATTACAGAGCGAATTTCCATTCAAAAATATATAATTATGTTCCTATTATTTGCTTGTTACTAGTAATGATGAGATGATGTGTTTATTGTGAACGGTAGAATCAAAACAGAATGTTTATTTATTAACTAGCCGTCAGGCTCACTTCGCTCGCCATATCCGTCTAGCCAGGGGGCTCCGCCCCCTGGACCCCCGACTGGATCGTCCAAGAATAAGATCAGCAGGCTCGCTTCGCTCGCCTGCATTTTTCATTTGTAGGACGATCATATGTTAGGACGATCCAGTCGGTGGTCCAGACTAAACGTCTGGCTAAACGGATATGGCGAGCAAAGCGAGCCTGACGGCTAGTGATATATTATTCCCAGGAATAGCTCTGATTGGAGTAGCAGTGCCCAATCAATTATTCCGCGATAAATGCATTTCAATCTTCAACTAGGTGCCAAACTAACAAAATCAACTCAACTTGATGCCAACCTGACGAAATTATTAATTCAGTTACCAGTTAACAACTGTTTCGAAGAGGTACTCTCTCTAGATCATAGTTCTATATTAACATATAGTATGGACATTTTCCAATTATAATTAAGAGAATGAGAAGATTATACAGGCTAAAAGACGAACTTTAACCCTGAAAAACCACCCTTAGAGTTAAAATATTGCCAAAAGATTTCTTAGTGCGCCTCTAAAGGGCCAACTGAACATACCTACCAAATTTGAACGTTTTCGGTCCGGTAGATTTTTAGTTCTGCGAGTGAGTGAGTGAGTCAGTCAGTCAGTCAGTGAGTGAGTGCCATTTCGCTTTTATATATATATAGATCGCAAACAAGAAATGGTTACATATGGCTACATAATGAGTAAAAAGATTAACAGATATTCATTTATGACTTTTTCTATAATTATTATTCATTCATTTACTCAACAATAATTATAAAAACACATAATAGAAAAATTATTGAGAATTAAAAAGCAGGCCCTAATCATTTTCTGAATTTTTACAATATTCAACCATCGAGCCATAATCATTCAACGTACTAACTCACTATGATAAAGTGTAGTGAGAAACGTTCCAACGTAATGTTGTGTCAATTCCCATCGTAGACAGACTTTTCAATCAAGACGTTGGACAGATAATGAACTGTTATAACACAATTTAACCAAACAGTCGTTATCATTGGCCGTACCAACTCACTGTAGTATAGTGTTGTGAAAACGTTTCACATCGACGACATTATACTAAATTTTTATTGATGGGTGTTGACGTTGTTCGGGATAAAACGTCAAGTGTACAACGAGTGTTGCGGAAACGGTTTGGGGATGGTATCACCTTATTGTTAGTAATGGAGCGACTGGCCCACATTCTGTTGATAGCCGATCGAGCCAGCGCAACAAGTTTCGGAAGCAACACGAGTCGGCCACTGAAAGAGTCGGGAAACACGGCGACATCACTGCAACCCAAGTAGCTCGTTGAGAGCTCTATCCACTCCAGATGTGTTGTTTGAGCCGCTTCTTCTAGCAGGGCACGCTCGACCCAAACAAATAATTCATTTGCCCACGGGATTATTTGTGGCCAAATGGGCAAACTGAAACCTGAATAACAGCGGTTATTCTTCAACATACTGCTCGTTTTTACTGTCTATTATAGAGATATATATAATTATAATTTAACCAGCTTGTACCTTATTAGTATAGTTATCTTTTCGCGAGACTGATAGTCTCTTATCATCTCACTCCTACTAGAGTAATTGACCGAGCGAAGTGAGGTCTAAGATTCAAGTTACGGTTTGGCATTTCTCTTAATGTTTAAATGTTCATATGTTTATATGTTGCGCATTTACGGCGAAACGCGGTAAAAGATTTTCATGAAATTTGACAGGTATGTTCCTTTTTTAATTGCGCGTCGATGTATATACAAGGTTTTTGAAAATTTTGCATTTAAAGGATGACATAAGAGGAAGAAGGGGCCTTTTCATACGCCAATATTAGAGTAAAAATCAGACTATAGAATATTATTCATCATAAATCAGCTGACAAGTGATTACACGGATGTGTGGAGAAGCCAGTCTTTTGCTGTATTTCCATAAGGTCTATAATTTCAATCAGGTACTTGTGGATGAGAATACTGCGTGACGTCTACTGTTAACAGAACTACTAGTTTAGCCTGATATGATGAGGGGATAAATTACATTCAATGCTGAGTGTTTCACAAAAAAGAAGATACACGAAATAGTGATAAATAATTTACAACATTATAGGCTGAAATTTCTCCTTAATCTTCTCTCATTAATTGAATTGAAGTGATCATGACTAAAAAACATGATAATTCTTAATTAAATAAAAACACACATATGTTGACAAATGCTACACTATTTCATGAAAAGGTTCTACAATATTGACAATGACTCAGTCGAATTTCATAATAATTCTGTTAACAGCAATGCTTATTTATTTAAGTGCGTATGCTGATTATATCTGGGTCTTACTGTTTATGTACAAATACAGATATAATGAGCTAGAAAAGTTAAATGCGCGTGTTCGTGGCGCATGAGTCTGTACGCACCTTTATATGTCATGATATCTTATTCTGAACCATGAACTGTTGTCAATTCAGGGAAGGCGTACGGTACGTGATAGCCAGTTAGTTACTTGACAATTTGAGTAATGTTCACAGAGGCATCACTTGAATTCAATTTCATTATAGGTAATGTGATATAAGAGTAGCGTGAGATACGAATCATGATTTTATTAATGCAAAGCTATGACACAAAGTCAGATGATAGTATACTATAGTATTATCATGTTGAATCTGATAATACTTTATTACAGTTGTAGAGTGAAGTTACTCAAGAATATTTTCAATTAATAATTAATAATGATTAATGATAAATGATAATTGATAACTAATTATTATTATTATACATCCTCATTATGTATTCTTCATATAAATAAATAGCCTATTCAACGTTCATTGACAATTTTGGGAACTAGGCATATATTCGACAACAGCACCTTTTGGAAATACTAGATTATTATGCTTATTTCATCGATGTATTATCATCCGGACATCATAAGAGCTGTGCACACTATTAGATATTGAGTGAGGTGGGATAGATTGTGGGCTGTCCTTGTGGGGTATAGGAATCTGACATCCACTCTACACAATCAATTGATATGTTGATTGATTCTCAGAAAGATCATCAAATCCTCTGATAGCAATTTTCTGCTGGATGACATATGACGTGTCTTTGGCAACTAAACCCAGAATCTGAGATATTCACATCTAGTTCTATTCAAATAATTAAATGGAATATCGGAATGAATATACATGAAGGTAAATGTTTAGGAACAACAGCAATATGGAATAGAAATAAACTCTCCTCATTCCTCTGTATCGTTCTGAAAAATGAATGAGTTCTTCTTCTTATTCCAAGGAAGTGGAAGTATTGAATGATTTTAATCTGATTTTTGCGTAGTTGAGAAGTTGATATTGTGGTAATTATTCATATTGAATAAAAATACTAAGAAATTGTCAAAAACCACAGATTTATTGATAGGTTCCTTTAGTTGATTTACTTTTATTGATATAAAGACCGGTTTCGGTTGTTACACCATTGTCAATCTGTAATAAGAGTTTATCAACCGAAACCTGTCTCTCTAAGTATCAATAAATCTGTGGTTTTTGACAATTTTTTAGTATTCTTATTAAATATGATTTCAATATGCTCTATCATGACAATTGACCTCACCCAATGCTCCAATTGACCTCACCCAATGCTCCAATTGAGAGAATAGTGAGTTCGAGGGAAAAGGGAATCGAACGCGTATATTAAGATGTTGAGATTCATCAGGAACATAATATGGAATGAAAATAATATCGAGAATAGATTGCTGCAAGAGATCTGTTTTTGGACAAAAGTCTCATGTCTCATGTCTCTGATGAGGAGCAAATAATGTGACAGATCAAAAATGTCAATGAACCATAAACATTAGAAGCCTTCAACTTGTTTCCAAGCCGTACATTTCCAGCTCGGATTTTGGAGTACGTAGCTTTCCAGTGTGGATCTTGTTTGGTATATAGCTACAGTCTCTAATGTCATTCAGTTTGACATGTTGTGTTATCGTTTTCGAACGGAGCGTAATGTTTATCATCGTGGGAAAACAAATATGAGAGTGGAGGAAGCATCAGCCTGGCATAGTTCGTTGAGTAGTACTTTAAAGCAGCTTAAAACTAAATTAAATATTCGTGAGAGTTTCCATGTGAGCTCCTTTGTGATTTGTCGTTGAGGATTACTCAGGAGGACTTGAGAGTACGCAGAGCGAGACAAAGTGGCACATCTAATTTGAAAAAGTTACTACCTCCAGACGAGACAAGGGGAATTCGCTGCAATATATTTCTACTAGACTGTTCGTGAGGTGAACAACTGCACTAAGGCTCTAATTAAACTTCAGTCTGGTCGACCAACGTTGCGTAGATTATGGTCTTGGAGTTGGAATTACAAACGCTGTGTGATTTATTGTTCATCTTTAGAGTCAGCATGTCGGCAATGTAATTCCAGTTCCACTTAATCGACTAGAATAAGTAGAAATTAATTGATGGATTTTGTCTGACGATTGGAAGGAGCAGAATCGTTCATACAAATTACGATTGAAACGTACTCGATACACTAATATTATTTTCAATATTCTAGTTGTTATTAGAGAAGCTTGAGTTGGTCTATAGATTATTTCTTGATTATATTCTCCATAATGATGAAAGTACAATAGTGAGCTCACGGGCTGGAGAACTCACACATATTGTACTGATTATCAAATCCATAACTTTTTATTCTATGTATTATATCAACCAATATAAATTTAATGGTTACTCTGTGTGGGTAATGGGTCAATTATTGGGAAATAATACTGAATAATGCCAATGAATTGAAACCAGAGGAGTTTATTGACAAAACATATGCATAATTGTTATATTATACATACAAAATTGCTAATACTAGACTTAGTTCTAATTATGATACCCCACTATAATAATATGTGTCGAGGTGATCATAATATTCTTTTCTAAAACATGTATAAAAAATGTAATTAGTAATTTTAGTTATAAAGGTTTGTTAGTTATTAAAGGTGGAATAAGAAGAAGACAGTAGTTCATTCTATATCCTATTCACAATGAGCTCCTCGGTCTGGTAAATACCAAAATCGTGAAAATATTGGACCAATTGCAGCAAGCCACGCTTCCCAGCACCCCATACTCTTTCCTGATTGATGGATTGGAACGGCCTACTGGTGTAGTTCTCAATTCTGGAAGTAGGTGGCACCAGGTACTGGATTGTATCTGTACATCTCATAGCATTTCTGAGTCTAACTCCTGACTGCACGATAAATACCTCCATTTAACCGTGATTGAACTTTTGATCCTCCTGGGCTGGATAACTCGCTCATGGACTATTGTACTCATTATTACTCTATAGTCCGATGTTTCCTATGAACAGCATATAACTTAACAAGAATATTGAGTAATGGAATGATGAACCAATATCGAAATGTATCGATCGAATCAAACCAAAGTCGAATATCGTTGAAATTCCATCCTTATTGAAACAACGAGAATGATTGACATGAGCAATCTAATTTCTCTCACAGTTTTTATTCACCGCATTCTTGTCTGTTTTTCACATGTACCATTTTAAACATTCTCTTTTATTACTTTTCTAGTATTTATATATAGGTATCTATTTTTTTGTAATAATTTTTAGTAATGTATTTCCTGTATTCATGAGTGCGTTTGGGCTGTTATGCCTGTTGCACTCCTAGATTTTTGTAAGAATAAATAAATAAATAAATAAATAACTGAATAAGTTTGGAACATTTGAAGCACAATAAACTCTTCCGTGAATCAGACTCTGTCTGTGCAGGTGCGAACAAAACTAGTAAGTCACGGTAAAGATCGATGCCACTAAACAGCTGTACAATGATGAAATCATTTTTACTTTACTTGCCCTATTACCATAGGTAAGGAAAGTATTGCTTTCCGAAAAAATTAAGGTACCCCAATTTCTAAATTTCTTTACGTTTCAAGGTCCCCTGAGTCCAAAAAACTGGTTTTTGGGAATTGGTCTGTATGTGTGTGTGTGTGTGTGTGTGTGTGTGTGTGTGTGTGTGTGTGTGTGTGTGTGTGTGTGTGTGTATGAGTGTATGTGCGTCTGTGTACATGATATCTCATCTCCCAATTAACGGAATGACTTGAAATTTGAAACTTGAGGTCCTTACAATATAAGGATCCGACACGAACAATTTCGACCAAATGCAATTCAAGATGGTGGCTGAAATGGCGAATATTTTGTCAAAAACAGGGTTTTTCGCGACTTTTTCAAAAACGACTCCAACGATTTTGATCAAATTTATACCTAAATTTTTGTCATTGATGCGATCTATCAACTGCCACAAGTCTCATATCTGTAAAAATTCCAGGATTTCCGTCTCATCTATGCAAAGTTTGATTTTAGATTCCGAATTATCAGGCTTCACATACAATTTAAACAAAAAATTCCACGTGGAAAAGATTGAGCATGAAAATCTGTACAATTGATGTTTCGTAACATTTCACCTAAAATTGAAAATAAATTTTAAGCTCGAAATTCGAGAAAATGTGATTATTCAATTGCAAACTGTTGGCAACTGTTGATTCTATTAAATCATCCACTATGAAGATATATCAGACCTCGTGTGTCTCCAGCGTTATTGTCCTGTCACCAGCTGGCTTAGATCTTTGAATAGTAGACTTGAGATGCGCGGGAACACTAGCGTCAGGTGATCAATTTTCATAACGGCAAGGAAAGTTGTGTGAGTGCGCCACACCAGATTTTTTTATTGGAGTTATCGACATACCTACATATAGAAGAACGCTAGCGAGCTGAAATCTACATATCGATCTGATTTAGAACAGATATACCATACTGTTTAGCGATCTGCGTACAGTTATGAACACTGTTCTCGATGAATTTCTGTAGCAATGATAGGGACTTGACTGATCGTGGCACTGAAGCACACGAAAGTTTGCGATGTGACTCCTGATGAAGCATCTCTATTCGCTAAAGTTCCACTGAACAACTAATACCTACAGCCCTGTATTAATTTTGACACGAATACAAGGGTTGAACTTTGGTACGCCTGCAGCCACCCGTGAAGTTTCTGTTGGCAAAAGTCCAAAGTCAACAGGGAGGTTTTTCCGAGCAACTTCGATGCTTATAACTGATGTTCTTCATCGATTTCCGTAGGTAAAAAGCGTTATCATGGAAACTTGCGCTCTGCATTAGAAACTTGGTAGCATGCTGTCCTCATCGAAACTTGAGGCTTTAGCTGGAACACACTAGGCTTTTGGGATTCTATGAGAGAACGCTGTTCAATTGGCCAGCTGAGAGATTTATCGGATAGATAAGTTGGAAACTAATATTATCCATGTTTTAGTGAAATATTCTCAAAGAGAACAAATATCTATAATATGAATAAAAATCTGGTGTGGCGCACTCACACAACTTTCCTTGCCGTTATGAGAATTGATCACCTGACGCTAGTGTTCCCGCACATCCCAAGTCTACTCATAAACAAAGATCTGAGCCAGCTGGTGACAGGACAATAACGCTGGAGACATACGAGGTCTGCTATCTCTTCGTAGTGAATGATTTAATAGAATCAACAGTTGCCAACAGTTTGCAATTGGATAATCACATTTTCTCGAATTTCGAGCTTATTTTCAATTTTAGGTGAAAATGTTACTGAACATTAATTGTAGAGATTCTCATGTTCAATATTTACACTCAAAATTTTTTGTTAAATTGTATCTGGAGCCTGATAATTGGGAATCTAAAATCAAACTTTGCATAGATGAGGCGGAGCTCCTGAGAGTTTTACAGATATGGGGCTTGTGGCAGATTATAGAGCTTATCAATGACTATTCTAGGTATAAATCTAATCAAAATCGTTGGAGCTGTTTTCGAGTAAACCGCGAAAACCCCTGTTTTTGACAACATTTTCTCCATTTTAGCCGCCATCTTGAATTGCATTTGATCGAAATTGTTCGTTTCGGATCCTTATATTGTGAGGACCTTCAGTTCCGAATTTCAAGTCATTCCGTTAATTGGGAGATGAGATATCGTGTACACAGACGCACATACACTCATACACACACACACACACACACACACACACACACACACACACACCACACACACACACACACACACACACACCACACACACACACACACACACACACACACACACACACACACACACACACACATACATACATACAGACCAATACCCAAAAACCACTTTTTTGGATTTAGGGGGCCTTGAAACCTAGTGAAATTTAGAAATTGGGGTACCTTAATTATTTTCGGAAAGCAATACTTTCCTTACCTATGGTAATAGGGCGAGGAAAGTAAAAATCGAGCCTCAAATTTTGACATTTAATAACTTTTTTATGTGTACACCGAATTTGATGATTTTTTATGGTTGTGTTCGTTATGTTCAGGACCTGGTTTATGGCCTATCAAATTTATAATCCGACTCTAGGACAATTTCTAACGGTCCTTCAAAGTTCACATGTAATCCTTATGGGAGAAGATTTGTGAGCTGGCCACGCACGGAAATAAAAATCAGCTGTTCTGAATAGTGAGTTGTGTTTTCTCTGGCTCTGAATTTTGTCAAATTACGCAAAAATGTTCCAATTAATGGTGATTCGAGTGTTTTTTTATTCTGTTTTTAACCGTCAAAATTTAAAATTCTTAGTTTTCGTTGTTTTTTAGTGGAAATGGACTAAATTTTAGAAAAGTGAAACCATAACCCTATTTCGGACTTTTAAAATGTTATCTAAATTTGGGAGATAAAATTAACATTAAATTTACTATTTAATAGTACAAGGAGTATCCTTAGTCTTTTTCCCCCAATCAGTGCTACTTTGTAGAAATTATAAATGAATAAATAGCTGTTATAATCATTGCGTCATCCAACAGCCGTCGGTAGATCTGTTTTCTATTTTCTTTCAACTGATTCACAAAATTTCAAAATGCCGCGTTAGAACGACGTCCAAACTTGGGTCGTAGAACTCGAAATAATGTAAATTTAGAATATGCACGGGAAAATCAGCAACAAGGAGATATACCATTGAATTTCCCAGCAAGTTGCATACAACTATATCTGAAAATACAGACTTCTGCACAACTAACTAAGCACATAGGAAGTCCATATTGAGATATAAATTGATGTAAATATTGATTGTTGGATAATTTTCATAAAAATATAGTGCATCAGACTAAGCACATCTGAAGCGGCGCGGCTTGGTGATACAAAGTGTTGATCTTATGGCGATTGCCTTATCACACCGTTCCACGCCATGTCCGATTCAGTGTGTGTGAGTTCTTCCATTCAAACCAATGAGCAAGAAGCACCTGGATGCAAAATTCCGCATCATGCCTCCCCAGGAAAAGTTTGTCATGAGATGCATTAACTATTTGGCGGTACGAAGTTCGCCGGGCCAGCTAGTATAATAATAATATCGAGTGACCTGACTGGCTTAGGTCTGGTGTCAGAGTTTCAGGTCGAAAATGATCAATTCCAGGGCCTTTGTTACATGACCTAACGACTGCTTCATAGGCAGCTGGAACAAACGGTTAACGTGTCCATCCGAAAAAAACAGAGAACAAAATATCAATAGAAACAGTATTGTAATACAGAATAAATTGGGTTCAGAACCCACCTAAAGTTGTGTGATCTCTCATCTCTCATCATTATCACCCACGCACAAGTCTGGAGCTCATGTGGACATCATCCTCAGTAAGTACAAGATAGAATCACAAACGAATTTTTTATTTCACAGAGTAGAATGATTCAATCACTATTATTCATAATGATTGAATTGATAAAAAATGAAGCTCCTAATCCCATATCACACATTTAAAATATCATCTCTTGATAACAAGGTTACGTCAGAGAGCATCGATACGTCACACTGAATTTGATTGGATCACCCATATTTTAGACCAAGGTTTTAATTGGCAATCAAAATGCAGCACAGTTGAAAACAAGTTTGGGACAAATGAATCGCACATACTCTGTGGATCTCACAGAAATGAAAAAAGCAGTTAATTCTCTCTAAATTATTGATTTGATTATGTTATTATTTTCCAACTCATTTGTCCCATCTCTCAGATCTTTATTTGACGAATCTCTCAGCTATTCATCGATTTAATAAATGGATGAATAACTGAATATGACCTACTATGAGTTTTGAAAATTTTATCTAAAATAAGGTTATTGAGAGAAGATTGAAACGTTTTTAGGCCTATAGTCATTCTAGATCTATTCATCTCCCCATGTTAGAGCGTCTGTCTTCTGTACTACTCCATCGTTTCTTTTCGTTCGATCCCGTTTGAAGCTTTGACTGAGCAGGAGGTTCACAAAAGAGCAAGATCCGGCAGCAAACTCAGAATCAATAACATCTCGAGTGCCTGACATGACACGAAAAACGCGGCATAAAGTGACAGCGCACGTACTTTGCGGCGAAATGATGATTTATCGCGCGTCTGCGGACTCAACAGAGAAGCATTGGTCTGTCACTACTTTGAGCGACTTGCAGCACAAGCGACGAGCGTCGCTCGAAGGCATCTATCCTTGTTGCTCGAGTCGTTCGTCAAAGGCATCTATCCTACTCGCTCAAGTCGCTCGTCAAACGTACTCAGCCGCGCGCTGTAGTAAGTTTCATTTCAATCAGTCAGCATTCTTCATGTCAATATCAATGCTACCAATTTGACCAATGCTGCCAGTATTAAGTGGATCCTGCCGCGCACTCGCAGTTCTTTTGTAACATCCACCTATCATTAAAAAAGTACACTTTCACGTCGAAATCATGCACTAACCGATTGATGAATGTCGCCGTGTGTCGCCATGCCTTTTGATTGGTGGTAGAATTCGTTTAAAAATATTATTGATGTTAGAAATGTGAAGAATCTTAATAAAAAGTATCGGTCGTAAAATTCGTTTAATAATATTATTGATGTGAGAAATAACAGTTTTTGCTTACGCTAAACGAATGCCAGAAATGCAATGAGAAAGATGTGATATTTCAAAGTCACTGTCACATTAGAACAATTTGAAAGGATAGTTTCGGTTGTTACACCATTTTCTTTTCAGCACACCCCATCATGAAGCCTGTTTTTGTATGTTATTAGAATTTTTTTTATTGTGATTTTTTGTATGTTGATTTCTTTAATGTATATTGTGTTGAATTGAACAAGATTATTGATTGATTGTTTATCAATCTCTAGTAAACTGGAATCTTGAACATTGAGCAGAAGTACTCGTATATTGTGAGTGTAGTCCTACTATTGGCTGTTAGCTGTTGACCAATGAAGTTTGAGCTCTTCTGTCATTGGCCGAAATTAGACACGCCCAAGTATTCCAGATTAAAATATATTCATGAGAGCCGTTAAACGAATTAATAGAACCAAATGAGAAATACAGAGTTGTGCAATGAAGTGGGCTATGTAGGATTTGGGATAGCTGTTATAAACTAATTCTTGACCAAAACTCAATATTTGTTTTCCAGGATGCACCTTGGATAAATCGAAAGGCAAACGAATGAAAACTTAAATCACGTACGGTAATAACGTTTGGAGAATAGCGTCCGTTTTTCACTCATGTGGACGTGTTAAGAAATTATCCTTACTCCTTTGGAGCGTTGCATGTACTATTGCTAGAATTTCTTACGTCATTGTGTGATTCAGGGCTTTAAGTGTACTTGTTTTGTTGATTAGTCCAGTCAATATAGACATAAAAAAGGAGGTGAGCTTGCAATTAATATTGTAGCTCTGATATTCTAATATATTATTCGAGTACATACGAGAAGTCCACAACCAATTTCTTCATGCAAAATTTCCTTGTGCTAGATACAGAGTGGCCCAACAACCTCGTATTTCCAGCTAATTTTCCAGTTTTCAGCTATTTCTGCTAAATCTCTTGATCGGACAGAGACATTTGTTCCCGCCTTTGTTTCAGGTTATGAAATTCTGAATAAAATGAGATCACTCGGAACTCTCTATCTCTAATGAGTACTGAATTATGATTTTTCAAAAATGAGTGAAATTTGAAGAAAAAATCAATTTTGATAAATATTAGTTTTTGATCAACAATATCTTCCGATTGTTACCATTTAGATGTGCAATTCAAAATTCCTCTAGGCGTATTTTTGTGCTCTACAATCTGAGATCAGGAAGAGCGCTCTATCTCATATAGATATCCAAGTACACCTGACAACATGCTCCTTGTATTGTGAAAAACACCTAATTTTCAGATTCAATCATCATCACCAACTACATTGTCCCCACATTGATATTTCGCACAATGACATAAGAGATTATGTTCTATGAGAATCACCCGTTATCAATGACCCGTTATGTATCACTTCATTTCAGTATTTCCTAGTGGATAGGCGCGCTTAAGGACACCTCAAGGATCAAAATTTCAAACACTTATAGCTTTTGACACAATGCTCAGATTTCATCGTACTACACTTTATTCTTCTCGGCTCGTCACGGCAGACCAAAATCATGCATCATCAGTCAAATTCAGTCGAAAAATTTATTGTTGAGTGTACTTAAGCCCATATTCCAATATACAAAATGTATATATTATAGAAAATGGCCAATTTCTATAATATTCAGAATGAATATTTCTTCATCTCTCACTCTATATTATTTCATAAGGGGCCTATTAATATGATTCTTTCTTATCTTTCTCATATGTACCATTATTCAAACTCCTATTCACGGACAAGTGCTTTGCGAAAACGTTTTTGTCTGCATCGGTTCTCACATAACATGTTAAGGTTCATTTCCATCATTATCATTCCAAAATTTTAATATGATTTGTGTACTTTTATAAGTTTTAGGTTAATTTCTACTGTATTAATGATACATTATAATATAGTGTCAAATTAACCTTTTAGAAGTAGTATCTTCAAATTGTTAGTTATTTGATAGGATGTTTTGTATTTTGTTGTATAGCTGATTTGAAGAATAAAACTTGAAACTTGATTCTGAACTCTTGGAAAATGGGAGAGTTTATCAAGTTATAAGCTAAAAAATTTTAATGGAAGAAAATTGCAGGCAACGAACAAATCTGTGGAGAACAAGTAGCCTACAAATAATGAAGAATGTGTGAATTCCCAGGAGAGCCCTTTCTCATCAGCCATCTGGAAGACGAAATGTGAGCCGCCCACGTGAACAATGGGTGCTGAGAGCCTTTTGAGGTGGCAGCCGACAACTTGAAGAATAACGACGACGCACCACATTATCAATTATTGCTCTCTTTTCATGTACTGCTCACAAATATTACTATTATGTAATATATATATACTGAATATCACTATATAGAATTAGTTCAGAGGAGATTAGTTATTAGAGAAGATTATTAATTTTTGATGTTGTAAAAAATTAATAAACACAAATTATTTGAAAAGTTGAATCAGCAATACGTGACCAAAATGATTGTGATGAAAACGAAAAATGTCCTATAAAAAATGAAAACTCGGTATGATGAAGAACGAATCAATACAGATCACAATAAAAAAATCACTTTATATACATTAAAATTTCTTCTTGTATGATAGTAAGTACCGATTATCCGTACCAATTATTGAGGCATAATCCGGATAATCGATTCATCCTATCTATTTCTGGCTTAGAGTACTTTGAATTCTGGAAAATTGCACTTTGGCCCAAATAAGTATTTGTTTTATATAATATGAGATGTATATACTCATCTTTCATTCACATCCTGGTTAAACAGTACTGAACACACTAAGAGGCTACCTAGAAAATAGAAGGCAAGTGGCCTCACTTGAGGGAGCCTCATCAGGCATTAGAAATGTGGATCATGGTGTGTCACAGGGCTCAGTGTTGGGTCCCCTGCTTCTCATCCTGATCAAGAATGACTTTCCAAACAACGAGAGCTCCAAACTCTTTGTAGATGATACCAAATTGACTGCTAGAGGTAAAACTGTGAAAGAAGCGGTGGAAAGATCAGTTCACCAACTAAATGTCGCCAGGACCTGGTTTGCAGCAAACAAGCTGATGCTAAATGACGAGAAAACAAACTTTCTGGTCTGTTGCCTAAAGAATGGAAGCAGATCCTGTAACGTTCCTGGGCTTCTGGATAGACAGTAGGTTGCGATGGAGCTACCATGTGACAGAGGTCTGCAAGAGATTGTCCAGGGTGATATACCTGCTTAGGAAGCTGAGACATATTTTCTGCAGAGACTACCTGTTATCAGCTTACCATTACCTGTTTCACAGTCACATTGGATATGGACTACTGCTGTGGGGACACGCACCATCTTGTCACGATGTGCTACTACTACAAAAGAAGGCAATCAGAATCATCTCTTTTGCAGGACATGGAGATCATTGTCGGCCACTTTTCAAGGAACTGAAAATTCTCACCATATACAGTCAGTATGTCCTGTCCTCCTCGATCTATGTCAGGGACAATCAGCATAAGTTGGTGAAAAGAAACAAAATTCACAGCCATGCTACCAATCTGGAAGTTCCTCGCAGCCGGTTGGCCAGCACGCAGAGAAGTTTTCCATCAGCTGCACTAAGATTTTACAACAGACTCCCAATTGAAGTGAGAAATGAACCTCGCACAAGAATCTGCTCTCTCATCAGACAGGCATTAATAAACAAACCAATTCATTCATCGACTGAGCTGGCTGGCACAGTCTGTAAACAAGTCAAGTAATAAACAAGTGAAAAGACACAATGTTGTTTAATTCGATATGGAACAATAACTTGAATCTTCAATTGACTAGAATATTGTACTGCACCTTGATTGCTGCAGACCTATTGTCCGCTTGAAATACAGACGAATAGTTTAGGTTTTTGGGAAATTTCAATTTTTTATATCACTCAGTGGACGTCCGAATAACTGGCCATTCGAATAACCGATGTCTGGATAATCGGTGCTCTACTGTAGATCATTCCTCTCTAATCACACATACTCAATTATACTATGATATTTCTCAAAGAAACAAAAGCCCTAACAACTGGATACAACTTTCTTGGTATTTAATCTCTTATTATTCTACAAGAAGAATTATTGAATACTATCAGGAAACCCGTGCTCCACAAGGGTATATTTAAACTTGACAAATTGAAAACTTGACGTAATGAAATCTTGAAGAATTGGAAATAGGCCTATAATCATCCCCGGTCAATTAAGAATCTATAAGCAAAATTTCAAGTTAATCAGTCCAGTAGTTCAGACGTGATGATGCGTCAAATATAATTTTCCCATCCCGTACGTGTATGAGCCATTTCTTTACTTTATTATAGTATGGATTACATGTGTCAAGTATATAAGTTATTGAGTTACTTGATTCATTCAATTTGATATAACTACAGTTCAAGTTGGTAATGTTGATTTCATGTTTGACCCATGCTTGGTTTCAATCTTTTTTACGTATCATATTTCCTCATATGTCATTGATGTGCTCGAATAAATTTATCGATTAAGTACGATTTCCTTATCAATAGACTAGACTAAATCAAGATTGATTGAAAATACAGTGGCCTTATACTGTGAAATGACTAATACATTTCAGTATGGAAACACCGATGAAAAGATTCACATGACTTGTGGGGAAAATATATACAGCGCAATAAAGATTTCCACGCAGCAGTTTTACGGCTTTCAAGATGAAGTGAAGAGCAAGCACTCGAATTACGCGTTTGGATAGTATAAAACGGAATTGGATGAAATATCGTATGCGGCCGTTGAAAAGGGAATGGTGTTGCAATGGCTGGGAATGTGAAGGAGATGGAAGGAGATGGAGAATGAAAGAGAAATTCGATCTCGATCTATCTTGAGGATTGATGTGTGCCGAGCTCAGAGCAACGCATCGCGGTTCAACATGGCATGTGTGTACACACTTGCATCAGTCCATAGAATGTTTCAATACGACAAAGAAGTTATTCTCTTCACATTCCCGTTGTGATCGATTCGAATCTATTGGAGAACTTAGCATCAAGTATCAAAACTATTAACGGTACTCTACAGTAGTAAAAGTTTAAACTAGATACAATAATAAGTGAACATTACTTTATTCAATGATTCAATGGCATGTAATACAAACTGAAATGTAATGAGAAATACGATATCACTGAATAGAAGTTTATTTTATCTGATTTGTTAATTGAATGTTATCATCTATCAAATCTCAGTATCTTTTGGACCGAAGACTGACGACTGACGACTGACGACTGACGACTGACGACTGACGAATGACGACTGACGAATGACGACTGACGACTGACGACTGACGACTGACGACTGAAGACTAACGACTGATGACTGACGACTGACGACTGACGACTGACGACTGATGACTGAAGACTGTTGAGGGATTTGACTGTAAGGTGTTGAGAATTCCAATAAAGTTCAAATGAATTTTACTGGGTTTCAATAATTGTCTTTGAGAAGGGTACAAGATTGCCGTCCGGATAAGTTTAGTAGTAAAGAGCGTTATAAACTTTGGGCAGCTTACACCACTTTGTTCGTGGTTCAAATCCCACGAATAGTATGGACATTTGATCATCACATCAATTCACCAACACACTTTCCATCATCTACAGATAACCAAAAAGCTCATGTGGCCATCATCCGATAAAAAAGGTAAGATAAAATGTTAAATGCTGCAAAACGGAAATATCCGTGAGGACCAAAAATCCGTGAGGACCAAGTAATCAGATCAAATCATCACAAAATAAAAGGATGAGATAATATATTTGTCATAATGGAGGAATCCAATAGTCTCAATGATCTACATATTTATAACATGTAATGATTTTTAAAGGAGCTTGTATAGAATAAGATAGTAATACAGGAAGCTCATAACGTTGGAAATACAGTTTTTCCCTAATTGTATGCTTCCTTATCGTGATCAGCTACTCAAATCCAGAATGTCATTTGTTTTTTCCTGCAGTCCTACAGTTTTGTAGACTACTTTCAAAATTACTAATGCCTACTAATGTAAATCTACCATAAAAATATTTCATGAGAATTAAGTTCTGCTCTGACGTCTACGTGTTCCTATCATTTAATTGAAATCAAAGTGAGGCGCAAGACATATAATTCCCATGGAACAAAATTATACTCATTAAAGAGTTGACATTATTTTCGAATAAAAACATGGAATTTCATGATCTACTCGTTATCAATATTCTATTTTGAAAAATTCCATCATTATCTGTAAATAATGACGATTCTGCCACCAAGAATTTCTGAGGGGTAAGCAACACACTCCGTTATTTTATCCATTTTTTCTATTACTGAGAATAATGCTAATTTATTTATTCAATGAATAAGGGGATGATACGTTATTCAATGAATAACGTATCAGCCTGATAATTATATGAATGGGTCTCATTCAGTTATATGAAAATGATTATAATCATGTCCATAATCTTCCATAATTGGGTCTCAAAGGAAATAGAAAGGGGGTACTCAACATTATTATAATAATGTTTAAAATCTTTGATAATTGGGTCTCAAAGTAAATAGGAAGAGTGTACTTCTTATTACATTTGATAGAAGAGGAGATTCAAATTCATGATCATAATTTTCTTGAGTTCTCTCCTCCACAATTTTCTTTTAATTGGAAACGACAACACTAAAGCATACAGTAGCAGAATGAAATCAGTCAATTCATCAACATGTTCAGGTGAAATCAAACCATTGATTATGTAGATTGAAATTCAAGTCTGAACAATGAGTGATTAATTATTATGATCATAACAATATTAATTTTGCAGAGATTCATTGTTGAAAGCTTTCATCCAAACAATCCATTATTTTCGGAAAATGATCGGTTAATTAGATTGATGGAGAGTTCAATGAATGTCGTGTCTTGTAATCGAATTTGATCAGAGCTAGGCCCACAGAGCCGTGTATTATATAAAAACATGTGACGATGCTCTTCATATACGCGTTGAATACAATGAAAAATCATTCATTAATAATGATATCAGGACTCTACAAAATTGGAGCCTTTTAATAATCTGTTATTTGATTTTGGAATTTGATAATCATTCATTCAAGTTGTATCAATATATTAAATAAATTACAATGGATTCCAATTGATCTCAAATTCATTTATTTGAAATATTCTGGGAAGTGATTGGTGTCGTTATCCCGCTGATAAGCATCAGCCTTCCAGTAAATTTAGAAAATATTACTGTGTTAAAAGTACGAACCAAGGTGCTCGCACATTATTCATTTTTGTACGGTAGCATTATTCATTATGTATTTATTTATTCATTCACAGACAATAGATAGAATGCAGGTAAAAACAACAGGCATTTGCCCAAAACTGCTTTGAACCTTATTTGGAATACACAGTCCAGAGGTTATGTAAATGATAATTTAATTCACACACTATTTTGAGTCCAAAAAATGTATGTACTACAATAATTTTGAATTTATCAGATTAATCAATTTAAAAATACAAATCCAAACAAAAATCTTCCTTCTCAATCACAAGAAATATTAAAAATTACACTTAAATCCACAAATTATATTCATGTTAAAATTCTAAACGTCAAAACATTGTTACGGTATTATGTTACGGTGCACGCTGTAATACAGCAATACAATGCTTGAATTCAAGAATGTGAATAGAAGAAAATGAATAAAATTAATCTGTGGTGAGCTGGCTACGATCTTTTGACATGGGTCAAAAAACAAAATATAAAAACGAATCCGTTTTTGAACTATTTTCAACGTCATTACAGTCTAATTTGTCGTTACGGATGCAGTTCGTCATGGATAGTGAAATAGATGAGTAAAAACAAATCTCCACACATCACTCAACACACTGAACATTGCCAAATTAGTTCCAGAGATTGTGGAAGATTGATTCCAGAGGTTGAGGAAATATCTCATTTCGAATATTACAATCGATGAACCCGATTTGATCTGTTTTGATAGTGGGCTATCAATGGATCCAGAGCGCTCGAGTTATTAATTGATCAGTTCGAGCCTCAGTTAACTCGCAAATATTTATTGATGCAAGAATGGTGCGCCTGATAGGCTTATGAGTTAGCACAGCATCTGTGCCCACACAAAGTTCGGGTGAAGCCCAACTAGGAGTGGACCCCCCTGTTTGAGGGTCAAATTGTGTGATAAATGCGGCTATTCAGCGATCGGCTTTCAACACCTGCCCTTCAACACTGCTGCTCTCTGCTGCTAGGCGATATATTGAATCAAGAAACAGGTCCTCGTTTAAGGCCCTATAAGCAGGCTATAGGTCAATCGGTAAGCGGCTCATTGAATAAACATGGAGAGTATCTACTGAAACTAGGCTATCAATTCATCTCATTGAAGAGTGTACAGCAGAGTATATTAGGTCGTCAAAGTGTGGATTAACTACTATAGAGTGGCAAATTGAATTGAAAATTCTGTTATGAAATAAGGTGTGTTTTACGGATATTCGACAATGTCGAGTGTAGATTAGCTTCCATTGGACGCTTCTCAATGAAGATCCAATCAAAAAATTGTGAACTAACTAACGAGTTGTGAATTATAAGCTAACAATAATAAGAAAAATTGTAATTAAAAACTATATAATCGCTGTTGTTCAAATTTGTCAAAATAATCAATTCAGAGATAATCACTATTCGAAAGAGAGATAGCACTCAATCACTTATCAATAGAACTAATTATCGACAGGACCAAAAACGTACAAATTTATCACAGTTGTTGTGATAAGTTCTAAATAGTGTGTTTGTCTTTCCGGTCTCAAAATTTCATAGTTTTTCCAAAGTTTGGAATTTTCTAATTAATTGTGATTGATTTAATTTAATTTAGAAGTATTTTTTTAATTTAAAGATGATTTTTGTGTGTTTTGAATTGTAAATTGATTAATGTTAAGTGACACATAACCTAGCTACATTTGGACTGTAGTATAAATTAGTATTGGAACCGTTTTGGGCTTATAAGCCTGTGGTACTTTTCTGTAAGTTGTATAATTTTGAATGATTGAATAAATAAATAGATTTGGTAGATATGTTCATTTGTTCAGTTCGCCCTCTAGTAGAGGCGCATCAAGAACGTATTTTGAAGAGAAATCCAAAGATATGCGTTTTCAGCTTTTTTATGTTTTCTCAGATTTTTCGAGAACGAATGAACAGAAAATGTTCAAATTTGGTACAGAAGTAGGCTTTAACCAGGATCTATGAGTTTTGTTTTGGAAAATTTTCCAAATTTGAAGATACGCCTAGAATTGATGGTTCGTTAGCAAATTGTAGATTCTTTTTTTTTTTAAAGATATTATACATCTGGATCTGTTAGTCACCAAGTTTCTCTTGATTTGTTTTTGTTTCACGGTCCTCATGACCATATTTGCATTACTTGGGCATGTCTAGTCTTGGCCAATGACAGTAGAGCTCGAACTTCATTGATCAACAGCTACTGGCCAATCGTAGAGCTTCACCTACACTATATATTGCTGTATATTGCTGTATATTGCTGTATATTGCTGTATATAACACTGTATATTGCTGCTAAATGTTTAAACGTTTAGTTCACTAGAGATTGATTATTGTGTAACAGCCAATTATACCAAATTGTTTTGATGAATCCGTGGTTTTTACAATATCAAGTCGTTTCTATTAAATCCGAATCATGTATCGAATGTAATTCAGATCTGATCATCTTATTTGGTTATTTATACTCATTTAGAGTATCATAAACTTTTCGCCATGGATAAAAATTCTCTATGCAACAAAACAAGATACGTCAGATTCCCAAATAATCAAGTGTTTGTGAGACCACTCTTCAAAATGACGGATCATTCAAAATGGAAGTCTCTCTTGACTGGCATCGTTCAACAAATTCAAGAAGGTTACCCACTTCTATTTCACTGCTGGAATTTCAATCAGTTTTCCAGTATGGACTGAGCACTTGACTTCTACAAGAGCCAAAATCGGGGTTTCAAAGATCCAAACTTCTCTTTCCGAGAATGGAACTTCAAAGTGAATGGACTGCACTCAATGATCACTTCAGCAACTCACGTCGGTAGGACATGCTTCAAATGGGGAATAACTGTTCAACTGACCTGATCAGTATCTGAGTTTTTCAAGTATTCGTAGTAGGCTTACAATGAATCAATGATTTATCAAGTAATCAACCAATTCTCGATTCACTGAGTGGAAATGGATATCTTAATCTATCCCAGTTCACCCATTACCCATTCTATTTTAATTTAACCATTCTATTTTTAACCTTCAAGGGTCGCTCTCACAGTCAAAGCTCGAACTGAATCTAATCAGCTGGGAAACTCATACTCAAATTAATCACCTCATAACGAACGAGATTTAATATGGATTTAACCCAGTTTAAACTGACATTGTGCAAATGGCACTAAATAATCGAAGAAGTATGCTCGGAAGCTGTTAAATACAGTACATAACTAAGAGCTTACTCCATTGTACTGATGGAAATCGTTATAGGAACGGAGTAGAAAATTTATTGTACCACAAATCACATGCTCTTGTCACTCAACAATGAATTATTTTATAAAAGAGTCTTAATATGCTTCTCATAATGTCCCAGTTCTAAAATATTAATAATTATTGATAAAATCTATGATACTAACACTTTAGAACCGTTTCAACGTTTCGAAATTCCATATTCACGTGATATCAATGTCAGAGTGAGAAATTTCGAGAAAAATCAACATGTAAAATGCAGAGATCGATAGCAAAAGAAGAGATTCAACATATTCTGAGTGTAGAATAAAAATAATAAGCTTACACATTGATTAAGTACCCCATCTATGTATTTTGACCAGGTAACAACTCAACCAGGATCAAGCAATACACTTATACAACATAAAAATACATCAATTCTAATTATTCATCCATCCATAATTTTGCAAGTCATTAAAATGATTGGAAGCAGAAACAGACGCAGCCAAACTGTTCCTCCCCAGAATTTTCATTCTTGTAGTAGTCCTAAACAATGGAACATTATGAGGATAGTTTCTTAACAAATTTATGAATTATAGAACTTCACTCAGAATTAAGCCCATTTCCGTGAGAACCATACCTCACCATTTACATCACGGTATATAGAAGAAGACGGTAGGTGTCACGCGCATGTTTGTGCTAAATTTCCGGTGTAGCTGACGTCATTTTATATCCAATCATCTGCTTTTAGGTTTTAACAAATACGTTTTATAAATTGCCAATAGGTGTTGAAAACCTTGGTTGGTGGTATGACGCAATCTAGCTGGCTGGCCACTGCGCACACATTCCATGACCCCTACCTTTTTACTTTCCTTGCCCTATTACCGTAGGTAAGGAAAGTATTGCTTTCCAACAAAATTTAAGGTACCCTAATTTCATGTTTTCTATACGTTTCATTACTTTCCTTGCCCTATTACCATGGATAAGGAAAGTATTGCTTACCAAAAAAAATTAAGGTACCCCAATTTCTAAATTTCTTATCTCATCTCCCAATCAACTGAATGACTTGAAATTTGGAACGTGAGGTCCTTACAATATAAGGATCCGACACGAACAATTCCGATCAAATGCGATTCAAGATGGCGGCTAAGATGACGAAAATGTTGTCAAAAAAGGGTTTTTCGCGATTTTCTCGAAAACGGCTACAACGATTTTAATTAAAGTTATACCTGAAATAGTCATCGATAAGCTCTATCAACTGCCACATAAGTCCCATATCTGTAAAAATTTCAGAAGTTCCGCCCGATCTATGCAAAGTTTGATTTCAGATTCTCAATTATCAAGCTTCAGATACAATTTAAACAAAAAATTTCGAGTGGAATAGATTGAGCATGAGAATCTCTACAATTAATGCTCAGTAACATTTTCACCTAAAATTAAAAATAAACTCGAAAATCGAGAAAATGTGATTATCCAATTGCAAACTATTGGCAACTGTTGATTCTATTAAATGATTCTATGAAGAGAGCAGACCTCGTGTGTCTCCAGCGTTATTACCCTGTCACCAGCTGGCTCTAATCTTTGAATAGTAGACTTGAGATGCGCGGAAACACTACCGTAGCGTCAGGTGATCAATTTTCATAACGGCAAGGAAAGTTGTGTGAGTGCGCCACACCAGATTTTTCATCTAAATACCGTGATTTACATGAATTGTTGTGATAATCGACGAAGAAACAACCTGAAGATCACAGAGCATAGAAATGCCCAAGCTATCATCAACCCAATAATGAACTCACACGTTTCATTCGTACCACAATGCTTTGGGCTCAGTATTATGCATAACCTGATAAGATTACTTGCTATTCAAGTTTGAGAATGGATACAGCGGAGCACAAGAGAGTGGCTGGAGTTGCTACACATTCACCAGCGCCGTATTGTGTTATTCACTCCTGATGTAAATCCTCTACTCAGCCTGTAGTTTAATGCCCCGAATATTCAAGCTTTAATGGATACAACGTTTCGTGGTTTGAAAGGAGAGCCGTTTAACTTGCATTTGTGTACTTATCAAGCCTGTAGCGGCGCTCTGTGAATTGTAAAGCAATCATGCCCATTCATGAACAAATCTACTGTTCATTCATACTTTTGTCATGAGCATTCTTCTTCCGCCTTAGAACAGACGTTTGTGTGACAGTCATTTATCCCCCATCTCACAACAGGAACTCTCCATCTTCTGACAAGCTTCACAGTGCTCATCCGTAACACAAGTGTGGCTCTATACAAGCTCGAAAACGGTAGAAAACGTCACTCAGTTCAAATATGTGTGTCAAAAACTGAGACACAAATGAAATTCCAGGACAATTTAGTATACTAGCTCCAATGATTACTGTATTTATTCAAGTGTTCATTAGTTTCCAGAAATCCTCCCTTTTTGAGACATTTATTTTATTTCTCTTTGAAATTCATTATTTCTCAACTTTTTCAACTCTCAATTCCGATGAACCTTTCATTTTCCTCCATTCTTGTGACAAATTATCCACTTCTCTTTACGAGTGTATTGCACTAGGGTTTTTTGTGATGGAATGAAAGTCGGTCTGAGGTAGTATGAAGGCCTATAATCTTATTAACTTTCTTGGTGAGGACTACTCGTATTTACATGAGAATTTCAAATCAAAGTACCCTCTCTTCAACCTTATTCCATTTCTCACAACATGTTTCGACTCATAACCTATGTATAATATTTGGACATTTTAAAACTGAATTAGGAAATTGAAAAAGTTTTGGGCAATAGACTGTTTTTTCTTTTCCGATCATTGTATTGTTTGTGCTAACATAATAAATAAATAATGAAATTTTCAAATGTTTTTTTTTCAAATTCCCACTTGAAAATGACATTGTCACAACATGTTGTGATAAATGAACTAAAGCTAAAAAAATGGAGAAAGGGGAAGAAGGCCTATCATGCTTAATGCTGAATATTTATATAAAAATTTGATGTACCTCATTTCATTCACTCTCGTGATTCTCATAAACATTTTTTTTTTTTTTGAAAATTTAATTTTCTCTTTGATTGATAGAGAGTATATTTACCTCCTTGTTACAAGCTAGCTATTCATTCCCGTAGATAATGATTTTTAGAAGGTTGTACTCCTTTCTTGAAGTATTGAAATAGAGGGTATCCTAATACGTTTTCGAATAACATTCAATTCATTCTATAATTTGAATACAGAAACTCTGAAAAGAAACTATGGCATTATTAAGAATACATCAGCTGATTGAGAATTTCATTATTCACAACATACATCTAATCTAATATGATATCTAATCTTTAAAAGTCTACTCGAAGAATCTGATGTGAAGAATCTATCTTTGAAACGCATAGATAAATTGGTAGAAATAAACTCCCTGAAACCCCCAGCTTCGCCTTCCAGCTGAACCTGTGAATCAAGTTCGAACCTTTCTTGTTCAGTCGTTCTTGAAATGAATAGATAAACTTATCATTGCATCCTGGCTAGTCCACGCCTCCAAAACCAAGGAGCTGTCTGATTGGCCAATGAGTTGATTAGTCGCCATTTTGCCTTGACAGCTTACTACCAATAGGAAGCGAGAAACTTTTCATTGTACAATAAAACTGCTAGTTGGATTTAAGGAGTGACTTACTTCAGCATAACTACTCCCATATTTTTTCGTGTCTTGAGTTGATTATGTTCTACTTAACTACCATGCCGGAAATCTTAAGCTGCGTACACATATATGCGCCTCCAACCCGCACCGAGCACGCTCCGCCCTCGTACCGCCCTCGTTCTTCCATCGCACCGCAGTCGCTCCGCCCCCGCTCCGCAGTCGCACCCATGATGAACGTTACGGAAGATGTTAGCTCTTCTCGCGTTCCACGGTCGATCAACTCTTGTTCCCCGGTCGATCATCAATCGCTCTGCTGGAGTGACGTTTGGTTGCGGAGCAGAGCGAAAGTCTGTACGCACCTTAAGACTCTAATATATATTCATTTGTATCTTTCATTTCTATATTCAATCTATCGTTATTTTATTGATAATTTTGATAGGCTCTCTTGTAGCAAAAAATACTGCTGTTTATTAAATTGAAGCTGGAATCCTCATAAACCAACACATTATTTCAACATAAAGTGACGAAAGCTTCATACATTGAATTATCTGTCGTAACATAACCACTCACGTAGCTTTATTAATGTACCAAAGCCACTAAACTGTGTGTAAATGAACTCCTAAGAGAGCCATTTTCCAAAATATTATTCTAGGATGTCGTTGTACAGTAGCCAGCTATTCCGTTAAACTGTCAAGGAAGTGCACCATACTGGCTTTATATTTCACATGTCACCGCCGATAACAGAATATTTATTGGTAAGAAAGAGCTTTTCTGTTAACGGTGAAATAACCGCTCCAAAGGAAAGAGCTCCCTGAAGATTGAGAACTGCTCCTGCAGCTTTCGGTCTTTGTAATAGCATCACGCTCGCTCTCTAAATAACAACTCACATTCTTCTAGAGGCCAGGAGTAACAGACAACATGTGATCGGAAGTATCTATTAGAAAATCGTCACTCTTTCTACATTCAACCGCTCTGAATTTCATGAAGAAACTCCTTGAGAAAATGATCATGCACTTGAAGTCATTAATGTCCTAAATTAATATTCATTACTGTACACGAATGGATGAACGGAAGCTAGGGAATAGCATTACTAGTAGTTCTGTGAACAGTAGACCTCACCCAGTATTCTCATCCACAAGTACCTGATTGAAACTATAGACCTTATGGAAATACAGCAATAGACTGGCTTCTCCACACATCTGTGTAATCACTTGTCAGCTGATTTATGATGAATAATTCTCTGGTCTAATTTTTTCTCTGATATTGTTGTATGAAGGAGGCTCCTTTTTCCTTTTATATTATCCTTGAAAAGCGAAATTTCCGGACGTCGACGCGCAATTAAAAAAGGAACATACCTGTCAAATTTCATGAATATCTATTACCGCGTTTCGCCGTAAATGCGCAACATATAAACATATAAACATTCAAACATTTGAACATTCAAGCATTTAAACATTAAGAGAAATGCCAAACAGTCGACTTGAATCTTAGACCTCACTTCGTTCGGCCAAAAAAGACAATAAAAATAATATAGTATTACCGTCATCTCGTGATAATAGCGATTATTTTTCATGAGTCAGGCACTCCTAGACTTTGAAAGTATTTGAAAACTATCACAAAATTCGATGAAATGTAACAATGGAAGCGACAAAAAGCCCAGAGGGATGGAAAAGATTGATCTGAGGATGGAGACGATATGGGCGTTCCCAACCAATTCGAGTGCATTTTCCTATAAAACGTTTGTGCTCTGTCTACGTTGTCAAGATGATCGATTACCAAAGAAAGTTGTCATTGAATCGCTAAATTGATCACTTGTTTCAAGACTGTTTATGATAGCTGAATTTATATAATACTAGCCGTCAGGCTCGCTTCGCTCGCCATATCCGTCTAGCCAGGGGGCGGAGCCCCCTGGACCACGACTGGATCGTCCAAGAATGAGATCAGCAGGCTCGCTTCGTTCGCCTGCATTTTTCATTTTTATCATAAGTTAGGACGATCCAGTCGGGGGTCCAGACTAATCGTCTGGATAAACGGATATGGCGAGCTAAGCAAGCCTGATGGCTAGTAATATAATATTCCCAGGAATAACTCTGATTGAAGTAGCAGTGCCCAATCAATTTTTCCGCGATAAATGCATTTCAATCTTCAACTTGGTGCCAACCTAACAAAGTCAACTCAACTTAATGCCAATCTGACAAAATTATTAATTTAGTTACCAGTTAACAACTGTTTCGAAGAGGTTCTCTCTAGAATATAATTCTATATTAAAATATGGTATGGACATTTTCCAATTATAATTATGAGAATAAGAAGAACATACATGCTAAAAGACGAACTTCAAACCCTTAAAAACCACCCTTAGAGTTAAAATATTGCCAAAAGATTTCTTAGTGCGCCTCTAAAGGGCCAACTGAACTTACCTACCAAATTTGAACGTTTTTGGTCCGGTAGATTTTTAGTTCTGCGAGTGAGTGAGTCAGTGCCATTTCGCTTTTATATATAGATATAAAATCTGGCTATATTTATTCTAATGGCTATTAGATACAGTTTAATCTAATGCTGGTAGTTCTGTGAACAGTAGACCTCACGCAGTTTTCTCGTACACAAGTATCTGATGTCACCTCTAGTTGATTCAGTTAAATCACAATTCACAGTTGAATCATAATAATTATGATTATTATTCACTCTTAAAAACTGTTATTTGTTCTCTCCAAGATCAAAAACACACTTATGATAATAAACTCAGTGTCAGTTTGAATTTGTATCCCACATGATAATTATCCGTGATAATCTTCCCATCTGATAAAATATTTCTCAACTATTTTTAAATTAGTTTTTTTCAATCAAGAATATTATAATTTCTCCAGCATTATTTAGTTCATTTAATCATTTTTTATTTTATTTTCAATCACCTATTGAATTTATTTTTCAAATATGAGAATATTGATACTGATGGGCACGCATCATGAAAAAATATTGAAACCTTATAGGAATAAACCCGGCCAGACATCTGTGTAATGCATGCAATGAATAATCCACTTGTCAACTAATTGATTATGAATGATTCTATAGTCTGATTAATCCTATCATAAAAGTAGATGATATATGGTATGGTATGACATCAGAGTATGGAGGAATTCCTTTTCTTCTCATATTATCTCTAAAATGCGAAATTTCAAAAAACCTTGTGTTTACATCGACGTGCAGTTGAAACAGGAATATTCCTGCCAAATATCCTCGAATTCTATCAACGCGTTTGGCCGTAATCGCGTTACATACAGACAGACAAAAGAAAATCCGAGTTAACTTAAAACATATACCTCACTACGTTCAGTCAATGAAGGATGATCATTCTATCCATTGCTATTCAAGGTCAAAAATTCGAGTATGTACCTCTCTGATTGCATACTTGCTTCAATTTCATCTTGTAAGGAGAAATGATAATTTATTATTCTTGTGGGTTTTCGTGTAATGTTGAGTCATCGATTTCTTCAAAAGGCTGTTTCGAGAGCCTGCATCCTTTGATGTAAGTACTTCTAGATTACACAGAACGCAATTTTGGAATACACGCTGAAAGAATGCTTTGTTCGAAACAACTTGGGAAACTTTCCAAAGTTTCAACTTGTTTCAAGTTACGATTATTTGCTCGAGCTTTCTATGGTGTGCATTTTCTCAAGTGTCTTGAAAAGTGATAGGTCGAGAATTCAACAAGACGGCTTTTGTCTGCAGGTCAGCTGACCAGTAAACCTGACATTACAGGAATAATAATTTATCATTCATCCTTACAAGATTAAAGCGTGTATGCAATAAGAGATGTACATAGTCGTATTTTTGACCTTGAATTTTATTTCAGGGGTTTTCCAGTGAGTGAGGGAACTGCTATTGTTTGTTACTTAATCTACGTTTACACCAAAGCTATTAACAAAATGTTAATAACTTAATCCTTATAGATTCTATTAGATTGGACATATCATATCATCTTATCATACACATGATGAACATATATGTTTGTCAAGTTCCGTTGAATCTATTAGAATCCATAAGTGATTCTAGAAGTGATTCTAGTGCTTGTGTAAACCCAGCTTAACATTGAGCTCGTATTTTAGATATACTCGTAATACAACTTCTGCATGAAGTACTATTGTATTGATGCGGTATAAGTTATGAAATCAGAGCGATATATTACATCCATTACTCATGATCACAAAATTTTAGGGTTGTGTGGCAGAGAGGCCCTAGAGTCCTAACTCCGCCCTTCATATTATCCAATTCAATTCATTTCAAGGCTTGAATGTTTCAACGCATCATATTGATAAACAGCCTTGAAACTCTGAATTTCAAATAGATGATCGCGGTTATGAGAAGTGATACATCACGAGAAGAAGGTGGAAATCTAAAGAAGAAGTATTCATCTGATGCATGACTGTTATCATGTGGAATATGAATTCACGAAAGGAGAGAAAATGGCCCACGTTTTGGCCCAAGAGAAATGAAATGCCAGTCTCAAATATAAAAATATCACTCGCCTTTTTTCACTCCAAAAACTCTCTCCGGAGCTAACAGGCAGAAATTATTGGGATGAAGTGAATATATAAAGCAGCTGTCAATTGATGGCTTTCGTGAATTAAGTTTGGCATGAGCGCTTCACGAATGCTACAGTTTACTACTGCTTGTGGCAAAGAACACTTCAATGCAGGTAAACTCTCAAAGGACTCAACTACGTAACGCTTTGGGGGCCGAGTGTTTTCATCTCAAATCCTGCTCCATAGCATAATTATGTGGAGAGACGTGGAGTCTATTCACATTCGAATCTGGTTTATGAATAATCTTCACATTCCCAGAAATGACATGGGGAATGAATAGTTGATGTATTTTGTAGAATATTTTATTCTAATATGATATTTGGAAGATAATATCAAGAAAATATAATAGAGTGGAATATAAGGATATTGATTCATACAATAAGAACATCATCAAAATGATAGGGAGAGAAAAATAAGGTAACCTTGTGCTATTCTTCTCTCAATTCTTCAGGCTTGAAGGATTCAGGCAGAAAAATGTCATTTTGAATTATTACACTAGATAGGATCGAAGTTATGATAAATTCACCTTTCAATAATATGAGAATATTAATTTCTTCGAATACGTGTAGTTGAGTAGTCCCATTCAGATTTCGATTGTTCATCTCTTGGTTGCACGTAGCCTACTGTTACTAGTCCAGTCTCTATGTACATTGGTGCATGCAATTTATATTGTAGTTCTGATTTTTTAATATATTTTTTGGGTACATAGGAGAAGTCCAGAACCAATTTCTTCATGCAAAATTTCCTTGTGCTAGATACAGGGTGGCCCAAAAACCTCGTATTTTCAGCTCATTTTCCAGTTTCCAGCCATTTCTGCCAAATCGGACAGAAAAATCTGCTATCGCCTTTTTTCTAGATTATAAGATTCTGAATAGAATGAGATCATTCGGAGCTCGCTATCTCCAATGTGTACTGAGTTATGATTTTTCAAAAATGAGTGAAATTTGAGAAAAAAATCAATTTTGATGAATTTTAGTTTTTGATCAACAATATCTTCCGATTGTTACCATTTAGATGTATAATTCAAAATCCCTCTGGGCGTATTTTTGTGCTCTACAATCTGAGATCAGGTAGAGCGCTCTATCTCATATAGATTTCCAGGTACACCTGACAACAATGCTCCTTGTATAGTAAAAAAACACCTAATTTTCAGCTTCAACCATCATCACAAACTACATAGTCTTCACACACTGATATTTCGAACAATGACATGAGTTATCATAAGATTATGTTCTATGAGAATCACCCGTTAGATGCTTTTCATTTCAGTATTTCCTAGTGGAGAGGCGCGCTTAAGGACACCTCAAGGATCAAAATTTCAAACACTTATAACTTCTGACACAATGCTCAGATTTCATCGTACTACACTTCATTCTTAAGTCGCATCATAAGTCGAATTCGGTCGAAAAGTGGAAAATTTATTGTTGAGTGTACTTAAGCCCATATTCCAATACACAAAAAATTGCCAATTTCTATATTCAAAGCTATGAGTCTTGGTAACCCCTTATTATAAAAATCATGACTTGATCTTGAAATGTACAATATAACTTCCTCTTTCACCTGCTGAAAACGATTCATGGAAAAATATTTCCGTAGAGTGAGATTTGATTGTAGAAAAATATCCGGAAATTGTAGATATTTTTCATATTAACGGTTTTGGCTGTACTATGATAGGGAAAAGTGAATCAAGATAGATTTTAGACAACTGAGCTCGTAGAGGATGTATTATCTACAATTTGAATCAATTGAGAGTTCCTATGATGTATCATACTCATTTTAGAATCTCTTGATCAACAGTAAAATCACGGAAAAAATGTAAAAACTTAAACGTCATTTTTGAAATCTTCTGTAACTTTCGAATGGTTTTGGAATTAAAAGTATTATTTATTGGAGTGGGTAGAGGGGGTCAATTTTCACATCCTCACCAGATTTGGAAATTTTACCAGAAGTATTTCACAAGACATGCAGCTTTGAATATAGGAATTGGCCATTTTTTGTATATTGGAATATGGGCTTGAGTATACTCAACAATAAATTTTCCACTTTTCGACTGAATTTAACTTATGATGCATGATTGGACCGCCTTGACGAGCTGAGAAGAATGAAGTGTAGTACGATGAAATCTGAGCATTGTGTCAGAAGTTATAAGTGTTTGAAATTTTGATCCTTGAGGTGTCCTTAAGCGCGCCTCTCCACTAGGAAATACTGAAATGAAGAGCATCTAACGGGTGATTCTCATAGAGCATAATCTTATGATAACTCATGGCATTGTGCGAAATATCAATGTGGAGACTATGTAGTTTGTGGTTGAAGCTGAAAATTAGGTGTTTTTCACAATACAAGGAGCATTGTTGTCAGGTGTACCTGAAAATCTATATGAGATAGAGCGCTCTACCTGATCTCAGATTGTAGAGCACTAAAATATAGCACAAGGAAATTTTGCATGAAGAAATTGGTTCTGGACTTCTCTTATGTACCCAAATAATATATTGAAAAATCAGAACTACAATATAAATTGCAAGCACACCCCTTTTTTATTTCTATATTGACTGGACTATACTGGTCAATGTCATTTAACAAAGCCAATGACAAGAGATCCAAAGAGCGACCGATTGAGATGACGTCATTAGCCAGAGGTTAAATTTGATAGACGCACGTGAAACCGAGCCATTATCTTAAAACTGTAACCAGTGCAATAAACACTATTCGAAATTCCTCTAGAAGTTATGTTGTCACTCAACAACCTACAACGTAGTAGATTTTTCCTCGTCTTTCCAGTTTTAAGGTATGGTACATAATAAATTTCTCTTCATTTTTGAGATATACGTTTAACTCCTCTCAGCATTAACAAGGGAAATGTCAATTGAATTTTATGGTGAGATATCTCCTTTGTGATATGGATCAATATTTATATAGATCTTAGGCAAACATGTATTTCAGTATAATATGTTGATCAATGAAATATTCACAATACTATCTCTATTCTACTAACCGCTATTATATTACTAACCGCTTGCTCACTTATATTAAGAGCCGATATTTTGTCATATACATATTATATTATTTATCATATAATATATATATTATTCAGATCTGGTTATCGATCTTACTTTTCTATTCCCCTTATCATCCTCCTTTAATTTTTCCTAATATATCTTATTGGTATTACTCTACTCAGTGACATTGAAATTTCTATCCCAGAACCCAAAAGGGTCCTCAGTTATGCATGCTACCGGTTTGCGTGGATACCTACTATGGATAACAGCTAGTACTGAACACCAATCGAATTTGTTCCAAGACTTAAATCAAAATATTTAATACATTTTGGAATCAAATCAAAATATATATTTTCATCTTTAATGCAAAGTATTTCACTCATCAAGAATCTATCATTGTCACCTGGACATATACAGGGTGATTCCTAATTATGGTAAAATAGTTTAATAAGTGATAGTAGAGGTGAAAATAAGAAAAAAAATGTTCTTATAAACATATATCCATAAACGCTTCATTAGCGAGCTATACAGAGTGAAAGATTTCGCCCGGAATTCAGTTCCTCTGGTGAAATACACCGATGCTGAATTGTTTGGGGACTAGTTTTTGGAAAACTTATTCTGGATTCATATGGAAAAATATCTGAAAAAATGAATAAAACTAGTCTGGAAGCTGTAGTGTGAGTAGTTTTTGAGAAAAAAGTTGAAATATGCAAAAAATCTAAGTAGAAAAACACAGACTTTACGTATGATGCCAATAACTTTCGGGTTAATGACCAGTAAACAAATAATTTTTCGCAATTAAATTGTAGAGAATTTAATTCAGAAAATAATTATGTAACCTGTGTGAACTAAATTCAAATAAAAGTTGAATAAAATGTATTCTTATGTAGTACATTACACCACAAAAATTTGCTGTTTTATGAGGAGAGAACTAATTCATTTTATTTTTATTCAT
Source organism: Nilaparvata lugens (assembly GCF_014356525.2). NCBI lineage: Eukaryota > Metazoa > Arthropoda > Insecta > Hemiptera > Delphacidae > Nilaparvata > Nilaparvata lugens. Next base: position 11,611,113 of record NC_052505.1, on the reverse strand, counting down.
TTTATTTATACATTAATAGATACAATCATTCTCAACTATGAATTATTGTGAATGGACCAACAGGCTTAAATTCCAAAGCTGTTCCTCTCCCAAATTTAGATTGAAATTGTCCAAAAATAGGTTATGTTTACACTGCACGTTTTTACTCTACCTAATAACTCATAGGTTGAAGCTGATTGCAAATAAGCTGATTGCGGACAGATCGGGCAGTTTAAAAATAATTGTTTTATTAAGGGAGACAGGTTCTGAACCTATTCATTGGTTCAGTTAATTTTGTTCTTCTAATACTAACTTTACTGTTAAGTCGCGTTTCAACCAGTGAATGCCAAAGGGGGAAGCCATCTTCGAAAGGTGGGTGATTCCTGGATTTTACCTTTTGAATAGTACAAATTAATATTATCATATTTAACCATATTCAATCGAAAATATCAATAAATTAAAGTACTAGTTATTCTGTTCTCTTTTGTTATCATTTTTCGGTGGAGGCGTCCCACAACCGTTACATATTTTGGTGAAGGCATCTTGCTTACATCATGTAGTAAAGGAAAGCATTGGCTTATTCACGTACGGAATAGGAAATTCATGAATGCCGCATCATCACATTCGAATTACTGGACTGTTTAACTTGAAATATTGCATATAGATCTTAATCTACCTAAGCCTATTTTGAATTCTTCATGATTTCAGTAGATCAAGTTTTCAGATTGTCAAGTTTTTAATTAGCCCCATGCGGAGCACGGGTTACCTGCTAATCTTTGATAAACTCATTCAATGAGTTTAGGTGATATTCTGTTCCTATTTCGACATCAAAAGATCCAATAAAAAATATTAAAGGGAAAAACCCTTGCTCTTTTAATTGATTCGGTTTATATTTCGACATTGAATGCGCCAATAAATGATGTTGAAATACTCTTTTGGTTCTTCTAAAGGTCTCTATCAATTCTTTTTTGAGGGTATAGGAATAGTGAAATCCAATATCGGAATGCAGCAATTCATTTCCAATAAAGTGGATCGCGCGACTGGGTAAAATGAGAAACAAAGTAAAATAGGTCAGTAGTTCAGATGAGAGGCAATTGGGGGTGATATACTGTGACTTGTCTGTTGTGGTAGGGAGGGATGTGCAAGACAATTCGATTGAATAATGTTTCCATGTCATGGAGTGAAAAGCGTTCTGTTTGATATAGACGAGCAGGGTAGCCACCAGAGAAAACGTTATTAGTTGAGTAATAATAAGAAGGTGGCTGTTAATACAAGTTTGCGGGGTTGGTTGGGTTATGGGTGGGGGCGGGGTGGGACCCCCAGAAGGGGGTTATGGGTGGGTGGGGTGCGGTGGGGTGGTTTGGTGGTGGGGGTGCTCTGACGAGGTACATACTGCAAGCTCAGTGGAGCCTGGAGCCTGGATCGCCCCACACGCACGATGGGGCTGCCATGCCAGCAGGTTGCTCTATTGCTTCTGTCACTGACCAACAGCACCGTTTGCTGAACTACTCCAGAGATGTCCCACCTCTACGCCACTGCTCTTCTTGTCCTTGTTCTACTTCAATTCCAGAGTAAGTAGCCAATTGTTCCCTAATTCTACAACAGCAGTAACCCTGGTTACTGGCTGCTCTCATTCCACAGGTGTAGCAAACATACCTGTCGCTGCATGATAACGCCATTATATCACAACATACAAAATACTATTGCGTCTCAATCATCTTTCAATCAATAAATCTATTCGTTCGTTTTAAACCTTGAACATGAACTGGCTTGTTAGGTTATTCAATGTGGATAAGTATGGAGGAGGGACAACTACATGTGTACGTTGGTCCATCTTCCAGGATATCATCTTCCAGGTCCATCTTCCTACCGAAGTCATACAAAACCTACAGACTATTATAATAAATACAAAACCTACAGACTATTATAATAAATAATTCAGGGTAGAAATTAATTATATTATGAAAAAATTAATGATAGGAATATCACATTTTTCTTCAATAATTTTTGGATTCAGCAGATCTCGAAGCATGAACTAATCGCGGCAAGTTCATGAATTCTAAAACATGAAGATTTCTAGAAACTCTGTATTTCTAAAAATTTTGGAAATTTGAATTCCAACTCTAATGGAAAGATCGCTGTAATTCTCAACTCTGTTAATCCCAATTGAGATCTGTTTGATTCATTCAAATATGACTTCAATATTCTAAAAATTACTAACAATTGAAACGATTCAATTGAATTTTGATAGATAGATGGCTTTCTAATAACCCTGATTCAACTCTGATTTGATACATATTATGGTATAGTTTTAATCAATATTATAGGAATTTCATAAAAGCGTGAGGTAATATTATTTGTATATTCTGAGACATTATAAGAATTTCTTGAAGAGGTAACTTTTGTATTTTGCTTTATATTTTACATTAAAATTATTTCCATCATACTTTGTTGCTCGGCATAACCGATTATATGACAATATTTTCAATCATTAAACAAGCTACTTGTATTAATTTTAAGAATGGAATCTTGACTCGGATATTCTGAGGTCTTGATATTATGTCAAATCCAGTAGTCTCCTATATATTTTTCGAAATATATTTTCATCATTATCACAGAGATCATGGTTTGATCTACGGATGGAATTTTTAAATGAAACAACAGGTATTTTGAACTTAATTGAAATTCGAAAATCGTTCATGCAATTTATTAATTGAGTTCCTCAATTCATCATTGAAGCTACCTCGATTTCTAAGTATCATGATGGGAACAGAATTTCTCGTTTGATGAAAACCGTGATTGTTCGCGAAACATGCTACTTGGGGCAATGCAGACTACTAGAGGTAGCCATTTTGAATTTTGCATCCCGTTCTCAAGTCCTTGTGATGAGATTCTGCATATTATAGTGATAATGATGCCGGAATCTAGTTTGCACGCCATATACGTTAACGGAATTGCAAAGTTGCCGAGCTGCACAGTTGGAAGCGACATTGCCATGGAAACAAAGAAATCTGCCAGCCACCAACCTCTCCTCTTGCCACCTCGCGCTCCCCCAACCTTCCCCTCCACCCATCTAGAAAGAAAAAATGGACCATTCCAGTATCACAGGAATATGATACATTCAGAATTTTTCAATTTTTAATGTTTTTGTCAATAATAGCTGAATATATAATCAAATATATGAATATAATAATAATAATATGATGTTTTATCCTCAACAGCACACTATACAAGAATACAAATTCATAACATCCTAAGCTTGGCTTTCGCCGTCAGCTCGAGTTGAGATTTCTCATTTTATCTATTATAAGAATTACAGAAAACTTTATTCAAAAGTGAACATTCAAGAGAAATTCAATATATACAAATAAATCAAACATAACAGAGAGATAAAAAACTATGAAAGCAACAACAATTCACAGAAAATCTTAATGGGCTATTCCACAATATCAACAAAAAAATGCAGAGACGTTCTATTGAACAGAATGCCAGTCGGAAAGTATAATGTCGATTGAAACCAAATGAAGACAGTTTCCGACTAGCATTCTGTTCAAATATATGAATATAATAGTCAATAATAACAAATCAAATCATTTCTACGTTTAAAAAATATTCTTTCCACACTTGATTGCTTACAAATTATTCGTTTTCAGTTTCTCCTTCATGAAGAAACGGGAGTTATTGAGTCACTCAAATCATAAAGATCCAATGAATAAGATGGACGGGGATATTTGAACATTCAGAGTTTTTCAATTTTTAATGTTTTGTGACAAGAATAGCTAAATATATCATCAAATATATGAATATAATAGTCAATAATAACAAATCAAATCATTTCTACGTTTAAAAAATATTCTTTCCACAAAGAATTGATTGCTTCCAAATCATTCGTTCTCAGTTTCTCATTTATGAATAAATGGGAGTTATTGATTCACTCATATCATAAAGATACAATGAATTGGATGGACGGGAATATTTGAAGAGAATATTACAGGTGATGGGAGTGGGTTATACTTTGCTCTACAAAACCAAGTTTCAAAATTATACTGGCATCAATTCTTCATAAAGGCTGTCAGTTAGAATTCTCTTATAACAATAATTTCAGACTTTATAAGCTAGAGTCCTGCAATAGATTGATTACCATGATTATTAAAATTTATTGATCTACTCATATTATACATAATATCGGGGCACCGAGCTTCGCTCGTTATTTTATTCATTTATTGATAAACAGAACACAATAAATTCTCTAAAATCATCGTGTTTATATTTCACAGCTGGCTATAAGTTGGGCTAGGAATTTCGGGGATGCGATATTTCGATTTTTCACATACTCACCCGCTCACTCACTTTTTACTATCCACAGACGACGAAAGTCTCAGCTGTTTCAGCCAAGGATGAATTGTCCTTTTAATGTCGTTCAGCGAGTTTTCCCAAGGATGAGATCTTGTGCAATTGAATTAATATATAAAAACCTACTATGTTCCAAATTTCGTGGAAATCGTTGGAGCCGTTTTCGAGATCCGTTGAACATAAATAACCAGATTTATAAGAATAGCCAGATATAAAAATACAGAAATTGCTCGCTTAATTTAATAGGATACAATATATATGATTGACTAGAATATTTGGATGAAATGGTAATGGAATTGTTTTAAATTTTGCCGTACAGTATCCAAGTTTTAGAATTATGCTGGATTGAATTTTTATAGACATTTGAATTTTGAAATATTCTCTTCTATAACAATAATTCAAAACTTTATAAGGTGGAGTGCTGAAATAAATTTATTAATTTAAATTATTATAGTTTATTTTGCGGACAATGCAGTACAATTATACAAATTTTATCAAACAATAGGTTCTACACAAAAGGAGAGTAACAGTAATTGAAAACATTGATTGGATTGATTGATTGTGGAAGAAATTATTGGAGAGGAACAAATTAATAACTGATAACTTCAATTCAAATGACAGAAAATATTTCACGATATAATACAGATACAATAGAATCACTAATGAGGCTTTCTAGATTTCTTGCACAATCATATTATATTTATTAGAAAATCAATTCTGATGAAAAGTCATTTTCAATCATGAAAATCATAGCATACATAATTATGATGTTGGTGAACTTGTTAAAATTCTTTAACTGAAAGTATCAACAGCAGGGAGAACAGCTGGGAGGAATTCCGATGAGAGCTATAATTATCCAAAAATTATTTGCCAGGCGGAATTCGAGCCTTGCTCCACCAGTTCAGCAAACAGGTACATAAATATACTGTACATACCTCCATAACTTCACTGCATACCTGTTTGGCAAATAGGAGATTCGATTCCCGCTCGGGCAAACAATTTTTTGATTGTAGCTCTCATTAAAATTCCTTTCAGCTGTTCTCTCTGTTGTCAGAACGTTCAGCTCCAGAATTTATTATTCAGGGTAGTTCAAAGCATTAAACTTTGATTTTGTTGAATAATAGTAGGATTTAGTTGGTTTTACCTGGATTGTAATTGCATATATGAATAATATTAAATGAATAATTATTTTTAGATTATTCTCTGGAGATTCACTACCTTCAAGTTCTGAATAGTGTGTTTGTCTTTTCGGTCCTAAAGTTTCATAGTTTTTTCAATGTTTGGAATTTTCCATTAATTTGTAATTAATTTAATTCAATTTGGAAGTATTTTTTTTTGATTTGAAAATGATTTCTGTGTCTATGGATTGTAAATTGAGTGTGTAATTGAAGAATTTTGAAATGACTTACATAACCTCTAGCTTCATTTTGAGTGTTGTATAAATTAGAATTAGAACCGTTTTGGGTGTGAGTTAGCCTGTGGTACTTTTCTGTAGGTTGAATAATTCTGAATGATTGGATAAATAAATAAATAAACTCAGTTGAACCGAAATTCAAGTGGAACTTTAAGCTAGTGCCAATGTAGGTGACCAAATTTCTGCAACAAAATATTGAATTATAAAAAGAGTCAACAGGCCTGTCCTCTTCTAGATATCATGTCAAATACTGTTTAAGCAGCTACATAACTGTACCCTTGCTATTGTCCGTTATGATTGCCTAAATACATACGGTACTCATATCGCACCGATCTGGAATATATATCACAAAACATCTCCGCAATCTATAGAATTGAGAGAGACTGGAAAAAAAATCAATTTTCAACAATTCTTTCTTTAAATCATGATAGCATTTTTATGGTTCGTTGGATTTAATCCCAATTTTATTAATTCACACATCTCATATCCTATTACAAGAGCAGCATCAACAATAGTCATACTGGTAATACAAAGTTCCATTATACACGAAACTAGGTCTTAGGTCTTACAATACAAACTAGAATAGGATAGAATATTAATTTATTTCGAACTCATATCAAGTTTGATAAAACTCGTCATTGTTGATGAGGAAAGAGTTATGGTGGTACTGTGAATACTTTAATGGCTACTCAGCAAGTTTCAATGCCTACTACATTGCAAGTTTCAATGTATACTACAGAACCAGTATATTTGACGGGACTTGGTCGGGACTCGGACTGAACAGAATGGAAAACCAATACAAGGCGTATGCTACCTCCTCGTACTGTAAAGCTTTCGCTACGAACAAGAGAAATCGAACATGCTTGTTCACTCCCGACCGGAAATTTTGGTTTCGAAGTAGGAGCAACCTGAATAGCAGAAGTTGAACGTGAATATTCATGGCGCTGCGGATTGAAACAATGCTAAACAGACACATGATACGCACAGATAAACCTGAACTAGCATTTGAGCAATCATTTGAAGTGCGTAATTCACAACGTTTGACCAATGATTTCAATTTTTAGCGATGCCTTTGTTGTAGAGTGTCAATTGACAATCTTCATCACTTACACGCATGAAGGTGACGGTTGTCGCATCAGGGGTTTTTCGGGGCTGACGAAGCCTCAATATACATTGTCAGTAAACTATAATATTTGAAAGTCCAAAAATGTACTGGGCTCCGTCCACAGTACCACCGGCTAAATATGTCTCAAATTAAACTCTTAGCTTGCCTGAATTATTTGTTTGAACATGCATCCTTTGCAAAAATATCTACTAAAGAATATAAGGATTTTCAAATCAGATTCAATCACCTGTTAAATTGAAATTTACATCCTATATGTAGTTCTTTGGGTTGTGAGATCTCCGTCTATTCCGATTAAAGATAGAAATATCCTTTCCCAGATGTGGAGATCATTCAAATATCCTCGGTATTATTATATTTCAGTCTTTTAATAACTTTTATTAATAACTTTTGTAAAAATTACGACTGTAAGCTCTTTTGTTAGAATATTTACATTTTATGGTTTAAGTTAATTTATTTTTAATTGATTGCATCAAATAAATTATACAAATGGACTTTGATGGCAACTCCCAAAATAGAATTTTCTCGGGAGTGTCTTCTCAATAGAATAATTATATCTTGTAGTAATGTTGTGTTTGTAATGAATGCTTATTGAGAAATAAAATTATTATTATTATTATTTTATTGAGATAGGGATTATTAAGGAAATACTTGTATCTTTTTTAGCCTCTATTGATGATGTTTTAATATGTTGTGAGGGTATCAATAGGAATAGTGAAATCCAATATCGGAATGCAGCAATTCATTTCCAATAAAGTGGATCGCGCGACTGGGTAAAATGAGAAACAAAGTAAAATAGGTCAGTAGTTCAGATGAGAGGCAATTGGGGGTGATATACTGTGACTTGTCTGTTGTGGTAGGGAGAGATGTGCAAGACAATTCGATTGAATAATGTTTCCATGTCATGGAGTGAAAAGCGTTCTGTTTGATATAGACGAGCAGGGTAGCCACCAGAGAAAACGTTATTAGTTGAGTAATAATAAGAAGGTGGCTGTTAATACAAGTTTGCGGGGTTGGTTGGGTTATGGGTGGGGGCGGGGTGGGACCCCAGAAGGGGGTTATGGGGGGTGGGGTGCGGTGGGGTGGTTTGGTGGTGGGGGTGCTCTGACGAGGTACATACTGCAAGCTCAGTGGAGCCTGGAGCCTGGATCGCCCCACACGCACGATGGGGCTGCCATGCCAGCAGGTTGCTCTATTGCTTCTGTCACTGACCAACAGCACCGTTTGCTGAACTACTCCAGAGATGTCCCACCTCTACGCCACTGCTCTTCTTGTCCTTGTTCTACTTCAATTCCAGAGTAAGTAGCCAATTGTTCCCTAATTCTACAACAGCAGTAACCCTGGTTACTGGCTGCTCTCATTCCACAGGTGTAGCAAACATACCTGTCGCTGCATGATAACGCCATTATATCACAACATACAAAATACTATTGCGTCTCAATCATCTTTCAATCAATAAATCTATTCGTTCGTTTTAAACCTTGAACATGAACTGGCTTGTTAGGTTATTCAATGTGGATAAGTATGGAGGAGGGACAACTACATGTGTACGTTGGTCCATCTTCCAGGATATCATCTTCCAGGTCCATCTTCCTACCGAAGTCATACAAAACCTACAGACTATTATAATAAATACAAAACCTACAGACTATTATAATAAATAATTCAGGGTAGAAATTAATTATATTATGAAAAAATTAATGATAGGAATATCACATTTTTCTTCAATAATTTTTGGATTCAGCAGATCTCGAAGCATGAACTAATCGCGGCAAGTTCATGAATTCTAAAACATGAAGATTTCTAGAAACTCTGTATTTCTAAAAATTTTGGAAATTTGAATTCCAACTCTAATGGAAAGATCGCTGTAATTCTCAACTCTGTTAATCCCAATTGAGATCTGTTTGATTCATTCAAATATGACTTCAATATTCTAAAAATTACTAACAATTGAAACGATTCAATTGAATTTTGATAGATAGATGGCTTTCTAATAACCCTGATTCAACTCTGATTTGATACATATTATGGTATAGTTTTAATCAATATTATAGGAATTTCATAAAAGCGTGAGGTAATATTATTTGTATATTCTGAGACATTATAAGAATTTCTTGAAGAGGTAACTTTTGTATTTTGCTTTATATTTTACATTAAAATTATTTCCATCATACTTTGTTGCTCGGCATAACCGATTATATGACAATATTTTCAATCATTAAACAAGCTACTTGTATTAATTTTAAGAATGGAATCTTGACTCGGATATTCTGAGGTCTTGATATTATGTCAAATCCAGTAGTCTCCTATATATTTTTCGAAATATATTTTCATCATTATCACAGAGATCATGGTTTGATCTACGGATGGAATTTTTAAATGAAACAACAGGTATTTTGAACTTAATTGAAATTCGAAAATCGTTCATGCAATTATTAATTGAGTTCCTCAATTCATCATTGAAGCTACCTCGATTTCTAAGTATCATGATGGGAACAGAATTTCTCGTTTGATGAAAACCGTGATTGTTCGCGAAACATGCTACTTGGGGCAATGCAGACTACTAGAGGTAGCCATTTTGAATTTTGCATCCCGTTCTCAAGTCCTTGTGATGAGATTCTGCATATTATAGTGATAATGATGCCGGAATCTAGTTTGCACGCCATATACGTTAACGGAATTGCAAAGTTGCCGAGCTGCACAGTTGGAAGCGACATTGCCATGGAAACAAAGAAATCTGCCAGCCACCAACCTCTCCTCTTGCCACCTCGCGCTCCCCCAACCTTCCCCTCCACCCATCTAGAAAGAAAAAATGGACCATTCCAGTATCACAGGAATATGATACATTCAGAATTTTTCAATTTTTAATGTTTTTGTCAATAATAGCTGAATATATAATCAAATATATGAATATAATAATAATAATATGATGTTTTATCCTCAACAGCACACTATACAAGAATACAAATTCATAACATCCTAAGCTTGGCTTTCGCCGTCAGCTCGAGTTGAGATTTCTCATTTTATCTATTATAAGAATTACAGAAAACTTTATTCAAAAGTGAACATTCAAGAGAAATTCAATATATACAAATAAATCAAACATAACAGAGAGATAAAAAACTATGAAAGCAACAACAATTCACAGAAAATCTTAATGGGCTATTCCACAATATCAACAAAAAAATGCAGAGACGTTCTATTGAACAGAATGCCAGTCGGAAAGTATAATGTCGATTGAAACCAAATGAAGACAGTTTCCGACTAGCATTCTGTTCAAATATATGAATATAATAGTCAATAATAACAAATCAAATCATTTCTACGTTTAAAAAAATATTCTTTCCACACTTGATTGCTTACAAATTATTCGTTTTCAGTTTCTCCTTCATGAAGAAACGGGAGTTATTGAGTCACTCAAATCATAAAGATCCAATGAATAAGATGGACGGGGATATTTGAACATTCAGAGTTTTTCAATTTTTAATGTTTTGTGACAAGAATAGCTAAATATATCATCAAATATATGAATATAATAGTCAATAATAACAAATCAAATCATTTCTACGTTTAAAAAATATTCTTTCCACAAAGAATTGATTGCTTCCAAATCATTCGTTCTCAGTTTCTCATTTATGAATAAATGGGAGTTATTGATTCACTCATATCATAAAGATACAATGAATTGGATGGACGGGAATATTTGAAGAGAATATTACAGGTGATGGGAGTGGGTTATACTTTGCTCTACAAAACCAAGTTTCAAAATTATACTGGCATCAATTCTTCATAAAGGCTGTCAGTTAGAATTCTCTTATAACAATAATTTCAGACTTTATAAGCTAGAGTCCTGCAATAGATTGATTACCATGATTATTAAAATTTATTGATCTACTCATATTATACATAATATCGGGGCACCGAGCTTCGCTCGTTATTTTTATTCATTTATTGATAAACAGAACACAATAAATTCTCTAAAATCATCGTGTTTATATTTCACAGCTGGCTATAAGTTGGGCTAGGAATTTCGGGGATGCGATATTTCGATTTTTCACATACTCACCCGCTCACTCACTTTTTTACTATCCACAGACGACGAAAGTCTCAGCTGTTTCAGCCAAGGATGAATTGTCCTTTTAATGTCGTTCAGCGAGTTTTCCCAAGGATGAGATCTTGTGCAATTGAATTAATATATAAAAACCTACTATGTTCCAAATTTCGTGGAAATCGTTGGAGCCGTTTTCGAGATCCGTTGAACATAAATAACCAGATTTATAAGAATAGCCAGATATAAAAATACAGAAATTGCTCGCTTAATTTAATAGGATACAATATATATGATTGACTAGAATATTTGGATGAAATGGTAATGGAATTGTTTTAAATTTTGCCGTACAGTATCCAAGTTTTAGAATTATGCTGGATTGAATTTTTATAGACATTTTGAATTTTGAAATATTCTCTTCTATAACAATAATTCAAAACTTTATAAGGTGGAGTGCTGAAATAAATTTATTAATTTAAATTATTATAGTTTATTTTGCGGACAATGCAGTACAATTATACAAATTTTATCAAACAATAGGTTCTACACAAAAGGAGAGTAACAGTAATTGAAAACATTGATTGGATTGATTGATTGTGGAAGAAATTATTGGAGAGGAACAAATTAATAACTGATAACTTCAATTCAAATGACAGAAAATATTTCACGATATAATACAGATACAATAGAATCACTAATGAGGCTTTCTAGATTTCTTGCACAATCATATTATATTTATTAGAAAATCAATTCTGATGAAAAGTCATTTTCAATCATGAAAATCATAGCATACATAATTATGATGTTGGTGAACTTGTTAAAATTCTTTAACTGAAAGTATCAACAGCAGGGAGAACAGCTGGGAGGAATTCCGATGAGAGCTATAATTATCCAAAAATTATTTGCCAGGCGGAATTCGAGCCTTGCTCCACCAGTTCAGCAAACAGGTACATAAATATACTGTACATACCTCCATAACTTCACTGCATACCTGTTTGGCAAATAGGAGATTCGATTCCCGCTCGGGCAAACAATTTTTTGATTGTAGCTCTCATTAAAATTCCTTTCAGCTGTTCTCTCTGTTGTCAGAACGTTCAGCTCCAGAATTTATTATTCAGGGTAGTTCAAAGCATTAAACTTTGATTTTGTTGAATAATAGTAGGATTTAGTTGGTTTTACCTGGATTGTAATTGCATATATGAATAATATTAAATGAATAATTATTTTTAGATTATTCTCTGGAGATTCACTACCTTCAAGTTCTGAATAGTGTGTTTGTCTTTTCGGTCCTAAAGTTTCATAGTTTTTTCAATGTTTGGAATTTTCCATTAATTTGTAATTAATTTAATTCAATTTGGAAGTATTTTTTTTGATTTGAAAATGATTTCTGTGTCTATGGATTGTAAATTGAGTGTGTAATTGAAGAATTTTGAAATGACTTACATAACCTCTAGCTTCATTTTGAGTGTTGTATAAATTAGAATTAGAACCGTTTTGGGTGTGAGTTAGCCTGTGGTACTTTTCTGTAGGTTGAATAATTCTGAATGATTGGATAAATAAATAAATAAACTCAGTTGAACCGAAATTCAAGTGGAACTTTAAGCTAGTGCCAATGTAGGTGACCAAATTTCTGCAACAAAATATTGAATTATAAAAAGAGTCAACAGGCCTGTCCTCTTCTAGATATCATGTCAAATACTGTTTAAGCAGCTACATAACTGTACCCTTGCTATTGTCCGTTATGATTGCCTAAATACATACGGTACTCATATCGCACCGATCTGGAATATATATCACAAAACATCTCCGCAATCTATAGAATTGAGAGAGACTGGAAAAAAAATCAATTTTCAACAATTCTTTCTTTAAATCATGATAGCATTTTTATGGTTCGTTGGATTTAATCCCAATTTTATTAATTCACACATCTCATATCCTATTACAAGAGCAGCATCAACAATAGTCATACTGGTAATACAAAGTTCCATTATACACGAAACTAGGTCTTAGGTCTTACAATACAAACTAGAATAGGATAGAATATTAATTTATTTCGAACTCATATCAAGTTTGATAAAACTCGTCATTGTTGATGAGGAAAGAGTTATGGTGGTACTGTGAATACTTTAATGGCTACTCAGCAAGTTTCAATGCCTACTACATTGCAAGTTTCAATGTATACTACAGAACCAGTATATTTGACGGGACTTGGTCGGGACTCGGACTGAACAGAATGGAAAACCAATACAAGGCGTATGCTACCTCCTCGTACTGTAAAGCTTTTCGCTACGAACAAGAGAAATCGAACATGCTTGTTCACTCCCGACCGGAAATTTTGGTTTCGAAGTAGGAGCAACCTGAATAGCAGAAGTTGAACGTGAATATTCATGGCGCTGCGGATTGAAACAATGCTAAACAGACACATGATACGCACAGATAAACCTGAACTAGCATTTGAGCAATCATTTGAAGTGCGTAATTCACAACGTTTGACCAATGATTTCAATTTTTAGCGATGCCTTTGTTGTAGAGTGTCAATTGACAATCTTCATCACTTACACGCATGAAGGTGACGGTTGTCGCATCAGGGGTTTTTCGGGGCTGACGAAGCCTCAATATACATTGTCAGTAAACTATAATATTTGAAAGTCCAAAAATGTACTGGGCTCCGTCCACAGTACCACCGGCTAAATATGTCTCAAATTAAACTCTTAGCTTGCCTGAATTATTTGTTTGAACATGCATCCTTTGCAAAAATATCTACTAAAGAATATAAGGATTTTCAAATCAGATTCAATCACCTGTTAAATTGAAATTTACATCCTATATGTAGTTCTTTGGGTTGTGAGATCTCCGTCTATTCCGATTAAAGATAGAAATATCCTTTCCCAGATGTGGAGATCATTCAAATATCCTCGGTATTATTATATTTCAGTCTTTTAATAACTTTTATTAATAACTTTTGTAAAAATTACGACTGTAAGCTCTTTTGTTAGAATATTTACATTTTATGGTTTAAGTTAATTTATTTTTAATTGATTGCATCAAATAAATTATACAAATGGACTTTGATGGCAACTCCCAAAATAGAATTTTTCTCGGGAGTGTCTTCTCAATAGAATAATTATATCTTGTAGTAATGTTGTGTTTGTAATGAATGCTTATTGAGAAATAAAATTATTATTATTATTATTTTTATTGAGATAGGGATTATTAAGAAAATTTTCACAACATTCGTATCTCAACTTTAGCCGATCAAGTCTAATTGAAAAATTCGATAGAATTCTTACTGAAATATTAAACTCTTAGCACAGCCTTTCAGATGAACCTGTGAATTTCATCCAATTTTTAATTTCAACTTTCAACTTTTCCAGTTCAGTTGTTCTTGTAATGAATCAATAACCTTTCTATCACATACTCAACGTTGAATACACTTCTCAGAGTCATAACATGAAGATAATGTAACAGTAGCTGAATTAGTAGTTCACACCTCCAAAATCGAGGAGATGTCTAATTATTCATTGGGTTCATTAGTTCTCATTTATCCTTCACTACCAATGGGAAGTAAGCTGATTTAGAACATCACATGCAAGTCACTGTCTAATGTGACTTTCGTTCAATTTGGGGCATAACTTACATCAAGTTCCATAATTATCCATTTATATGATGCTTTGGGTTCATATCACTCATATGGAACAAGGAATAGGGCTACTTTGAGTTTAATCAGGTTCAATTACACCAGGACTTAAAAAACATTCATCTATACAGCGATAAAATTATATAATTTTTCACCTCCTTCAATCAGGAACCTAGAGATTAAAAAATTTAAAAACAAATTAAAAGCAATTTTGTCAGAAAATTGTATTTATAAAATAAATGAGTTTTTCGAAATAAATCTTGAAGTGGAATAGCCTTATTACTTAATTGTTACATTGAGATCAGAGGAAAATTTCTTGGTGTAGAATTAGTTATAATGATTTACCTGTGTGCGATTGTGACTTATATTATTTAATAGTTCTATTTATTTTTTATATGTCTACTTTTGTTACCATTTGACGTTGTAATGCATTTGATGTTCCTCTTTTGCTGCTACAATAAAACATTTATTTATTTATTATTTTATCATTTATTTATTAGTGATATTAGAGGTAACTTGTAACTCGCGTCCATTTTTCAATAGAGGGTATATATTATTAATCTTCACCTCATGTTTAACAACAATTTTATGATTAAAAGATGAGAGTTTCAATCTGAAGACTTACGCGCCACGAACACACGCCACATCTAAACGAAACACAAAAGGTTTATTGTTTCCCTAGAAATAAGATGAGGAA
Organism: Nilaparvata lugens; assembly: GCF_014356525.2. NCBI lineage: Eukaryota > Metazoa > Arthropoda > Insecta > Hemiptera > Delphacidae > Nilaparvata > Nilaparvata lugens. The sequence goes on along the minus strand of NC_052505.1, from coordinate 11,595,862 downwards.
GCAGCACTATACATTTCTTGTGTGAAAATATGAATAATAGGGCCAGAAGTTTAGCTGGTAGGAATATTATATTTTTCTCTTTCTAATGAGAGAATAGGAAGTCTTGCGTGCCTAAATTACTGAGAAATAATTATTTGATTATGCATTTAGGTAGGAACTTTGTCAATGCCATGGATATAGTTGAGTCATGAAGAACATTTAGAAGTTTGAAGAACATATAAAGAGAGTTGATTTTTATGTAGCGCATTACAGTTACGCTGTAAAATTATGGAAAGCACTGAGTAATTCTAGAAAGTTCCAGAAGCGACTATACAGCAAGTTTCAAAAACTTCTTACATTAAGCAGGAAAATTGAATTTTTAAACAACTAATAAATCATCTTTTCCTCATGTTATTTGATGACAAGGATTCTCCCATTATTTGACTTGGTCCCTGCAGAATGTTGTTTCTTTTCAACTACCTGTTGATATTATGTTGAGAGAAGAAATTTTCTCTCGTCTTCACATTACACTCCAGACTCTATTGTAAATAAATGGTATTGTTATTAAATGGATTCTCAGGCAAATTTCTAGTTCCAAACAGTTTTAATTAAAAATTGAATAGAAAATATCGATATGTTTATCTCACTCATAACTAAGACAAAACGAGTTCATATCAATATTTATAAAATACCCTTTTTTGAAATTATTAAAATAATATATTAAAAATACAAATTAATTATCTATTATTCTATTAATTTATTAATTTAAAAAAGGGTTCTATAATTCTATTTCATGGATAAAAATAAGTAGCCCTGAACTCATACATTTTAAAATGATATCAATATGTTTATCTCACTCATGACTATAGACAAAACAAGTTGATATCAATATGTTTGTCTCACTCATGATTAATGACAAGTGACAAATGACACGTGAGTTTTGAAAGGGTGAGAGGTATTTGAAAGAGCATAGAGGTTCGAGCTAACCCAATTCTTGTGATACTTCTAGACTTTATGGTTTTCCAAAAGAATATCAAAACATGATGTAGCCTATGCAACAAAAGTTCAGCGAGTGTGTGACTGGAAAGGAATGATAGAGTGAATTTTGTTTTGATTCAGTGAGTTTTTCTGTGGAGAAATCCATGTAGATTGAACAAATATTTTTTACCTTCAACACAGACAAAAGGAAAAATCACAGTTGAATTATTATTATTGTACTCGAAATTTTTTGACCGCGGTACTGTTTTAATTTGTTAGTATGAATATCAAAAGCTCTATGTAAACAACAGACCATGGAAATGAAATTCTTGAAATTCTGGTTCACTGGGAACAAACTAGTGTTTGCAATAAAAGTGGTATTTTTTCAGCTCAGAACAGAATTGGATATCCCGCTGATCAAATATGACACACAAGAGAAGCCACTGATGGACAGAAAAGGCAGAGACAGAAACTATTGGAGCCCCAATGAGCGCAGTATATGTGTTTTGGATGATATAAGTCAGGGAACAACAGTCAAATATCACTCGACTTTCAATTTGGCTCTCGTTCTCCAATCCTATATGAATTCTGAATACGGTCTGTGTTCACCGCATTTCACTCGGCTCGCTTCGATGCTATATAAAAGGATCCATACACGTACCCAATATACGTTCCATACATTCTACTCAAATCTCTGGTTTGTACACGTTCAGACACCTAGTCATGGACATGCAAAAGCATTCTCTCTATCTCTCGCTCTTGCACATTTATTCGCTCTTTCTCTATTAATGAACACCATTCCATTTCGAAGCTCTCTTTTGTTGGAATGGAAGTCAAGTGCGAAGCAGTTTAGTTCAACACCACTAACATTCCTGTGAAGCATTCAAATTATAGTTATCCTAGTTATCCATGTTTTCGAATATTCCAATCAAATCTATCCATTGATACCTAATTACCCCATGCAGGGTTTTATTAGCATAATATGATAAGTTTCAGAGAACTGAATCATTCCGCTTTTATCACCCAAATAAAATACTAACATGAAATTTACTTTAGAAACAGCTTTACTGAATAATGAGGTATCTTGAATCTTGTCATAGTCTCATCTGAAACGCTTAAATATTTACAATGAGTAAGTCTCACTGCCTTTGACCAATTTTTGAGCCTCCTTGATATCATTCTTTATCATCTTTCCCATGCTACTTTTCGGGTGTCATGATTCAAAAATTTCAATATGATCAATTTGGTGCAGAAAGTTCAACAATTCTGTTGTTTTTGGTTATTTCATACGTGATGAATTGAAAAATTCTTAATTTATCCTATATACTTATCAATAATTCACAAGATCTATAGAAAACGTTCACATTCCAACTATTCTATTAGGTTACTGTAGATAATAATACGAAATGATACTTCGTCTTTCATACATCAGCACTCCATAATCATCATACATCTTACAAGGTCTAATCTACACAATTCGAACTCCTTTTATCAATCCAATATTTGATTAGAATTGTGTGAGCTTCAAAAGCAAATTTTATATGTGAATACTACTTTTTAAGTCTGAACATTATTTACTATTCATTCTCATCAATAATATTTTGTGGGAATGTGAATACTACTTTCCAAGTCTGAACATTATTAAATATTTATTCTCATCAATAATATTTTGTGGGACACAAAATATTTTGTTTTTTATAATTTGGAACAATTCACAAAAAGTTAATTAAACGCAATTGGTTCATTAAAAATTATCACAATTTCAAAATTCATGATATTGTTGAGGCATGACATAGACCATACACAACTAGTGAATACTACTTTCCAAGTCTGAACATTATTTACAATTTATTCTCATCAATAATATTTTGTGGGACACAAAATATTTTGTTTTTTATAATTTGGAACAATTCACAAAAAGTTAATTAAACGCAATTGGTTCATTAAAAATTATCACAATTTCAAAATTCATGATATTGTTGAGGCTTGACATAGACCATACACAACTAGTGAATACTACTTTCCAAGTCTGAACATTATTTACAATTCATTCTCATCAATAATATTTTGTGGGCCACAAAATATTTTGTTTCTTATAATTTGGAGCAATTTACAAAAAGCTAATTAAACGCAATTGGTTCATTAAAAATTATCACAATTTCAAAATTCATGATATTGTCGAGGCATGAAATAGACCATACACAACTATAATCATGATATCAATTTATTCATTAGTACAAAATTACCTATTAATAAAATTATTTTGAAAGAGGATGGAACTTCAATAGAAGTTGTATCTCGTAGCTCAACCTAGAAATCAATTCTAGAACAATATATATTCTCTACATCGCCATCATATATTATCATTATCATCACCACTTCACGGATTAGGTCTATCTTAAATTGTCTTGCCACTATTTATTTTAGCTAGTGTCAGAAAGAGTCTTATCAATCCAGCGACTTATTCTGCTTGGTGTCTTCCCAGTTGTACTCGACACTCTATCAGTCTGTGCCAAACTCATGCCAAACAGATAGCTCAACAAGATTTGCTACAAGGGTCGAGTCAATTAGCCTTGCTAAGAGCCTTTGTTTACGCTGCGGATGTTAATTGTATGTTGTTTCAAGGATTGTCTTGGTCAGAGTGTGAGGAGAACATCTTGTGCAGTTCGTTGGTCGCCGCGGCGATGATGAAGGTTGATGATGGTGGGGGGTGGGGTGGAATCTCTCCTTTATCCTCCCCCTCTCCCTCACACGGCAGCAGACAACAGCAGAGGCGACGACGGGTCCCCGGAGGTCTGTCGGCCTGAATTATTCAACCCGACCCAACGACATCGTGCCGGGAATAAGTGGAATGAAATAACATTCCTGACAGAATATTAAAGCAAAGTTTCCCACCCTGTGTGGTTCAACCTCTTCAATAACGGCCCGTATCATGCAGATAACATAACTTGTAAGCTTTCTTAAACTACATTGCGGATGGAACGCTCACTTCAGCGACTGCGACATTCATAAACGTAGTCGCTAGTCGCAAGTCGCAACCCACCTGGGAACAGTCGAGATGGATATTGCAATTCCATGTCGTACATCACACACAATTCAATTCACTTTCCGCAAAACAAATACTCCGACAAGTTAGCGCGGACTCTCCGCAATATCCTCTCTCGATTCCCTTCCGACCTGAGGATGATTGGAACATTCGTTTATTGCTCCAGACATTCGTCTCATGTTCAGAAGTTTGTGCACACTCAACTTCTTTGAAAATTTGGATGGTTCTCAGAAAGAGCTGTACATCTCTTTGGGAAATTTTTATATTTCTCAGAAAGAAATTCATATCTTCTTTCCATTGTTGATTGTAGTAGTTGTCAGAGGGGTTATTGGAGATTCAGGCATTCTAGCTCATTATAGATCATAGTCAATGATATGACAGCGATCCCATTTTTTAAGTACTGTCTTCCATGAAAAACATTGATATACATCTAAGGTGTGCCTGGAGTGGAAGGTTTTGTTGGTAAATTTGAATACTTATTTTGGTTTAGCAACTTTTTCATGTCTTCAATCAGTGCTTCTCAACCGGTTGGTAGTTAACCGTCTCCAAAGTGTAATATGTATAAACTACATGTTCTCTTGCGGAGACAAAAATATGATTTCAAATAACCGACTTGAAAATAATCACATAGCTAACCTAAAAATCACGATTATCAAATATTATTATGTAATTGAACTTTGACAAATTTTCTACCACATCAGTAATAAGACAAACGTTCTTGAAACTCTCAAAACTTTAGAAGTGGAAAAAACTCCCCTAAATATGTCGATGTCATATGAATGTCAAACTATGCAAAATTCTTGATTTCTAAATCAAATTTATAGACTAGGAATGATTTGATAATTTCCATTAGAACCTCGAAAAATGGATTTTGTCTACATTGATTCGGCAGCGAAAAGTTGTAGAGAAGGCTCACATGTTTTTTATTGACAAAATTATAACAAGGCAGTTGTGGGTTTCGACCTGTTGTCTCCAAAGAGATATTGTAAAATAAATAAATAAACAACAATCAATTTCATTTTAACTATGTTTATGCAACAACTTTGTTCGTTAATCCTCTTATTCATGTAAAAAATCACAAATCAGATTCAGACAATTTCGAGCAACACACTGAAGAACTTTTTCTATGTATCATAAGACATTCTACGTAGCATACTCAGGGTTTTTTATCAATAACTCTCAATATATGGAGTGATTTGTAATATGATGCTCAAATCGTAGAGTCTTGCGTTATGGCGAATTATGAAAAAACGTAACTAAAATTGAATCTTTCCATTCAAGAGTTGCTCAGAAGCTGGACACATCATCTATAGAATCAACACTCGACAGAAATAAGATTTTTTAGATTACAAACACCATTCTCAATCTTCCATGTGTGATGCTAGCAAGCTAGCACGATTGTGATATTCGAGGTGAACAGTAGTCACGCCCTGAAAACATGTGATTTGAATAGAGTTGTGGAGGCTGCACAACAAAGGCTTGATGTAGTGACGTGTGGTGCTGGAGCTCTGCGTTCAAGTCAAGAGAGTGCTGTACACTTGACAAGCAGATTAATGTAATTCCTTTGTTCCACTTCTTTTACCATTCATCTTGATAGCTGACAGTGATTTTATCCGATTTCCGTCTCTATTGTTTATTGAGCTCAAGTTGTGACTTCATTCGCACCCAATTGAGAAGTGAGATTAGAGGGGCTTATTTAGAGTGGTTTGAGAATGTTACAATTCCAACATTCAGTAAGTTTTGGATATGATGAGAAATTCATACTTCCGGAACTTGAACACTGAATGTACCGCAACTCACAGAGAATACTCCGAGTGTGAGCTGGTTAATGGAAGATCATCTTGGAAAAGCTAATCTTGACTGTTTTCTTCTCAGCATAAGTGAAATATAAAGTCGTTACAACACGAAAAATCAGATTCATCAGGCTTCTCTACAGCTACAATCAATCGCTCTGATCAAATATTATAATTGATCCACATAATATGTCTCATACAAATGCTCATCAATCACTATATCGAAGTTATCATATATTCTCTGTGTGGTCATGATCATACTCATCTCAGGAGAATCGATTAGATTGGACAGTAATCCGTTAAGGGAGCTCAGTTCATGAATTCAATCGACAGTGTCAAACTGAGAACTGGAGTTATGATCAGATCTTAACGACTCCTACATTAGGAGCTGGTCTTCTGTTATCTAGTGTAATCTAAACGAGGCCATGAATTCAACTTCCAAAGGCAAGCTATCTATTCAACTACGCCTTGGAAATCTGGTGATTGATTGTGTATTATCGAGGCTAAGTTGATGATATTGTTGGTGTTGGCTGCATTGTAACAGTATGTCGCCTTTGATCATGCATATTTCATAGAGGTATTGAATTATTGAATTATTTCTACACATAACGCTCAGTAGTATGCATAATTAATGAGCAATCCTCACTCTCATCAACTTCTCATCACTTGTGAAAGCTGTAAGAGTGAATCATTCATCACAGAGCTCCAAACAATCATAATTCTCATAGACTGTTCTCGAATTGAATGTGGAACTAATTTGTATGACATACACCATTGTGGTCTAAAACAAACTTATATTTTGGTTTTTACATGTGTTTCAAGAATAGAGATGACTTTGTTGATAACATAAACTAATTACTGATCTAAAAGGAAGATCATTATTAATGATCATATTTGGTTGTAGGAGAGTTCACTCTGGATTCTGAAATCTGTCGATTCTTAGTTATTCGAATTACACAATTGGAGCAAAATTTCAAATCTTCTAGTTCCCTCTTTGGAATTTGGAAAGAACTTTGAATCAAATTCAAAAATAGATTCCATTCATTTGATTGTATTTTACTTTATTAAATTGTTGAATTTAACGTATTGATCACGCGAGTCAATTTTCAAGAATACGTTTCGATGTCTTCACGTGGATCGTCGATTAGAATAACAAATTTGCGGATCCGCGTGAGCGTTTAGTAAAAATTGAATTCACTTATAATATGAAAGTCTGTGAATGAGAAATGCATTGATAATACACAAAGCTGGTTGATATCATTCCCACCCTCAAGTCCAATTTTGTGAAGCTAAGAGAGCAAAAACAAATATTATACTATTTGTTAATCTGTTAATCGTTTTAATCAAACGAATCCACTCACTACAATCACAGTTTACATGAAAAGACTATTGAACTTTAATCCTAGGCACCTAGGCATCAGAAATCTTATTACAAGTACTCATGTTCATGTTGTACAACAACATTATAATATTATATCTTACAAAATACGTACTTTTATAATTTTATATCATGCTGGATTGCTTCCTATGCATTTGATAATACTATAGTTCCAAGTCCACAAGAGCGTAAGTTTCAAGTTAAGCTTGTTGCCTATCTTGCCCCTGCTTTCGAAGTGAACGTTTTTATCCTGACCCACTTCAATGGATGAATTCTGTAGGCTGAAAAAATAAGCTACAGCCAACACGTAAGTCCGGGCTTGTGGATAACGGATGAGCCGGCAAGTTGGAGGTGAAATGGTGGGCTCAAGGGGGATTTGTTACAACTTTCAGTCATTTGTCAGAGACGGTACAGCCAGCTTCCAGATCAAAAAGGCTCGCATTTCAAGTTATTGTCTTGAATCATTCATTCCATTGAACACATGCAACAATTCTTATCACAGCTATCATTTCTTCTTTTTTATGAACGATAAATCATTGTTACAGCGATGGAATGATCATTTTCAGATTAAGTGCCGGTTGCACAACAGCCGGTTAAATTTTAACCGTGATTAATTCCACGAGAACCAATCAGAGAAGCCGTCTTTTCAAAAACGCCTTCTCTGATTGGTTCTCATAAAATTAATCACGGTTAAAATTTAACCGGCTGTTGTGCAACCGGGCCTAAGCGTTGTAGTTCTTCAAACTTCTCCATACATTATCACTTTCAAAAATATACGTTATATTCAAATAGAAACGGTAAATTTTCACTTCATCAAAGTTCCATCCCAATTATTTTTCCAATGTGGGAAATGTATTGAATTATAGTTGCGAATACGTTGAACCGTCGGTCCCGGCTGCCTGAAAAGCAGTCGTTCGGTCATGTCAGAGGCCCTGAGATTAATCAGTTGCGACCTGAAAACTCTGACACCAGACCTGAACCACTCGATATTATTATTACTCGTATTATTATAGTTGCGAAAAATGTATAAAAGACTTTAGAGCTTCTTATTCATCAGTCGGTTCATGATATTCATGTTCAATATATCAATCAATACGTTACAAATACTTGAATCATATCATTACAATATTAAAGCTATAAATATTACTGAATCGACTTTTAAAATTGCCGTGTACATTAAATTTTAAACTGGAATTCACAGTGATATAACTTCGCTTTTTAAGTTTGTCTGTGAAAATACAGATACTAATCCAACCTCTTCCTATATTTTGAGCTAGCCGTCAGGCTCGCTTCGCTCGCCATATCCGTTGAGCCAGGGGCTCCGCCCCCTGGACCCCCGACTGGATCGTCCAAGAATGAGATCAGAAGGATCGCTTCGCTCGCCTGCATTTTTCATTTGAGCATTTTCATCATATGTTAGGACGATCCAGTCGAGGGTCCAGACTAAACGTCTGGCTAAACGGATATGGCGAGCGAAGCGAGCCTGACGGCTAGTAATATAATATTCCCAGGGATAGCTCTGATTGAAGTAGCAGTGCCCAATCAATTTTTCCCCGATAAATGCATTTCAATCTTCAACTTGGTGCCAACCTAACAAAGTCAACTCAACTTAATGCCAACCTGACAAAATTATTGATTTAGTTACCAGTTAACAACTGTTTCGAAGAGGTACTCTCTCTAGATTATAGTTCTATATTAACATATGGTATGGCCTTTTTTCAATTATAATTAAAAGAATAAGAAGAATATACATGCTTAAATACGAACTTTAAACCCTTAAAAGCCACCCTTGGAGTTAGAATATTGCCAAAAGATTTCTTAGTGCGCCTCTAAAGGGCCAACTGAACATACCTACCAAATTTGAACGTTTTTGGTCCGGTAGATTTTTAGTTCTGCGAGTGAGTGAGTGAGTCAGTCAGTCAGTGAGTGAGTGCCATTTCGCTTTTATATATATAGATGCACAAATGCGAATAAAAATATTCCATTATTAAGTAACTACAGAGACTAACTACTTCTTATTATTTCATTGTTCCAGTATGTACTTCAATATGCATTCATAATGATGTCTGCACGAAAATCGAACGAGATGATCTCCATTGATATTAAAATATACTCCCCACTCCATACTATAGGAATGAGGATTGACCATAATATTTAAGCATGAAATGAGTGAACTAATTGCAAGTGACTGGCGTCCAACAAGGTCATTGATTTGACGCTGGCTTGTTTTATCCTGCCGATAATGACAACAATTATTGTGGCAATTGCATTGATAGGGACCGTCGAAGGTCACAGTGGCAACCAATGCACCATTATGGGCGAGCCACGTACAATGACCGCACTGCACTGGCCATTACATGGTGGCTCTCTGGCCGCATGTCACGTTCCCTGTTAGTTGCGGCAACACCGTAAAGAATGAAGCCTGCCATACCGACCAGCCGCTTGTGTCAAGCCATTACTCTCGTGTTTCCCGCGCTTTTTAATAGCGCGCCGGAAATTCCACTCCGCTTCATCAATTATTAACCGACGCCATTGTTCCCTAACCAGAAAAATCATTTCCCGCGCGCATTGCTGATCTCCAATAATTATCTTTTCCACTCGTATGCTCTGTTTTCCGTAGCAAGGCAATTCATTATCGACAAGCTTTTGCCTTTTCGAAAGTGTTTCTGGTTTTCATTGTTACCTGCATTAATTGTTTCCAACATTCGTGTATTCTCACTTGATAAATTTCCATGTAAAACAACGAATTCGAAACCTCCAATTAACTGTGCATTAAGGGCTGGTTTCCGAGCTCGGGATTTAGCTAAGTTCTAGACTTTAAACAGCTGGAGTCGGAAAATTGGCTTTCCAAAACGGGGCGTAGTCAAAGTTTTTATGATAATCATTATTTTTTCACTTCTATAAATTGGAAACGTTTCTCCTTAACCAAATAAAACATTCCTAGATTGTTCAAAATAGCTGAAACTTTCCACTATTTTCTCTTCATTTCATTTTGTGTTCGTTTTTCCAGTTTTTCGAAATTTAATATGAACGTGGACTGCGACCACGCCCTGTTTAGGAAAGCCAATTTTCTGACTCCAGATGTTTGAAGTCTAGAGCTTATTAGCTAAATCCCAAGCTCGGAATCTGGCCTCAAATCAATCTTCGATCAATACTTACATGGTTTATAATGATGTGCACATTTTCTCTTAGGGTCACTACAATATTATCAATGGGATCAGAGATAAAATATTAAGGTGTGTACAGACTTGAGCGTCAAAAACACGCGAATTTCATTTTCCAGCAGCTGATGCTATCTATGCTCATTATATTAGCATCTTACTGTTTCTGTACAAATACAGATATAATCAGCTGATGGAAAGTGTAATGCGCGGGTTCGTGGCGCTCAAGTCTCTACACAGCTCAAAATAAATAGCTGTGCTTGCTATTTGATCGCCATTTTGTAAGGTTTGCATGAACCGCTCGTAGAGGAGGGGTTTGTCTAGGCCAATGACAGATGTTCACCTTGATGATGATTCACGGCTCTCATCGAAACTGGTGCTCGGTCGTTAGTATAGATACTGCTGCTCTTCACTTCAAGTTAGTTCATCAGAAATTGATAATAATCTTTCAGCCGTTACCGGTATTTCGATTCTACATGAATCTGTGTTCAAAAATCTAAATCTGTTAGATTTAATCTCCTTATTTAATGTGATACTTCTATGTTCATAATTCATATTTCTTCGAGATTTTTCATACGTTTTCCTCCTCAAAACTCGCTCAATCATCGATTATTTAAAGGATAATATTTTCAGGACGCATCTTTATTGAAAGAACGATACTGTCATTAATATTCAATTATAACTAGTAGTTCTGTGAACAGTAGACCTCACGCAGTATTCTCATCTACAAGTACCAGATGTCAACTGTTTTAAATGTTAACAAACTCAGTTCACGTTTGAATTTGTATTTCATATGATATAATTCATCCAGTTCCGTGATGATCTTTCTATGTGATGAAAATTAATTTTTTAGAATCAAGAATATTATAATTCCTCCAGCATTATTTAGTTCATTTGTTTATTTTTATCCACCTATTAAATTAGTTTTTTTGAATGTGAGAATATTGATACTGATGGGCACGCATAATAATAACATGACTGCAAAACAAAATATTGAAACCAAAAACCTTAAAGCTGCGATTAGACCAAATTTATTAAAAAAATGTTAATAACTCAATCCTTTTAGATTATATTAGATTGAACATAACTTATCATACACATGATGAACATCCGTTCAATCCAATAGAATCAATAAGGATTAAGTTATAACCATTTTGTTAACTTTGGTGTAAACCAAGCTTAAAGATGCATACCTCTTTAAACCTTATACAAATACAATAATAGACTGGCTTCTCCACACATCTATGTAATCACTTGTCAGCTGATTTATGATGAATAATTCTATAGTCTGACTTTTACTCTAATATTGGCGTATGAAGGAGGCTCCTTTTTCCTCTTATATTATCCTTGAAATGAAAATTTTCCAAAAACCTTGTATTTACGTCGACGCGCAATTTAAAAAGGAACATACCTGTCAAATTTCATGAAAATCATGAAATATAATTTCACGTAAATGCACAACATATAAATATATAAACATTCAAACATTTAAACATTAAGAGAAATGCCAAACCGTCGACTTGAATCTTACACCTCACTTCGTTCGGTCAATGAGGCAACCAGATCAATACAATCGATCAAAAAGCTTGTTCGGATCAAAGAGATTCCCTAAAGAGGATGGGATGATTGGGAAGGCTCTTGTCTCTGGAAAGATAAACAGTGCTGCAAAAATTGAACTGCGAGTCAAAGATAAAAGAATGCAAAACAGCTCGATAATGAGGGCACGATGGCTAAATCGAACAATGAGTTGTAACTTCACAGCCAAATGATAGTCTCCTACGTTTGTCTTCCACTATTCTCTATTTTCCTTCACTGACACTTTTGAACCGAAACCAATGACATCACATTGAACAATAACTAGGCTTATTTCGATGGATTCAATAAAGAATTTGAAAAAATAAAATATGCTGTACCAATAATAATATAAATCTCAGTTCCCTTTCAAATTATTTTTGCAAAAATTGATTCAATCACTTGAAAATGGCATTAATATCCGAAACATGTTGTGACAAAATAATTCAATAGGGTACTGAGATTTATATTTTTATTTATATTAAAAATATCCCTGAAGAAAAAATACAATAAAATATGCTGTACAAATATGGAATGGATGTAGCAATGATAAAATTGATTGATAACACTTGATAGAAAAAGTATTAATACATTTTTAGGCTTTGAAAAAGAACCATTGATTGAAAAAGTATTTATACATTTCTCTCATAAATTGAATGGCTGTATTTTCCAAAAACTGTTTAATCGATTGGCGATCGTACGAGCATTAATCTCTTGAAAAGCCTGAGAGACATTTTTTCTTGATGATAAATTCATTGATTGGAGATTGAAATAGTATATTTCGCACCTAGGCCGAAAATGAGACTTTTCCGGCTCGAAATCGGTTTTCAAGTCCGAGGCCGTAGGCCGAGGACTAGAAAAGATTGAGAGGCGGAAAAACATTTTTTCCCATGGTGAGAACGTTATTTTTCGCCACACAGAAAATGAACAATATAAATATGAGAATAATTGTTTATTAGGCACTTCCAAAAGCAAAACAGGAAGGCCATAGCTCTAGCGAATCAGAGGTAATCTGAATATCAGGAAATTGTCCAAGTATTTTTATTTTTTATTCTGATTTTTCTAAATAACCTAAAAGATTATGTTCAATTATGTAAGAGATTGAGTTTATACATTTTATTCTTCCAAATGACAATAAGATTATTATTATAATAAATGTTTTGATTCTTGAATAATAAACACAAATAATGAAAATTTTTTTGATCAGCTGTTTTAGCACACTTGAAATTTGGCCAATCTGAATGTCAACGTCAACAATGCTTGTTCGGAAGTTTAGGTTAGAAGTTCTATCCTACTCTGAAAATCGAATTTGAATAGTTTATAATATATATCTTATCTGTATTTTATTCATCCAAATAAAATGATAGTATCTCATTGCAGAATACTTATTCAATTCTAGAAGCATAAACTGATTCCGTTTCATAAACCATTTTGTAAACACGTTCACATCAAATCAGAATCAGCTGACTTCAAGGTTATTTTACAGCCCTAGGGCCGTAAAACTTTTACCGGCCTGGTCAGAAAACAATCATTTTCGGCCTCCATATGACGCACGAAAACCAGCTCATTACATCCAAGTGGGGCGTAAACTGATTTTCCACACATATTTGAATATCAGTGAATGAAAATAGCCCAGAAATAAGGTCTTACAGTTTGTTTGTTGGATTTTCAAGTTCATTGGATCCAGTTTGAAACTAGATGACCAAATATTTGGTTTATACTTACTTTTCCTGGTATTTGAATGAGAAATATCCAGATAAAGGCCTTCAAGTAGTTGAAAATCATGATTATTCTGAGTAAGGCACACGTCTAGAGAGCTGTTTGGGCAAGTTAGCGGGGCAAAAAGCCTTTTTCTCTCATGTTTCTGTGTAGCGCTCGTATTCTAACATAGAATCCCATTACCAAAGTCTTGCGCATCTGCAATGTTTTTGCAATGGAAATGGATTCGCCGCTTTTGTTCGAAATGTATAGCTGAGAAATGGCACTCACTGTTTGAATATTCATAGCAATCGAAGCGATTCCCTTTGGACGAAGAATTTTCGGAATGTTCAATGACTTGAGAATGCTTGTTCCAGAATCGAATGAGGCTTCCCGATACTACTGCACCGATTCATAGCATTTTTATTTCAATATGTGGAGGAAAATGTTGTTCTTTGCAAATGACAAAAACTTATTGAAGCAGATTCTCAAACGGTACAAGCAATCTGGTGCTATTGAGATTTGAATTGGATTTCCTGAATAAAATTTTGCATTAAGAGTAGTTCAATAGACAACTCTTTTCTCTATATGCAGAACTTTTTGGATGGAGCAAGAGGTAGTAATAATATCACTTCTTGTGAGAAAAATATTATATTCAGGAAATACATTGTTTCTCGCAATCTGAGACATATAACTGCTTTCTATTATGCATTCCACGTCAAGAAGGATTTCATTTTTGGAGCTGGAATCTACAGACATCACTACAAAGTTTCAATGATAACACGTAATAAAGTTAAGATTAATTTCATATGTCTTTTCCAATTTGTAGTCGTTTAGACTACAGTTCATAGTTTATTTCGTGTTTCCTGTTTGTGAAATCTGTTATTGTTCAGATGAGGTGGAACAAAATATTTCGAATTCATTCAGGAAGTTTACATTCAAGAAATGAGTCAACAAAGTTCATCTCTTCAAATTACGAATGTATTTTCACGAAGGTATCTGAATATTAGGAAGCTGCGAAATATCAAAGATATTTTCTTACTTCAGGAATACTTTAGAAGATCAATGATACAATGTACAACAGATTTTAATAATATGGATTATGATTAATACATTCAGTTTCGAAATCTGGAACAGAATACAAGTTTTAACAATTATTATAGCTCTGGAGTAGCTTACTTTTTGCAAGAAAATGAAATTTCATGAATGAAAATGACTAGATATTGTGAATAACATTCTCATTAATTCAGAATGTGTGATACTATTTTCGTTTGCTATACCATTATCAATCTCCAGTAAACTGAAAGCTTGAACATTGAGCAGCATAATATTATATCGTTAGTGTGGTGAAGCCATTTGATTGGACATGAGCTTTTGACCAATGAAAGTTGAGCTCTACTCTCATTGGCAGACACGCAGAGGAATTCCAAATAATATGATCATGAAAACCGTTAAATAACAGCAAATAAAGAGAGACTTCATAACTTATCAAACCAAATGGATTACATGAGTGTTAATTGTATATTATGGAATTTAAGAACAAGTAAACACGAGAATACAATAACTGAAACAAATATATAAAATTGATATCAAGAAAGGAGCCAAGGTTAACCTAGAAGAATAACAAAATGTGGAAACTGAACAACCATTATATGAAAAGACAAAATATTGGTGGTCGTGGCTAGAATGACTCATTTTTTTAACTATACAAGGGATCGTTTTCTATTATCCTAGTGATTTGCATTGCTTCTTTAGCTGGGTTTACACGAAAGTTATTAACAAAATGTTAATAACTTAATCCATTTAGATTCTATTGGATTGAACGGAACTTAACAAACACATAAAATTTTCATCATGTGTATGATAAGTTATGTTCAAACTGATAGAATCTATAGGGATTGATTATTAACATTTTGCTATCAACTTTAGTGTAAACGTAGCTTTAAATGTTCAACTTCTTCTGCTTGCCTTCTGAATTTACAAGCAGGAATTCAGCAGTTTCTTTAACCTCAAACTTATGATTATTTGCTATTAAAATTTCCACATCAGGAATAATCCTTGAAATCATTATATTATATTCTCACGATGACATATTATATTCTCTGATTCAATCAGAATTATGAAAATGAAATCACATTATTATCAATCCATTTGTACAAATAGGGCCAAATGTAAATAAAACTAGGAGAGAAATAATAAGGCAAACCTTGACCTATTTTTCAATCAGAATTATGAAAATGAAATCACATTATTATTGATTCATTTGTACAAATAGGATCAAATGTAAATGTAACTGGAAGAGAAATAATAAGGCCAACCCTGACCTATTTTCCAATCAGAATTATGAAAATTAAATCACATTATTATTGATTTATTTCTACAAATAGGACCAAATGTAAATGTAACTGGAAGAGAAATAATAAGGCAAACCTTGAGCTAATTTTCTCTGGAATTTGGGAGAACAATATTTAACAGAATTATGATGAATCTCATAATATGATTAATTGATATTTTGAACTTTTCACCTCTCCAAGTACGATGATAACTCTGAAGCGGGTTGACACTTAAGAGCTACAGTTCAGGACTCAGTTATCAATATTTGATATCAATGAATAATAGCTGACCCAGAGTTCGCTCAGTCTCTGGCAAGACAGATGGCAACAAATTACGCAGCCAAGTTTCCGAGTAGGAAAGAGCAACGTCATTTATAATACTTAATAATCCTTCTCATCCTTCACTCGTTTTACTGTTACTCCACATCTTTCTAAACTTGAAATATCCAGCTCTCATGATAATACATCTGATTCAACGAAATTAACCGAATTTATGAAATATTTATCAATTTCATTTTGAACAATAATACATTCTGAAAAGCACAACAAGATTCCGCCAAAACTGTCACATTTTTTATTCAGGATACAAATTCATATTACAAACTCAAATACGAAACATGTTGTGATAAAATAATTCAAAAAGGAGTGATCCGTGGTCTAGTGGATAGAGTGCTTGCGTAGCAGCCTAGAGATCCCAGGTTTAAACCTTTAAACCCCGCTAATAGCCAAAGGTTTTTGAACAGGTTACTCCAGTGTTATATGGGCACGTTAAAATTGTCCCGGCTGAAGTATGACAGTCGTAAGGCCCATTGACGGCTTAAATTATATATTCAGGCGGTGGGACCTTCCCGCAAGGTACTCTTCACCAACAAAAGCCATACGAATTTACCTTTTAATTCAAAAAAGGTGCTGAGATTTTAAGTTTTCTTCATATTCAAATACGAATATTGCTATAGTGAGGTCCACGTTATAACGGCAGTGTTTGATTAGCAATGGTATTGCTATCCTTGTCTATCATTCGACAAAGAGGGTAGCGCTATTTCTCTCTCGCTTTGCTCTGTTGCCAGATCAGCTTTTAACAATGTAGAATTAATAATTTAAAGAACAAAATAGTTCATCTTAATTATGAAAATTCATTATGGAATTATTGAAAAATATAATTCCTTGTTTGATAGAATATAATTGATTATTTCAAACAAGAATGAACAATTCAATAAACCTGTGTCAGCTACCGTCTATAGAAAGCATTGACAAGACAGGGGATCAGCAACATTTCTCCTATTTTCCTCCACTGCCATTATAACGTGGACCTCACTAAAGTACCATTTTGACTATGCTCGAAAAATGTCTTGACTAAGCTTCATGAAACCAGGCATTGGAGTTGGTGGTGGATAAACTTATCCTTACTATACAAGTCTTCTTCCATGAATGCTTATTTGAATTAGACCAGCTTTGGCCTATTTCTACATAGATAATTTCAACCGGATGCCCCTTCTATGCCGAATAAATTTGAATTTGTAATATTGAATTTGTAGAAAAATGATCTTGGAACAGCTGAAACATGTATCTTGATAAGAAAATTAAGGATTTTCTTCCTTTTGGCCGATTTCTATGATTTCAACTATGTGCCCCTCTATGAGAGAATATTCCTCAACGCCAAATCTTGAATTTGTGGAAAAATTATCTTGGAACAGCTGTAACCTGTATCGTATAATAAGAAAATAAAGGATTTTCTTCTTTGGGGAACGCCGCAGCTCGCTCCAGTGAATTTCCGCTCTCCAGAAATTGGAATAATTAGAATGGAGTGGGATCAATGGACACACAATTTCCTCACCTCAAGAAGAGGACGAAGGTCTTTCCGTTCCTGTTCAAAGCACAGCAGAGCCTACCATCATTCCCCAAAACTTTCAAATGAATAAATCCGCTCATTTTTATAATCCTCTAGTTCCTCATTCCAATTCATTCTTTTCGAAAAGAACTTCCACCACCCTGCTTGATTATGATTTCTTCTCTCAAATCACAGCTTTGATGTACGGAGCTCTATCAGTCTAAACTCTTTGCGCTATTTCAAAAATAGATAGCCTACATACTTGAAATATAGAATTGAATTGGTGAACATGTTTTCTAATGAAACACTGGAATGTTGTCTAGAAATTTCACGAAATTATTGAAAAATTACATGCATGTTTCAACACTTATGGTGTCACCTAGAATATATAAGCATATTTTCCATTAGAATAACCTCAAGACTTTTACTCTTCAGTTGTCAGTCTTTATATAAGAGTAAATCTTGGATATACAAAAACAAATTAAATCAAATCAAATTTCATCTTTCAAGTAGAAAGTTTACAACGATGAAAGTTGTATGTAGCACAGAATAAAGAAAATATAGGATTACCTGAATAGATTTCAGGTTTGTTATTGCATGGTTTTGTATTTCTCAAACTAATAATAGTTCTCTCTACACAAAAACCAATCAAATCAAATCATATTCCATCTTTCGAGAAAAAAGTTTACATTCATGTCGGTTATGTAGCACAGAATAAAGAAAATAAAGGATTCCACAAACTAGAGCAAAACTATCATATCAAAATCAAGAAAATTACTCTATTATTGGAAGCTCACCGATCAATGATGATAATGCTTATCAAATAAGGTTAGTTCTACCTCAATTGATTAATGTACCGCGATAGTTTTTGGAATCTTTTATTTCCTTTATTCTGTGCTACATACAACTCACGTGAATTTAAACTTTCTACTTGAAAGATGAAATATAATTTGATTTAATTGGTTTTTGTGTAGAAAAAACTATTATCAGTGTGAGAAATAGAAAACCATGCAACAAAAAACCTGAATTCATACGAGTGTATACAAGATTAAACAACTCCAAGTCTATGTTGTACATTTTTACAGAATCTCTAGTACCCTTCATTTTTCAAAGACTCGACCGGTTTCGATTAATTAGGCCATTGTCACTGTCCACAATGGCCATTCATTGAATAAGTGATATAAAAATCTTTCAAGTATCCTGCAGTAAAGAATAAGAAATAATCACTGCCTCAGTTATTGAGGAAATTATATGTTTACCTATCATCTTTGTGGATTTATTTGAGTCGGATACAAAATATTGAATGTTGTTCTCAACATGGGCCACACTTATTATGAGCCATACACAATCTTGTGATAGTGTGAGTTCTCATCATGGATCGATGATATGAGAGAGCGCAACAATTATGTTTGTTTTCGGCCATTGAAATACTCTTCAGTTGTGAGAGATTGAATTGAGGCGGGGTTTTGTGTGGCTGAGTCTCGATTCTCTATCCGTAATAGAGAGCGCTCCAGGGTATTTTAATCGATAGCTGGGTCCCTTTAATCTTGGTGGCTGCACTTTTAGCTCCACACTTCCATCTCGGCTGCGATTGATAACGGTGAACGTTGGGGCTGCTCCGCGATGAACTGATAGCAACTGACAAAGCCACAGCTACAAACAGAGTGAGAGGCACTGAGCTTGTGAGTTTCCTCTCCCGAAATCGAACTGAGGGAGGAATCAAATCACGACTATTCAAGAGTGAAGGAAGAGCCGCTCTGCTGCTGTGAGAGCAGCCTTTCTTCCACAAACACATACGCGAACGTACAAATACGCATATAGCACACATAGGCTACGTCAATGCAAACAAATACGAGTATACAAACTGCCTACAGAGACCACTGAAGTCTGTTTGCAAGTACATATGAGCTTGATACTTATGTATGTAGAGGCTGCCTGCTTGGGGACCCAAATCAAACTGGCTGAAAGAAAGTTTGCCATTCCTCTTCATACTCCATCACAGAGGAATTATTGACATTTTTGGGGGAAATATGAGGTCTTATCCAAACATTTAGTTACTCTTTACGGTTTTTACTTTCATTGCTTGAAATAATTGGGAGCTCATATATTGTGGAGAATGAAGTGATAATAGTATCGATGTAGTGACAATGCATTGGACACTGAACACTCCTTCATGTTAATAGGATATAGAGCTGTTAATAGGGCATGGAAAAGCATTGGTTCCTATTAACAACACTCACATAAATCTTTAAATTCAGTCTGAGAGATGTGGTGGGATTATTGTTTATTGTTTATTGTTTGTTTCTGAAGGGATGGATTCAAGGATCCAAAGGTTCAAAGAACCCCACATGTCAACCGAAGCTTATTGTGTTCCCAAGTAGTATGCTAGTTAGGCAAACCAATACCTGTGTTCTTTACAAGAACCAGGATGAAGTTTTTCCCTATATTAACATCCCATTCATAACCCGGTTGCCTGTTGCAATCCAGTGTGATATGCTTGGCAGTCTCTTCAGACTGATTAGTCCTCGTGACCTACGTGAGTTCCACTCCTGGCCTACTTTGGAGGTCCTTCCGCTGAGGAAGGGGTGGCCAAGTTGCCTCTAGGGCGCCCGGCGACCCTTGACTCAGCCTCTTGACCCAAATTTGTGCCTGGAGTTTCACCCATCTCTGGTCTGTTGGGTTTTCTTTTTGCCCCTCCAAAACTCTGCAGGGTAAAAAGCCTCACCTCTCCCAAGAAGTTTTGTCTGAATGGCCGCCCTTCCCTGAGAAAGTGGTGGGTTTTGGTCTCCACCCACAAAGTCGTGACCTACATGAGTTCCACTCCTTGCTTCTTTATAGGTCCTTCCATTGAAGGAGGGGCCGCCAAATTGCCTCTAGGGCACCTGGTCACCCTCGACTCAGCCTCTCGACCTACATTTGTGCCTGGAGTTTCACCCATCTCTGGTCTCTTGGGTTTTCCTTTATGCCTCTCCGAAACTGCCCTAATGGGGCAGATCCCGTGGGTTTGAAGGCAAGGCAACTTCTGGAGTTGCCTTGAGGTCCATTTTAGTCGCCTCCTACGACAAGCATGGATACTGTGGGTGAATTCTGGTTTTCAACACATTCTAGAGTACGATGATCGACTCAATGCTTCCCCAACCCACAGGGGGTTTTTTGAGGAAAAAATAAAAAAGAGTATTTTTTCCACCAACGGTGGAATAGAGCATGTGGTGGGATATTACGCAATCAATAAATTAGTTGTTTACCACATTGGGAATAAAATCTGATGGAAATGGCAGTTTGCAATTGTAATGATGTTGAATCTTGTCAATTCTTTTTATTATCACTCAGTTTAGGTCAACTAGGCACTCCAATAGAACACAAAGTTGGAAAATTCTTGGATAGAATAGGGCATTACAATGGAAAAGTCATGAGCGAAAATCATTTTTCTTACATTTCCAGTATAAATACTACATCTATGTGAGATAAAATACGAAAATTCAGAGCTTGTAAGAGAGATTTCCGAAACATTAAATAATTGAATAGCAACTTGATGATACTCCATGGAATACGTGAAAATGTGACTCTCATAATGTTCATAAATACTCTAAATACTGAATACTAAATACTGGATTCCTATGGAATAAAATAAACTGTATACTAATACCGAATCTTCAGTGCGGGTTCAAATGTCTTTACTCTCCATATTTATAATATTATAATATCAATCTTATTTATTTATTTATATTTCCAATGATATGCCTTATTATGAAGAGTTTGTAATATGTCTTGGATATTCTAAATTGGAGATAAATGAAATTAAAAAAAAAGAATCTTAAATACATAAATTCATGAATAGGGTCTAGTGCACTGTTTGTGAGTCTGAACAGGCAATAACATAATCCTTCCACTTAAGATGATGATGAGATATTATTCATCTCGTCTTCAATTGAGAGATTTCTTCCATGGAGTTCCAGATTCATCCATGCAATTTGGTCGCGGAGCTCAATTCAATCATTTTCCAATGACAGCTGAATTGTAAATAGGTATGGGGTCACAGGGGTGCGAACAATGATCGCGGAGACAAAATTGAGGTCCAAGACGGTTGGTGAATCTGAATGGTATAATCTCCAGAAATGAGCTGGAAGAGACGAGACTTGAGCAGTATGCTGACAGTCTTATGAGTTCCATTTCGCAAGATCAGCGTCTCTGGAATTGAGATTGTTTTGGGGCGCTTCCTCTCTGCTAGGAGCTAACTACAAAAGTGCGCCCTAGCTGGGGGTGAGCAGCTCGTTCAGCAACGACTGTCAATGCGTTCCTGTTGTTTCTCAGCCTCAACCCTCAATTCTCAGCTGCGCTATTCTTCGGCAGTTCCGCTAAGAGCGCTGAATAGCTGCATCTGCTCCATGCCAACAAAGCCTTAACCCGGCCTATTTCTCAGCTGTAATGACTCTAAGTTTGTTCAAAAGATTTCTTGTCATCACATAATTATGCGACGCCAGAGCAGACTGCTGATATGATAATAACTTTGGGATACCATTGCTTGCGTCTTCACACGTTCCTTCCTACGACAGTCGAATAACTTGATGGTTTTGGACGGTGCGTTAACAGCACCAACTGACTTTACAGCATTATATAGCAGTCATCTGGAGTGGAATATGGTATAAGCTTTACCAAAAGCTAGAGATAGAAATGTGATTTTATTACACCTTTCAGGGCGAATACATTAATTTCTCTGAAATTGATTTCTTTGTACCGACCGACCTAGCTAGGCAAGGATATCCCAAAATTATCCATTATACAATTGGCATGTTTGTCAATTTTGTAACCGGAAATTATAAACCCCACAATTTATCAAATATATGAACCTCCAACTCAAGCATTTTTGGAGTTTATCGTGGAACAGTTCCTGAGAGATACACTAATTTTGGTGTTTTTTTGTGTTTTTAGCTTTCTAAAATAAAAAGCATCCTTTTCAAAATGAAATTTATGTTAAAATCAAGGAAAAATGTCACAGATTTCCGTGATGGGAGATTGTGGTTATGTATTAAATATATTGGCATATATTTAATATTCTAAGTGGAACTTCATATGGGACTCCCCACAATCCAAGCCGTTTAGGCTTAAAGGGAAGTAAAACTCCCGTCATAAGGTCTAATAATCATGAATGCTTTGAAAATTGGTTTCTATGTATAGATCTACAAGATATCTATGATTTTTCTATGTCTCATGAAGTAAAGAAATCAAAAGTATATTTCAAGATAAAATCCAGATTCTACGTAGGTCTACTGAATGTAACAGCGATCAATTACAGATTTAACAAATCATCGCATTGTCGTCCGGTTTGTTCATTGGTTATTGTAAAATTGATTCAGTTAGATTACATCTCTTAACCGCGGTTTAATTTAATAGATGGGCGTGAGACCAGGAGTGATTCTATAGATGATCATAATTATGTTAAAACTCTGATAATATTCAAATTAAACTCAATGTTTGAATGATGAATAGTTTGATTGCGTTTTTCCAAACATTGATTAAAAAAGCGCGTTTGCATGTATACAATAAAATTGCATTCAGGAATCTGTTATGCTCCGACCTCATTTTGCACATCAAAAAAACAGTTTTTGTTATGAAATATATTATGAATGATGGCAATCGATAGGCTTGGAACCCACTCCCCTTCAAGCGTTTTTGTTGAACTTTTCCTTTCTGGAGCACCCAAAATCATTCATCGTATAACGGGACCAAATTTCCACCCACACCCCAACCATACAAGAACTCATCACATTCTGTCCTTGAATCTGGGGAATTCATTTTTCATCAATTTATTCTCTAATTGGATGAAATTCCTCACAATTTATTGGAAAAATGTTGTACATAATAACCCTATTATCAATATTATTCAGAGCATTTGACCTATTTTGAAGTTATTTATTTATTCACAATGGTGACAACGAGTTTCCCCAATTATGTCTCCTTAACAATGGAAATTCTACAGATACAAATAAAAAAAAAGTTGTGACATTGAAACTAGGACAAAATTATTCAAATACTTTGCAATATCATTTAAGGTATTTGCTGAATTATTGTCGGTAGAAGATTTTCCATACAGTGATCCTAATGGAATTTCAAGTACCGTATATCTGCAGAAAAGAGAACATGAATCGCACCAATTTGGCTTCAAAATTTGGTAATGGAATAGTGTTGGGCCAAGCCTGTTGTTCCTTCCCAATCACTATTAGTTAATTTACTATTAGTTCTGTGAACAGTAGACTTCACGCATTTTTCTCATCCACAAATATCTGATGTCACCTGTTCTAGTTGATTCAGTTGAATCATAATTTACTCTTAAAAACTGTTATTATTTCTTTTCTCCAAGATCAAAAACTCACTTATGTTAATAAACTCAGTTCACGTTTGAATTTGTATCCCATATGATAGTTTATCCAGTTCCGTGATAATCATTCCATCTGATGAAAATATTTCTCAACTATTTAAAAAAATTTTTTTCAATCAAGATTATCATAATTTCTTCAGCATTATTTAGTTCATTCAATCACTTTGTTTCAATCACCTATTAAATATATTTTTGAAATGTGAGAGTATTGATATTGATGGGCAAGGATCATAAAAAATATTGAAACCCTACCTTATAGAAATAGAAACGTTCAGACATCTGTGTAATGCATGCAATGAATAATCCACTTGTCAGCTGATTGATTATGAATAATTCTATAGTCTGATTAATACTATCTTCAAATTAGGTTGTATATAATATAGTGATATAAGAGTATGGAGGAATCCCTTTTCTTTTCATATCATCCTTAAAATGCAGAATTTCAAAAAACCTTTTGTCTACATTGACGCGCAGTTGAAAAAGGAATATTCCTGCCAAATCTCATCGAATTCTATCAATGCGTTTGGCCGTAATCGCGTTACATACAGACAGACAAAAGAAAATCCGAGTTTAAACATAGACCTCACTACGTTCGGTCAATAATATGATTTGTGACTATATTCACAAATAAATAATAAATAAATTTCTCCAGAGCTTGAATATATATTTCAGGGATGATAGCAGTGTTACTTCACTAGTATTCAAGCTTTGTACTGCATCAAGTTAGATGGACTACGATAGATCAGAGAGATGATTAATAAACAAGGAATCGTAGAAATGTATTGGATGATATTATTCAACAAGTTCTAGCTGTAATGAGATTTGTTGGCGACAATCATACTATGATTAGGAATTATTGTTTTCGAGAGTTTTTCAATGATGGAAAATACTTTGCAATAATGTGTATTATTGACAGAGCTTGATGGAATCTGGAGACGTACCGTGAGCGATAGGAAAGAGCTTATAGAAAAGACCTGAATCTACACTGTGCATATGAACGTGGAAAAAAGGATCGGGTACGGAAGATAGCGTACATAAAACTGGGCAATACCAGACCAAACCTTTACGTGGAAGGTTTATGACCAGAGGAGTGGAGAGTGGGAGGTCTCGGATGCGACGGTTTTACTTTATAACTGAAGTCTGATTTCATTCCCTCTTCCTTGGGTTTTATGGTCTTGCAGCTCTTATTGGGTAGTTTAGTTATTCTCAACTCCTGCACAAAATTCCATACAACGATGACACTCCAACTTCAGCAAACTCACAGCTTCTCATTTTGTCATGATGATTCTATTATGTTCAAATCATTTCATTTCATTAAGCCTTGTAATAGAACTACATAATTTTTATTATTTGTCATGAATTTTCACAATGAATAGATAAATTGCTGACGACGGTGAAAATTCATGACAAGTAAAATTATGAAAAAAATGAGTGGCTCAGTCAGTCGGTTACGAGGACGGGACCTGGAGCTATCTACTGCAGATAATCGGGCCCGGCTCTACCCTTCTTTTCCGAGACACCATTTTCCTGGTTCAGTGAGTTCAGTGAGCTAATATTATCAATTTTATTATTATATATTATTCATCTTTTTTATTGAAGGCAAATCCTGTAATTATTCTATTGTTTATTTAAAAAGTTTTCTCAATATTATTTTTATTTAAGTTTCCAGTTTCATTTTGAGTTACAATTTGATTAAATCGATTACTTAGTTCTCCAAAATATAACTGTTTTGTTTATTATTTTAAAATATAGTTCCTTTCTCATGAGTTAAAGAGTAAGATCAATTTAACCTCTCGCAAGCCAAGCGATTCCCCTATTATAAATTGTTACCATAATGTCTAGGGTTGTTCTCACAACCTTATAATACCATCACAATACCATACATAATATAACCCCACTATATTCCAAATTTAAATACCCCATTACATGGTGTTGGGCGTCGTTCTCATGAGAAAGAGTTTATTAATTGACAAGATTAGCCTTCAAATTATCTATTGACATTTTCATTTCAGGTCATTATCATAATTATTATATTCTGTGTTTGATCTCGTATAATTATGTCCTCTATTCTCTCAACGTACAGGGTAAATATGATAATTGTTATTATTGTTATATTGAGATGAGTAGCTCTAGTTCTAGTGACTCTGAACAATCACCTAGTGAATTCGAGGTTTCATTATTACGTTTACCTATTGATTTAAAAGTAAAATCTCTGGATAAATCAGAATTATTAGAGCTAGGCAAACAGTTAGGTATTCACATCCCTCAATCTGTTAATATTGAATACTTGAGATTCGCTGTTGACTTGGCAAAAAAAGTTTGTATTTATGTGTACCACGATTCAGGAGCTAGAAATGCTCTAAGTCGATTACTTAAGTTAGGGTCCCTGTCTCAACGCGATCGTATTATCTTCCCTATGTTAGCCGATTACGAGCGAATAGTAGGCAAGCTAGGCAGAAATCAAGTACACATCTACGACACAGTAGCTCCCGATAACTTAGCAAATATCCTAATTCCAGAAAATAATATGGCAGGGAATGATAAAAGACCCTTTGCGAAACCCGAAAGCTATGGGGGTACAAAGAGTGAAGACTTCAACGAGTGGTTGAAAACCTTCAATAGGGCAGCAAAAATAAATAAGTGGGATGAGGATGATAAAATCTTGTATTTACCCCTCTACCTCAAGAAAACAGCATTGGCAATTTTCGACATATTTTCGGATAAAAATGAAAACGCGACATTTCTTGATGCAGTAGGCCACTTAAAAAGTAAACTTGTAGACCCTGTTTATGAAGAGACAACCAGACAAAAACTCGAAAACAGAAACAAATTACCAACAGAAACATACACAGAATACACAGCAGATATAATAAAACTTTGTCACATTCTTGAGCCTCAAATGTCAGAGAAAAGAATAGTAGGATATGTTTTGAGAGGCTTAGACGTAGGAGCATTGCAACATGTTGCTTTCATGGACAATGCATCAGTTGAAGATTTAGAGAAAAATCTCGCCAAATATGAAAGATCTCGCTTCCTTCTAGACAAAAGTTAGGAATGCATAATGCTTCAATCGAACAGCCTGTCCAAAAAATAAATGTAGTAGATACTTTAGAGAAGAAATTGAACGATCTGAGTATTGTGGTGAAAAATTTGAGTAGAAATGTAGGTCAATCACAAAATCCCAATCCTAATAGACAGTTTGGAAATAGGAGCGGAAACTTTTCCCCACACGAAACAAATCAGAACAACTTCCAAAGACAACCTTATTCAAACAATAATAATTACAATGATCGCGACAGAAACACACAATCACATAATCCTAATCCTAATAGACAGTTTGGAAATAGGAGCGGAAACGTCTTCCCACACGAAACAAATCAGAACAATTTCCAAAGACAACCTTATACAAACAATAATTACACACAATCAACATCAATCAATTACAGGACACCAATCAACCCTAATAGGACTAGATTCTGTACATACTGTAAGAGGAATAATCACTGGAAAGACGATTGTTTTTTCTTATCAAAAAACTCGAATACAGGATCCCGAGCCTAGACGAATCGGATATGAACTTGGGATCCGGATTTGAAAAACAAAGCGCTGAATTTCCATTTGATAATTATTCTCCAAATTCAATTGATGAAGAAGAAATCACATGTAATATAATATCTTCTGTATCAATGAAAGATGAACAATCCAAAGCGATAGAATTTGTCAGGCAATTTTTTCTCAATGCCAATAATAATCAGTTATACTCAAATGAAAGTGAAATTAATTGCTCTAACGAAATAGAAAGTGAAACCAACTTCAAACAGCTATTGTCTTCCGAAATGCATGCTCAGCACGAACTTGGAATGAATGGATCATTGACTAAAGAGAGAAGAATTCAAGTCCCAGTACTTACTATTAATGGAAAATTCAAAGGAAAAGATGTATCAATTACCATTGACACCGGTACGAACGTAAACATAGTTCAAAAAAATCTTTTAAGTAGCGATGATCTAAAACATTTGAAAAATAGTAGTATTGCTTTATCGGTAGCTAATGGTTCATTAATGCCGATCACAGGAATGATCTCGAGTGAAATTCAAATACATGACAGGAAATTCGAAGTAAATTTAGTAATTTCTGAAGACTTACAGGCTGATATTATTGTTGGAAATTCCTTCTTCTCAAAATATAAAATGAAATTAGATTATGAGAATAACATCATTTCAATGACCGAAAATGGTAAAATAGTCGAATTAGACATGGATAAAGAGTGGATTTGTACATTAAATAGATTACACAACGATTCTGAAACAAATATTACAAAAGAAGTCTGCATACCCAATCCCGTAAATTTCGTCAAATGTGCTCTTGAAACAATAATCCCCGCTCAAAAAGACGTGAATGTCAAAGTCAATCTAACACAAAAATTGCTCAAAGTATCCCATTTTACTCCAAATGAATCGTTATTACATAATAAAAAATTCCATGTGCTTTGGAATGAGGATGATTTTGAAACAAACATGAGTGAAATTAGAATTTTGAATCTAGGAAGGCAAGATATAAGATTGTTGCATGAAACTATTATTGGTGAAATTGAAGGAGAAGTTTGTAATTACGACGAATCTGTTTCATTAGTAGACTCTGTTCTATTCGATGGAGGGGGTTGTGAAATAGATATTAATAAAGATCTTACACCAGAGCAAAATTCCAAAGCGAAAAGACTCATCAATAAATACAAACACCTATTTTCAACAAACGAAATTGATTTCGAGGAAGCGAAATTACCCGAATACAAGTTCAAACTTACAGATTACACACCCATTGCTAAGTCACCGTACAGATTACCTATCGCTCAAAGAACAGAAATAGACAGACAAGTAGAGTTATTGATAAAAGCAGGAATAGTTTGTGAAACCCAGAGTCATTATGCTTCTCCCGCATTTTTAGTTACTAAAAAAGACGGTGGATTCAGATTGGTTGTAGACTATAAAATGTTGAACGAGAAAATATTACCGGATAGATATCCCCTTCCCCTTCTTCAAACAATTTTTGATTCTCGACAATTCGGATTACTTTTCCACCCTAGATATCAGACAAGCATTTTTCCAACAGCCATTACACGAAGATTGTCGAAAATATGTAGCATTTGCAACTCATAAAGGGCTGTACACGTTCAAAAGACTACCTTTTGGTCTTAGAACATCTCCAAATGCTTTCCAACGAGCAATCAACCAAGTATTCAATGATTATTTGTATAGAGGAGTTTTGATTTACTTGGACGATATCATTAGCTATGGAGAATCATTTGATAAGCAATATCAACAGCTCGAGAAAACCTTGAAAAGATTGCAAGACGTAGGACTAAAATTGAATACATCTAAATGTCACTTCTTCTACCGAAAAATTAAAGTACTTGGACACACTGTCTCAAAGGAAGGGATACAACCCGCTTCCGAAACCTTGGAAACTATCGAAAAATACCCTATACCCAAAACTGTCAAAGATGTCAGAGCATTTCTTGGTCTTAGTGGATTTTACCGAAAATTCATTCAAAACTACGCTATAATTGCAAGACCCTTAACAAATCTGATATCTAAAAATAACGAGAATAAACCAATCACTTGGGAAGAAGATCAGCAGAACGCATTCTCGGAAATAAAAAGCAAACTTTTATCACAACCCGTACTTCATCATTTTAATAATGATAAGGAGGTAGTGGTACACACAGATGCTTCTCGAGTTGGAATAGGGGGCATTATCTCGCAGCCTGATGACAATGGAAAATTACATCCAGTAGCTTTTGTTTCCAGAAAACTGACAAAACATGAAGAAAATTGGGCAGTAGGAGAGATTGAACTTCTATCAATAGTGTATTGTGTAAATTATTTCAGACAATACTTAATTGGCCGATTATTTACAATCTACACAGATCATGCTAGTTTGCAATACTATAAAACTTGGAAAAACCCCAGTATTCGAGTCAGTAAGTTACTTATGAAATTAACGGAGTTCACGTTTGATTTGAAATATAAACCAGGAGCCCAAATGCACGTACCTGATGCCCTGAGTAGATATCCACTAGAGAAGGATATAACTGATCTCACAAAGGACGAAAACTACAATATATTCGAAATAGAAGAAATAGACATAAAGACTTTACAGAAAAATGATGAGAGTATAACAAAAATATATGATGCAATACGAAACCCTAATCATAGTGATACAGCTACGATTAGAAAGGCGAGAAAATACACGATCGAAAAAGACATTGTCTATCTGAAGAAATTTGATGGGCATACCAATCAATTGAAACTTCTCGTACCCCGATCTCTTATCAATAAAATCCTTGAAACATTCCATGATGATTCCTTAACAGGTGGACATACCGGCATTTATAAAACCCATGAGAAAATATCATCGAAATATTATTGGGAAAATATGTATGAAAACATTGCGAATTATGTAAGATCATGTAAAAATTGCCAAGAGAGAAAAACCCCTACTACGAAGCCTCAAGGTTTCTTATCACCCATCAAGTGTGATAGTAAGCCTTTCTCAAGTATCATGATGGACTACATCGGTCCGTTAGAGAGCTTAATGGGCTATTCATACATTCTAACGATTGTTGACTTAACGACCCGATATATTTTAGCTGAACCTTGTAAACACGCCGACGCAAATAATACCACTAAATGCTTATGGAAATTAATATACCGATTTGGCGTTCCAAAAGAAGTTCGATCCGATAGAGGTACACATTTTGTAAATAAAAAAGTCGATGACCTTATGGTTGAGCTTGGAATCAAACACATATTAGGATCATCAAGTCACCACCAAAGTCAAGGTCTGGCCGAAAGAGCCAACCGGACAATTCAAGAGATGCTAACAGCTTACGTAGCCGATAATAGGAAATTGTGGGTACAAATGCTGCCGAAAGTTTTATTCGCATACAATACTTCGAAACAATGCTCTTTGAAATATACACCTTTTTTCTTATTGCTCGGTTTTGAAGCCACTACTCCTTTAGATTTGAAAATCTTTCCCGAAAATGACGACGTCACTTATCATTTAATCTTATCAGATGCACAAGAAAAACAGAAATATTATTACGATAGGAATAGAACAGATTGCATTTTTGAACCAGGAGATTTAGTTATGGTCCACGATCCTGATGTAAGACAAGGACAGTCTAGGAAATTAGTCAAAAAATATTCAGGCCCATATGAAGTAGTAAAGAAAGTAACAGATGAAGTCTATGAGATATTTTTTCCGCTACGAGGTACTTATAAAAATGTAGCTTTTCATGTAGATAAATTGAAAAAATATTTCATACGAGATCCCATCAATTAAGTGTTTATTGTTCTATTGTCTAACTGTATTCTTTATTCCAGCACTTTTCTTTATGCTAGCAATTATACCTCGCTCATCCTAAATCTTTGCCTTTCATTAATTTAAAAGACAATTGATGAGAAGAAATCGAGATGAAACATTCATGTAATTTATTTATTTTCCAAATCATTGAAAAACAATATCATGCTTACAACTGAATTTTTAGAGAATTTTGTTTGCGAGATCAGTATTGACTTGTGAAGCGATCAAATCCATTTTCTCACGACTAGATATCGAAATGATTCTCAAATCACAATAGTATGCAGTTTTCAATCAATCAATTAATTAATTGGATTTCTACTTCGATGAAACAATGAAATATAATTGAGCTCTGATAGACAATTTTACTAGACATTCTAACGATGATTCATTATTAAAAGATGTGAATTGTTCTCACGTTTTTGTTTATGAATGAATGCTATTTGAAAATCATCAAATACGATTTTTGCTTGAATATTATTTTCTTGACTCGTATGTAATAAAATGTTTCTCTTTTTCAGAAACGGATGATTCTTGATATAATAATTTATTTATTTATAAGATTATTTATGTGAAAACGTATATTTTAATAACAATATTATCTGTATTGATGTTAATGAAATAATCAATTCCAGTAAGTGATTACGATTGGAATATAAGAAATAGCTATTAATTTGACCATTTACATAATCTATTTGTAGGGTTTTTGGGGATTTTACTAGTAATTATTGTTTATAAAATTGATATCTTATACGAACTGTTCATTGATAGATTAATATAGAGTACTAACTGATATAATATTTTTAAAATGAATACCATAATACTTTGTTCCTTAGCATTTGTAGAAATATGTTGTACGGTATTGTCTCAAGAAATTTCTCTTTTTCACGGAGCTCTATTTAAAGAAATTCACAATGTAGTATTTTACGAGTCCACAGTTCCAATAACATTCAGTATTCCTAGGTCAAATCCTTTATTTGTTATGAGGAACCTTCTGAGTACTCCTTTAAAAATTGACTCATGTCCTTTCCCTTCCTCATCGGAGTGTGCAGTATTTGATCAGATTCATCGAACGGAGCTGCAACTTCTACAACTACAAGACGGCATTTACATTGGCAGCGATGACGACAACACTCCAGCTGAGAGCGAAAATCGACTACCACGCCGCGAACGCTCTATCGATACGATCGGGGCGGTCCTAAACTGGTGTTGCGGAGTAGCTACCGACGAAGAATTGGGCGCATACGTGAAAACCGAAACCGACATCACTTCTCATCTCAGTAATCTTCAAGACTTCGTTCACGCTGAACATGTCGAATTGATAGACAACACACGCAAGATGAACGGCATGGCAGAGAACGTGAAGAAAGTATTGAACAACATGAAGCATGACCTTATTCTTTGGCAAGAATCATTCACCCAACAGAATAAGTTTCAGAAAGGGAATACTACAACCGATGTACTGAAAACACAACTGAGGACTACTATTTTCATGTATATGATGACTCTATCTAACAACTACAATGAAATCGACATGAGATGCTACAATCAACAACTTTCTCATCACGTCATTTCAAAAGAAGACCTAAACAATCGACTTCAAGAACTCGAAAAGAAAATAAACAAGAGAAACTTCACCATATCAACAAAAGACAACGATAAAATTCGAAACTTGAAACTAACATCCTGCAGAAAATCCGACAACGAACTATTGGTTACCCTCAAAATACCAATAAAGAAGAAAAATTCAACTATTTCATTATTCCACCTGCAATCTATCCCGCTTCATTGGAATGGTCATACCTGCCGTTTGACCTCCCAACATCACCTGATACTTAGAGAAGAAAATAAACTGCAAATCCTGTCAGATGACGAAGAAGACGATTGCCAGTTCAAGCAGAAAGGCCTCTGCTTGATTCCGAGGAAAAAGATGTCGAACTCCGCCACCCAAGCCACTTGTCTCCACCTTCTAACACCAGAAGCAGACGTATCGGAGCCACGAGAAGTCTGCAAATTTGATTGTAAAGCAACTGACAATCAAACCCTAATCACTCGCCTACGAGAAGACACCTTCCTATTCCACAACACCGGCAAAAAGACGACAATTCGCTGTAAAAACTCAACAACTGAGGTCCCAAGCAACAGTCCAGGAACCCTATCACTCCACATCCCTTGCAACTGCGAACTTCAAGACGACAACGGCGACGTACTGATAAGCACTCTTTATCCTTGCGACTCCCGTTCCCATCCTTCTCCAGCTATTAATAACTTAATTCCTCACATGTGGACAAATTTATCTAAATTGAGCATCCCAATTTTTAAACATGAGACTCTGCCTCAGTACTTAAACCTTTCAGAAATCTTAAATGAAAATTGGCACTTGAATTTTTCAAAATTTGAAGAGCACAACTCATTCTCAGAAGACATTTTCCATCATGTTGAAATGCCAAATAACTTTGATTTGTTAGGGGTGAACAATAAACTGATCATTTATATTATTATTGTCTGGCAAACACTGATAACTGTTATATTCTTGTATTTATGTCTTCAAAATTATATTAAGAAGAAAGCAAATCAACTGAGAGTCCCAAAACGTACTCCAATTGTGGACTACCCACAGGAGCTTTAAGAACATATTGTGTTTCAGTAAAGTAGTATGTAATGAAATCATTAAAATAATGGGTTAGGATATAGGAAACTATGCAAATAATAATTACTTATTCACTATTATTGTATCCATTTACTCTTTTATGCTATCGATTCAAATATTTTCCCAGATTAGAAGATAAACTATTTCAATTATTATTATTATTCTTATTTTCAAGGTCCACAATATTATTTTGCTTACTCGAATACTATTCGGACTTGATGTTTAATTTTTGCATTATGATTCAATTTTATTACTTTCGTAGATTTTGTAGGTTTAATTTTATTCATCAATATAATTGAAATTTTTTCCATTCAATTCTTATTCAGATATGAATGTATTGAATTGTTGATTTGAAGTTGATTGATGTGTTAGGCTAAGTTTGATTTTTTATGAATTAGTTCACTATAATGTAATTTATATCACTTGCATTTAGCTTATGAATTGGCACTCACATAGATTTAAGGTATTCATTGAAAGTTATGTTACATATAAATATCCAATTAGAATAATATTGTGAATAATAATAATAATTTTAGCTTGCGGTAATTTTGACTTTAATTTTTGAAATATTATTGAAATGTGTAAAAATTAACTTAGAGAGATGCCGTTTTTTCGATAACTTCGGGTCGAAGTTTAGGGGGACCCGGGGATGTAATAGAACTACATAATTTTTATTATTTGTCATGAATTTTCACAATGAATAGATAAATTGCTGACGACGGTGAAAATTCATGACAAGTAAAATTATGAAAAAAATGAGTGGCTCAGTCAGTCGGTTACGAGGACGGGACCTGGAGCTATCTACTGCAGATAATCGGGCCCGGCTCTACCCTTCTTTTCCGAGACACCATTTTCCTGGTTCAGTGAGTTCAGTGAGCTAATATTATCAATTTTATTATTATATATTATTCATCTTTTTTATTGAAGGCAAATCCTGTAATTATTCTATTGTTTATTTAAAAAGTTTTCTCAATATTATTTTTATTTAAGTTTCCAGTTTCATTTTGAGTTACAATTTGATTAAATCGATTACTTAGTTCTCCAAAATATAACTGTTTTGTTTATTATTTTAAAATATAGTTCCTTTCTCATGAGTTAAAGAGTAAGATCAATTTAACCTCTCGCAAGCCAAGCGATTCCCCTATTATAAATTGTTACCATAATGTCTAGGGTTGTTCTCACAACCTTATAATACCATCACAATACCATACATAATATAACCCCACTATATTCCAATTTTAAATACCCCATTACAGCCTCTTATTCTCCGCTCCCACATGGCAAACTGAACTGTATAGTATTTTCATATATTTCACAAGATGGGACGAACCGTCTCATTCCAGACTGGTGTGATTTTATGGGTATACCAGTCGAACTCTTCACATTTGATCATTATTTTCCTCCATTGAACAAATAGTAATTGGGACCGGCTTTTGAAATCCGCCGAGAATCAATGAGGGTGTCGATTTTCCTGTTGAATTCTTCAAATTTAACATAAGTACGATTTCTAGGGCACTTATTAATCTATTTGACAATTACATTCATATCATATCTACCAAATAGTTTATTGGATATGTTAAGTGTCCTAGCAACCGGACATAGGTTCCCAATTATATCGAGCTTTCATTATTTGCCAGCAGATGCTATAATAATTGGTATCCTTGAATCCAAGCCTTATAGTGTTAAAAGAGTTTTGTCAGAACAGCATATTTCTAGTTTATTATATCAGAGTACTCCAACCAAACCAATTCACTTTTGACACAGAAAAGCTATTTGTTCGGTATTTCATCAATTTATTATAGCCTCGTTACGCGATAGCATGCTTGAAATTCATGCAAAAAGCCATACGAAAGTGAAAATCTTACTGACAATCGCAGTAACGGGCGAATTGCTGAGCGTGGCCAATTTCGGTGATCGTCTTTTGTCAAGAATGATGAACGATCTCAATCTGCTCCATTAGAAACGAATAATTGATTCGTTCATTGGAAGATTTGTCCCCATTGAACAAATAATAATTGGGACCGGCTTTTGAATTCAGCCGAGAACCAATCAGGGCACTGAATATTAGATTTCTTCAGAGCAAAAAGAGACAGAATGATTCATGGTGCGTCGATTCTGTTGCCTGTTGCAGGGAATCTGTTAGATAGGATATCATTGAGGAGAGCAGGCAGCCGGGCTCGAGCAACGACAGGTTGGTGGGGTGGTGGGGAGGGGGTGTAGTCACGTGACAGCAGAAAGCGTTGCCATGGAAACGGTCAGCTCGCCAAGCTGCTCGCTGCAACTCGTTAACAATATCAGTTAAACTCGCATAATTCCTCGCTCCAATACAAATCCAGTTCATGTCACTGTTGTGCAGAGTACCGCTCTTTTGCACACAGTTCACGTACTCATGAGCTCTCTCGCTCACACCTTCAAATTCGCTCTATCTGTCTCACTTGCTCCTGGAAACAAGCTGGTCCGTCTCTCTCATTTTACTCGTGAAAACAAGCTAGTCTGTAAGTCTCACTCGCTCGCGCCTTCAAATGAGAGGTGTTGAAATAATGATCGTCGTCAATTATTCAAATGGTGAATCAACACACACGAGTATGGCATGCATCTCCTCTTCTCACTTGAAGAGCATAGCTATTCAACATGCACGACGTTGGATTTATTGATCAATTATAACAAACTAATCACCAATCAAATTTAATTATTGTTTTCATTCGGCGCCAAACCATGAAAACCATGAAGGTGGTCGACGAGAGCCGTATTCTCAATGAGAAGTGATTGAGTTCAAAAAAGACTGGGAATGGTGAAGAAATTTAGTTGGTGTGAATATATATTACCGAGCACACATTAACTACCATAATATTCGCAGGTATATGAAAAAAATTTCCCCGTTACTGAATTAACGGTTATTTTAGCCAACTCCGAAAAATAGCCTCTATTTTGTTGTTAATATTTCTCCAGGTGGCCTTGATAATACGATCACAATTTGACCGATCACAACTCATTCCTCATACAATGTATGAATGAATGTAAATTGTAAGAATCGTTCATGAATGATATATTTCTCATGTATGAGTGTATGAGAATGAATATGCTTACACATCCCTTGTCTGGGGACATTCTAATTATATGCAAAATCTTCATACTTCTATAGCCTAGACTTCTAAACAACCACAATACAACAAAATTCAAAAAAAAAATAAAATCATTCTTAATCGATGGAAATAGTTCATAACGTCGTGACTTATCTATTGTGTGCTGGAGTATAATATGTATATATTGCAGAGAATATACACATGTCATTCCCAGCTATGACACGGATTTTTCTATGAGTATTCTCTTCTCGAAATGCAGAACATCTTTTTAATATACAAGAAAACAGGTGGACATTTCATCGCATCAACCTCGATTCTCAAGTTTCCTAGGAGAATATTTAAAAGGAAGTTGTTTAAGAGAGTAGGGGATGTAGAACGTTAGTCTGTAACTTTGATCTTCATCATAATCAGATATCAAAAGATGATGTCGCATCATTATCCTCCGCCATTAAAATCATCACTTGTTACTCCCTCAAGAAGATCATCAATGCAGTACAGAGGAGCTCATAATCCTCAAAATCTGACATAATTAAAAATGTTGACTGAGATAATAGATGTTCTCTGCTTTGAAGCTTCATCCGGTACGAAGTCTTTCTGTTCGCTTGCTCTCACAGAATCTTGAATATTCAATAATAGAGAAAAAACATTTTCTAACCTCTTTGTTTTTCGCCATAAATTTTGTAGGAGATACCATTGGAATACAAAAAGTTTGCCTTGTGAGTGTGAGGTCTGGTCCATTTGTTTCTGCTCCTTCTCCAACAATGGAATAAAAAGTTAGTTTCTCATTGGCATAACTTTGCCCTTTCACACTTTTCATTGATTTTATTGGAGTCATTGTCAAAAACAGATATTTTTATCGATAGAAATCCAGTTCTTTGAATCTCATACAATCAGAATGTATTATGTGGATTCATCCAGAACGTGGGTTTCAAATAGTGGAAAACTCCGATCTAAGTATAAAAAAATTCATCTCTATTAAAATTCATGCATGTAGAATTTTTCACAAGAATTCTCTGCAAGTCGAACTATCATCCGAAATCACAAGCTCGAGAAAATCTCAGATTGAATCAAAATGCTATTGATCCTCATCATCCAAATGTATTGCTCCAACTTTCAGAGCATTCACATCAATGATTGAGAAATGTTTTTCTGGCTTTTTATCACTGGCTGATATGATTGAGAAATTTTTTCCCAATGAATGTTTTTGAGTTGAAAAATATTGCAGTAGCCTGCAGAAATTCTGTTAAACATACAAGAAAAATAATTGAAACACAGTCAGTGGACAAACATTCGCATCGCATAAACGCACATCATATTATCAGGAAGTTGGTTTGAACAATGTGACACTGATTAAACAAAGCTGCAGTAGTACCAACTGTATCAGAAC
Source organism: Nilaparvata lugens (assembly GCF_014356525.2). NCBI lineage: Eukaryota > Metazoa > Arthropoda > Insecta > Hemiptera > Delphacidae > Nilaparvata > Nilaparvata lugens. The sequence continues at coordinate 11,557,235 of NC_052505.1, read as the reverse complement.
TCGAGTGTACCCGATTTAATTCGAGTGACGGGTATAAAACGCCCTTTTATTTCCAAGCTAAGTGAAAGTTTGTCCTATCGCGTAGGGCCAAAGCTGTTTTAGAGCTCGTTAAAAGAACGTTACTGGTGATCTAGAGTTCTCTGCCGGGCGGTAAAGCTCTTAACGCGCCGGGTGATGGAAGGCGATGATGTTGCACTACACACACCTGCTACTTTCAGCCAAACCTTTGCTCAGGTCGCCGCATATTAACATAAAACCGTTTGCCTCTTATCGCTGCCAGTGGAACCACGTCGACAAGTGGATCGTAGTTTTGTTACCATTTTGAATCGTGTCTGGCCGAAAACTGATTTTCCACAGTGCGTAGGCTGTGATAATACTATAGACTACATAAAAAACCTAGAAGTCGGGGAGGGATTTCTAAATAGTACCACAAAATGTATTGTTATCCCTAAAGTATCTCATTTTAATTGCCCTGAATTGAGGTTCAAATCCACATATAGTGTAGTTGAATACTGAAGGGGATGAACGCAATCTAGCATGTGGCGCACAGCAAAGAGAAAAAAATTGAAATATTCAAAAATAAAAGTTATTTGTTATACCCTAGCATACTTTTGTAATTCGATTCATTTATTTACCATTTAGAATAACACAGCTTACAGAAAAGTACCACAGGCTTATAAGCCCAAAACGGTTCCAATTCTAATTCATACAACAGTCCAAATGTAGCTAGGTTATGTGTCACTTAACATTGATTGGGAATTCAGGCTGATGGAGAATTCAGATTTCAAAGCCCATTGAAATGAATAATTATTTTTGGAATGTTTTGGACTTTTTCTCAATAACTTTGAAAGATAGGCCTGATTGCAAGTCTTTAATTTTTCCAAGATAGATCATTTCTCTCAAAGACTATGTTATAGATCCTTTTATCATTTTGTGAGGGCTAGTGCCGTTGGTGGAGAAAATACTCTTTTTTCTTTTTTCCTCAAAAAAGCCCCCTGTGAGTTGGGGGAGCTTTGAGTCGATCATCGTACTCAAGAATGTGTCGAAAACAAGAATTCACCCACAGTATCCATGCTTGTCGTAGGAGGCGCCTAAAATGGATTTCAAGGCAACTCCAGAAGTTGCCTTACCTTCAAACCCATGGGATCTGCCCCATCAGGGCAGTTTCGGAGGGGCAAAAAAAACCCAAGAGACCAGAGATGGGTGAGACTCCAGGCACAAATGTGGGTCAAGAGGCTGAGTCGAGGGTGGCCGGGCGCCCTAGAGGCAACTTGGCCGCCCCTTCCTCAGCAGAAGGACCTACAAATAAGGCCAGGAGTGGAACTCACGTGGGTCACGAGAACTAATCAGTCTGAAGAGACTGCCAAGCATATCACACTGGATTGCGACAAGGATTGCAACCAGGTGATGAATGGAACGTTAGTATAGAGAAAAACTCCTGGTTCTTGTGAAGGACATAGGTGTTCGTTTGCCTAACTAACATACTACTTGGGAACACAATGAGCTTCTGTTGACGTGTGGGATTCTTTGAACCTTTGGATCCTTGAATCCGTCCCTTCAAAAACAATAAACAATTTTTCCTCAAAATATAGCTAAAAATGAAAATAAGCGTCACTTTTACTATTTTTATGTCCAATTTTGAAAGAAGATCGACTACATTTGGATTTCTATAATTTGGAACACTATATTCCGTGCAATCCTTAGTTTGCAGCAGGGGACTTTATGGCTAATGCTATTTCAATACAATCATAACACACAGTTGCTGTTTTTATGCTGATTCAAACAAAACGTTCTCGCTCGCTTTTCCTCTCTTTCTTTCACACAATTGGCTCACAGGCTCACCGGATCCTGTGAATTCTGAGAGAAAAATAAAGTTTGCGCATAAGAAATATTAGTTAAATTTCACATTTTGTTGATGAAATCCAACAAAAAGTGCATATTCATTCATCATTTACTTATTTATTGATTCAATTCTACACAATTCATCAAATTGATTGAGAGAGGATGAACAGGCATAGCTCAAAACTGTTCCTCCCCTGAATTTTCATACATATAGTACTCCAAAAAGTAGGTTATGCTTCTTCAACTCTATAAATTTCCACAGAGAATGATGAAATTATTGAATTAATTCAGAACTTGATTCAGACAAGAAGATTCATCATTGCCGCAGATACTCCATTCCGAGAGGATAAACAGAGCTGAACTGAGATTTGTGAAATCAGCTTTCACATGATGCCAGCGTGAAGCTAAAATAATATAAGAAAGTGTTGCAGGCTGCAGGCAGAGAAAAAGGTTCTCTCATGAAGTGGCGGCGATGGTGCCCTAGAGTCCTTTACAAGAGTTGTGCGGCATTAATTAAAATGTTCTTCTGCACTTTGAACATCAACCCTTCTGCTCCACTCTCTTCTCGCTGGATACATAAAAATTCGAACTTGCGAGCCAACCAGCCAGCACTCCGTTTTCCCATTTATTATCATTAGGATTCTCACCCTAATGAAACGATCGTTTACTGGCTTCTAGCGTAAACAATTACATTATTGTTTTCCCATTCCGAATATTTTTTCGTCCTTTTAATTACCTCAGCTGCTTTCCAGCAGATGAATTCTTGTTGCAGCATTGATTTTCGCTCAAGATGAGTGATTATTCTCAGTGATAATTTATTTCTTGTTGATAACTTTCTTTCATAGAAAGTTTGTATGCTTCAGATTTCACCTAATATATAGTGCAGGTTGCACAAAATTATGTTACATTTCAATCTAATCATAGAAAATATTTCAAACTAATCATAGAAGACTTCTTATCGGAAAAGCCTCCTTTGATTGGTTTTCGTGAAATTAATCACTATTAAAATTCAGCGGGCTTTTGAGCGACCAGGAATTAATCTGACAAAATGATTCTTATTTTCTACTCAAGTAATGATCATGCACATTAATACTCCACAACATACTTCACCCTAATCCATAAAATTTCTAGAATCACTACATGAATTCAAAGAAAACTTCTAATATTCTATCGTTGCAGGGTCGCTCTCAAAGCAATAGCTCATCATTGGTTCATGAATATCGATTATTCTATTATATTCCAGCCTTAGCCCTCTCTGAAAAGTCAATAGGGGAATGAGGACATAATATTGAATGACTTTGTTATCTAGGGCTACTTGTATGTTCAATAAACAATCAATATTATAGCACTCTTCCAATACTCATTTTAACATAACATGATTCGAATTCTTCAGAGTCATTTCATTCCATTTATTCATAGACAATAGATACAATGCAGGTAAAAACAACAGGCATTCGCCCAAAACTTCTTCAAGCCTTTATTTGGAATACACAGTCTAGAGGTTATATAAACGATATTTTAATTTACACACAATTTTGAGTCCAAAAATGTATGTACTACAATAATTTTCAATTTATCAGATTAATTAATTTTAAAATACAAATCCAAACAAAAATCTTCCTCCACAATCACAATAAATATATTATATTTCCAAGTGTAATATTTTAATTCACTCATTGGAATAACTCAGTTCGAAATATATTTTGTGTTAAAATGATAGAGAAATATGAAAAATGAATATCATTGGTCCCTGGTGGTAATGATAGCACAATTCTTTAAAATTTAAAGTTTGAATGAAAATTGAAAATCTTATGATACAGGAAATTTTCATACTTGAAAATGACTTTAAAGAGTTCGAGACATGTTGTGTTGGAATGAATTATAGGGTGCTATGATTTCCAATATTCTGATGTACATAATTTTCAGTATAGTGAGATCCTTGATATCATGAATTTTCATCATGAGAAAAGCAATGAGGTACCTTATAGAAAGAGCTTCCCGTGCATGGAAAATGCATAGTAGAGCCGCAGTCGAACCAAGGATATAGAATTTACTCAGTATAGCCGCTCCCAGTGAAAATCAATGAGAACGAACCAAGCAATAATTGAGCCATTCTTCAGCGAACTCGGTCGACAGTGGGAGTCAGCCAGTGCAATCAACACAATTACTGCCATTCCGATTTCGGATTAGAATTTCAATCTTTAGAGCGCCTCTCTCCAACTTTTAACTGGCCTGTTTGCAACATCTGCTTCCCTCAAAGATGAGATTGAGGGCACTGCTAATCTCATTCATCTTAACTTGGGAATTTGTTGAATATTCTGGAGGAAGCGACGATATGATTTATCTGCTTAATCTCAATCGATATCTCATTAAAATATCAAATATTAAAATATATGCACTTATCATCAACATTGATACTTGTTTATCAGCGTTAATGTACAGATGGATCATGAAGACAAAAATTCAACATTAGTAATACTGAGAAATATTGAAGGAATGCCTTAATCAATTCTTTAACATATAATATAAACTACCATTATTTTTCCATGTTGGTGCCATAAGAGCTTGTAAATGGAATAATTCGACTCATATAATTCAATTTCTCAATTGCTGTAAAACAATGAAGCAATGATTTTGTAATAAATTGAGGTTTGATTATATTATATTTATGACGTTCATTCAACCAAATTCATCTTATTTTCCAAATCAATTGATGATATTGTTAATACTGCTATACACGTGAGAGGAAAAATGAGAAGTTCCTACTGGTTGATACATTGTTAAAGCTATCTCAAGCGTAATAGAATAATAAGAACGTACATACAATATCTGACGTTGGATAATAATTGATTGAATATGATTAATTGGTCTGCATGAGGAGAATTAGTTTTAATATTTCACCCAGTATTTGCTGTCATCTACCGGCGGAATTTGAAAGTAGGCTCTCTCTTCATTTCTGGCCAATCAGGAGAGAGTAGGTGGGGCTTGTAGGCGTGTCTTTGGACGGAAGAGATGGAGAATTATTATAGTTGTGGTGTTTGATGCAGTACCTACTGCCATCTACCGAAAGAACTCAGAATTTAACTGCCAATTTATTTACTGCAGTAATAGTCAATTCGTTCATGTAAGCTTAAATATTTTTGTATACTTGTTACAAATTTTGTTATTTTATCCAATTAATCAATGTAATAGAACCGACATAACAACAGCTGGCCAATACTGTAATCTTAATATCAGATAGTTTATATATCCTTATAAATATAATATAAATTTAAAAAGGTAGTATCTTTTTATTTGGACCAGGAGCTACTTCAAACCCATTTTTTTATTGCAGGAGCTAAGCATCGAGTGAGTGGCCTGTTAGTAGACTATTAAAAGAAAGGACATTACTCTCATTATGTTATAAATGCGATGTTCTTAACTCTACTCCATTCAACGTTGAGAATGAAAATAATTACTACCAGAATTGATCATAAAAATAAGATTGATCAAGTTTTAGGTTTTAATGTATCCGGTTATTACAAAAGACGATTGTATTAGTGTGGTATGTTGGCGGGATCAATCACTAGCTAGTCCTAATCTCTCATATAATCCTGATTGTCGAAACCACATGTCAGGAAGATGCATGGTCGCTCGCCGAGCTGAATGTACGTACGTGAAATTTCGCCTGCAATGATTTACTACCACCGAGACCCGAATCGGTATTCCCATTAGTTTGCCGCACAGACTGGTGAATGCAGAATACTTGCCAGCATTATGATCCACAATCCACAATCCCACAGGAGGTTCATTGCAATGATGGACAGTAATTGGAAATTATTCTGCGAATTTCAACAACTTCCACTACATCAGCTATGGGTTTCAAATCTCATCAGATTTGTAGATGTGGAACATGAAATGTGAGACTGGTAATAATATGTGATCGGCTATGGATGGAATTTCATGAATTCGATTGAAGTGCATTCTTGCAGCTCTAGTGAACTTGCATCTACTAGGGAGCTCTTGTTCAACTACATTCATGAACTTCAAGTGTTTGAATAATATTGTAAATATTCACATTATTAGTCTGACAGTTGAATAGTTTCAGCTGTAACTTACTAATAGTAAGTGGGTTTGTGATTTTGTGTTCCATTTTTTTCAAATAAGAGCAATATTTCTTAAGTTCTTATTTTATTGTAATACATTTTGTGGTTTATTTGAAGTATTACGTCAACCTTCAAAACTCAAAAATTTCAAATCATTATTCCTGGACCGAGAAGTGATGAAGTGACGAAGCAGTGTGTGAATTCATTACCTCAACCTTTGGACAACATTAACATTTTATCAAAATTTCTGGAGAGAAATAGAACAGGCCCAGCCTAGTTTTTCCTACAATGTCATCATTATATAATGAATAAATGAATGAATATTTGATGTTACTAAGTTAATAACTAGAGAATTAATATTAAACATACCTCTTGAAGCTGTGCTAAACCATTTTCAGTGCCATATTTTTCTAATGCTGGCTGGGTTGCATCAACTAATATAAAATATCTCAAATCAGTCTAGTCTTGTCTTACCCACTTAAGAATTGCTAGTCTAGAAATTCTAGTCTAGTCTTACCCACTTAAGAATTGTACCGAGCCAGATAAGGATAATTTCGGTTTTTGTGACTCTGGGTGATGGAATTGATGATTTCTCCAAGTATAATCAATAGGAATATACAAAGTTGACTTCTATTGATAATCATATATGAAGTTGATTTGATGGTATATTCTATGTGAAAATTATAACTATTTTAGTGCTATATCCTACTATTCAATTCAATGTTAAAAATTCAATTTAACATACTCTCCGTGTTCTCATGTATGAAACATTTGATCTACTATCAATTTTTCTCTGAGGGCGATACTCACATAAGCTCCAGGCTTGAGCGTGGGTAATGGAAAGGATGCTGAAGAAAATGAATGAACCTACAACTTCAAGTGAGTTCCTAACTTACCCTTTTAAAATAACTAATACCAATAGTTCCAATTGTCACGTATTTTGCAAATCCCTCTACCTATCTGGGCTGTAAGAAATTGTAGAGAATTTCTTCCACTGGAGGCAAAGCACATGAGATGTTCATATTGATTTATCTACAGACATTCAAATAATGGTGTTGTGGTATATTTCTGTGACATAATCTCAAGGTTTTGAATACATCGAGGGTTAGAAATTCAACCAATGTAGAGAATAATCTATAAATCCAACTAATCCCTTGTAAACCTCGACTTTGGAATCGACTATCTACTCGAACCAACTACTTTCTATCAAAGTCACAGAATGAGGTTGATAAAGGGACAATAACAAAGAAGTCTCTATGGCACAAGTTGATAAATGATGTGAACCACTTTTGCTTCGAAGAATTTGTGAAACGTTGTTAGTTGTCAACCTGGAATGGAATGATTCTCATGTAAAATGCATCAGCCCGCTTTTATCAGAAGATTCATGTACCTTCTCAACATCTGATATGGAGTAATCGAGGCTCCTTAATGATGTTACTTCTCATAAATCACGTTGAAAAACAAAAATGAGTTACTTTGTGGCAGATAGAGATGTCTTACTACAAATAAATTTATATTTACAAATTCATACAGGATGTTTGATGAGTAAATATAATCCAATGTGATTTATGATAGAATCCAATCTTGAATTATTATCAATGTGGTAAATATTATAGTTTGATAGATTGAGGACATATCAATATCGTAATGGACTTACGTGAAATCGGGGATTTATATTGAGAGTTGTTCAATTAATTGACGAGAAATTCAGTACACTAATAGCTGGAAATAGCATATGGTATGCAAGAGACGGCTACGAATGTCATTTTAACTCGCTCATATTAAAATATGTTCTATCTTGATCATTAAAGAGTTCTTCAATACATATTTTGTGTGCATGATTGTGACTCCATCGTAACTTTGGAAAAGTATTATTTTGTAAATAATATGTAAATTTCTTGGACCACGAATCGTGGATCTCTCGATAACCTCATGTTGATAGATACGTTGATAAATACAATACAATTCTTAACTCTGAATGATTGGGAAAGAAACAACAGGCTTAAAGCCCAAAACTGTTCCTTTTCCAATTTGGATAGGAAATTGTCAAAAAAAGGTTATGTGGGAGCAATCTCAGACAAATGGAATGCATCTCTCAATAGATTTAGATTCAGTTGTTTCTGATGCTATCGTAATATCGTGTACGAGTTAACGGAGCTCTCACCGAGCGCCATATCTCTCAAGTTTATGGAGGACAATTATTATTCGTTTTATCAGGGTTATTGAATTGAAGATGTGATACTTGCATATCGCGTCTGTTGTAATAGGCGCTCATCAATTCATTCCTTTACTGATGGCTGAGGGATCATTCGCATCAGTTTGGATCAGATCGTATTGGATAAAAACTGTTCGACTCTCGTCTAGACATGTTTAGAAACGGACTGGATCAATTGTATAACACCTTAGTACCCGTGAAAGTGAGCTTATTTCTCAAGACCAATAACTGAATGAATTTTCAATGCTATACCAACACATGAGGCCTAGAGTATTATCGTCAGAGTATTAATTAATTGTAGGTTATGCAGAGTGACGTGATGAAGGGTAGTTAGCAGCACGTTGCCTTTGTTCTGATCCTTGACAGCCTGTGATCGAAAATTATTGGAGCTTTATCTTTTGTTTGCACTCTATTTTGTTATGAGCTGACGATAATGGAGTCTCGTACAGGGTAGCGCGTTATCGCCTCATTCAATCTATTGTATTGAAATCGTCTCCAGCTGCCTGCGTTTTCCGCGTCATGATTGAATCACTTATCTTTCCCAGTCATTTAACATGTGAACTGAATCAATCTTCTCTGCGCACCTCCATACAACAAACTTTGTGATCTCACACTCTCGTCGTCTCCCTCTCTAACTCTCTCACACTCACAAACCCACACACTATCTCTCACATACTTTCTCTCACTCTTCCTTTCCCAACCATCACTCTCTCTTTCTCACCCGATAAATCCATCACTCTCTCTTTCTCACCCAATAAGGTTCTCTGCTTGTACATGGACAATTAACTTGAGCGTAGATAGAGAAGATAGCATAAGAAGATATCTCATGGTAGGCTATAGGGCGTTTATGTTTCAAATTTCAATGTTAATTCAAGCTGTAGTAGTTATTTTTCGTGAAGCTATGTGACGCTGGTAGCCTCTCTTACTCTGTCGTTCTTACATTCTGACAGAAGCCAGAAGTCTACAGTAATTGGCTTGAGTTAACAAAAAATATATTTTCTCTATGTTATAGTCAAATATAGATTGCCCTGTACCAATCTAAGAATAATTTTATTCCAAGGTACAGTATAATTCGAAAACAGAAAACTAAGCTCCCAACCTACTCTTCTACATTAAATGTAGAAAATTTGTTTTAAAATATGTTTCAAATTTTGAAACATAATAAAATAGAAAAATTCAGGCTGTGATATCGTACCTTACAAGGTGAATAAACTATCACTTTATGTGTAGTTGAGAAGTTGATAAACTATAATCCAGAAGAGCCGAGACCCTCCTTAGTAAGGATTCAAATAATTTCTAACCAGTCAGTGCAATTGTTTTTACAATTGTTTCAACCCTTTTTATGAACTAAGGGAGGTCAGCTGGTAACAGAGGAGCATGTTATTGAGGATCGGTCTAAAGGAAGGAATCATTTGGCAACAGGTCAAGTAAACATGGAGACTGAGCATAGCAAACTGACCAATGGAACGGTTCAACAAAGGATTAATTTGTGATGTTGGTATTGCGGTGAAGACATTGCGAGCACATTTTCAATGTAGCGAACCATTAAAGCTGGTTTAGTATCTCTAGAATCCTCTATAAATGTGATAATACACTGCAAGTTCAATGTGCAGCATATTATGAAGCTTTAAAAATAAAAACCTTCGGGAAAAGTCAGTCAATATTTCCAATGCGCGATTCACATATTTTCAATTGGAATTGTGATATATGGTAGCATGATCAATGGTGAAGCTGCCATTTTGTATTTCCTACTATGCAATAGTTGGTATGTAATACTATGATGCATGTAGCATAGCATACTTAGTATACTTAGCATACGTAGCATACTTAGCATAGTGAGCTGCATGTATGCTATCTATGTAATAGTGCAAACATCGGTTTGGCAGAGATCCAAACCTCATCAAACCTGACAATTCCTATCAACTACTTTAATTCATTTTTCAATTATCATACTTTGTGCCGGTTGCACAGAATCCGGTTAAACTCTAAACGTGATTCATTCTATGAGGACCAATCAGAGAAGCTGTCTTTTCAAAAACGCCTTCTCTGATTGGCTCTCGTGGAATATCTGGCGATTAAAATTTAACCGGCTTTTGTGCAACCGGGCCTAATTATAATAATTATTTACTAACGGTCCAATGTCATGATAATTCCATATTTCCAATGCACCCTCATCTCTTCCTTGGGCTGTGATAATCTACTCTCCAATAATAGCAGTGCAAGGCTAATTCATGCTTATTATCCACTCTCGGATGAAAATACAACCTGATGAGGTGGATTCATTGACATTTTCATCTGCAGCTTTGATATATGTAGCGCACATACAAGCAACGGCTTCAATGGAAACTTCTTTTCATTCTGTTGAATGAAAGCCATGACTCTAGGGGTCGATACGCTGTGATACATTCTAAACGTAGATCTAATATAGTGGTATCAATAGGAATGCTGATGTGAATAGATAGTAATCCTATTATCCAGTTTGTGCAAGCTTCTTTATTTTATCTACATTTTTATGCTTCTTTATCTTATCGCATACTTTCATCGAAATCAGACGGACAGTATTCTCTAGAGAGGTCGCTGTGATGCATTCTAAACGTAAATCGATTCTAGTAGTATCTTCTATTTATCTTATCGTTCTGACGAACGTTATGAGATTTGTGTCACCTTAACTTCTCACCAAAAACTCATCAGAAAGTTACATCCAGTTGTCAAAGTTCAAATTTTTAAAGAACTAAAATAGCTTCAAGAATCTATTCCTTATTGAACTCCCAAAGGCTATGGAAAGTTTCAAAACGGAAAAAAGTGAACTCGTTTCTTTAAGAGTATCACGGTGGGGTATCAACTTGAACACTGGAATTCGGGTCTAAAAATACGTGGGTGGTTGGTTTTTTACATGGATGGAGGACCAGAATTTTGGGTCTATTCCCTGCAGTATCAGCCGCCCAATATGGGTACAGACGCTGTTTGAAGCCGCCCAATCTGGGTACAGACGCTTCTGAAAGAAGTGAGAGAAATGATAAATTGAGAAAAGAATAACCAGAGTGGTCGGATTCGACAGAGAAAGGATATAGTGCACGACAATTGGAACAGCGAATGTTCACCCTTTCCAAAAACCAAATCAATGACATTCAAAGGAAAATATTCAATCAGGACCAAAATAGAGTTGAACGGAAAATTAATAGAACAAGTGAAAAATTTCAACTTTCTTGGGAATGATGTAGCATATGATACAGATATTGATGAATACAATGAAATTACAAAGTTTCAGAAAATATGTGGCACTATACATAGAAACCTCAAAAATAAAACAAGACAAGAAACCAGAATAAAGTTCTATAATACCATTGCAGTTCCGACTCTCCTATATGGAAGTGAGAATTGGATTCACACACGTAGAATGGACAGTCGAATTCAAGCTGCAGAAATGAGGTTTCTAAGGAGTGTATTTGGCTGCACTAGAGCTGATAGAATCATAAATACTGATATAAGACAGGTTTGTTGGTTGCTCCTCTGCATGGAAGAATTATTCAAAATAGACGCAACTGGTGCAGTCATTTGTATAGAATGCCACTTGGAAGAATGTCCTTTGTAGTCCAAAACTATAGAACTACAGGAAAAAGAGATCTAGGGAAGCCAAGAAAGAGATGAGTACCGGAACAGGTTAACTAATAAACCTAATCCCTGAAGTGAAGATGATGCTGATGATGATGAAATACATAGGTGTTCTGATCGTTTTAGATTTTCTATGACTGTATCGTATCACTTCATTACAAGATTGGCTACTTCTGTGAGCATAATTATTGTATTCCAAGATCCCAGTTATCGCAAACTGTAACAAAATTTTGAGATTCCTTATTGCTTGAGAGGTAGAACCAATAATCAAGTTATTAAGTATTGTGATAATCCCTCACATTAAAAAATTCAACTCAACTACTCAATCAACCGGTTGAAAAAGTGATTTCTGATTTTTCATTAATACGTGAGATCAAATGTATTGAACTGATTAAAACAATATGATTGACTCCCCACATTATCAATCACGGGTGTTTCCTTTCCATAAAGAGTGAGCCAGAGATGAAAAAGGCGTGAAAAAGTCAACAAGAACGAGGTGTGGTGTGGTTTATAAAAGGGTGGCAGTAAAACTGGAGGCTGAATATCAATATGATGGGCGACGCAGTGATTGAAATGTAAAGATCATAGCGAGGTGAGCGTTGAGAAGGCCTTCATCGATCGCACGACCCCAGGCCCCCTTGTCGGTGGGGGGGGGGGTTAGATGGGCCACGGTAGAAGAGGGGTTCAGTAGAGAGGTATCCACTCACAAGAGTGAGTCCGCCCTCATATATCACACCTCACTCTCATTCACCGAAAGTCGAAAAAGGTAACGCTGATCATTGCTACCTTATCTCACCCAGTGGACAACCAGAATGTGTTCAGCCTCATACCCCTCCATTATTGGGATTCATTTTCATGATTGATATCTCTCCATTGATATTATCATCACCATCCTAATAACGTATTCATCTTCTCCTGAACCTTTTAACGGTTCTTCCATTCACTCTTTTTATTCCTTCATCTTCATCTTCCACATCCAACAACTGAGACTATTGATTTTTTGTAGCTTCTCTTGTTTTCTCCTTCTCTAGTTTGCTCATTTTTACATTTTCGTTCTTATCATACGTATTTCGTGGTCTCACTATTTTTATTCTCTCTAGCCTGACATTTCTTTTAACTCGTATTATTTTCTGTCTTTTCCGTCTTCACCAACCGCATTCTATCAACTCTTTTACCATCATTCCGTCACTTCCACTCTTTTATTTCCTTCTCACTTATCCTCTTCTATTCTCTTCTGTTCTTCTCTCCATTCATGAAATAAATCTAATCTGATCTGATATACTTCTAATCCATCTCGCTTATTATTGTTCATTATTTTCTACGTTCATTTTGTTCCTGTCTTCAAAACCTTGTGTTCCTTCTATTCTTTCCGTATTCTATCAACTCTTTGCTACCTTCTCTTCCGTCGTTCCATCTTCTTTCTCACCAATTACACTCATTTCTCTTCTCCCTCTCTGTTTTCCGCTCAATTTCTCAACCTCTTTCCCTCTTAGTCACCTCAATATCCTTTGAAGGCATTAATTAAAACGACTTAACGGAAAGGAGGGCGAACGGCAGAGAAAACAGTTTCACGAAACTATTATTTATTTAACGTCATTAATCTTTGAGCTACTTCTGGCTCTACTTAACGGCCGCAGACTCGGAAAAACCATTTCTCCTTCGCCCCTCATCCCTTTCCAGACTTCTATTTCTACTTTCCATTTTTTCTCCTTGGCAACCGGCTGGATCAACAGCTTGCCCGGAAAATCTTCCTCGCCCTTTCCTTTCATTTTTCTCTGTCACTTGTTGATTACATTTCGACTGCCCCAACAAGCAGCGGCGAAAATTGTTTCAGTAGACGGCACTTCAAACTGAATAATATATAAACTGGAGAGGGCCGCGCAAAAGTATGATCGGCATTAAGCGCCTCAGAGAAAACTAAAAGACCAACAACTTTGAAGAGCTTAAACGCTATCAAGCTTTTCTGGATTCAACAAGTTTTTAGAATAATTACTGCTTTGAAGAGCTTGTCTGATTATTACGAACATGATCATAATCGAAGTACATGAATGAAACATAAATTATTTATTCAATTTTTGTCGTCGTTCAGTTCTGCTGATGTGTAGCACGATGTTATAATTACTTCACTTGTTTATACTTTGTATTTTATGATTCATTATAGTATTATTTTTTATGCAATAGAATTGATTCGATTTTATATTATATGTTTAATCTTATTTTAGTGAGATTTGGTTTGTATTGAACAAATAATGATTCAACCTCAACATCATTCTATCTTACACTATAACAACAACACTAACTAGGAACACTTTTTGTTATTTGCAATGTATTAATTTTAAGAAATGATATATGAATATGACAGCGGAATGTATATTTCTGCAAACATAAGAGGAGTATTAAACTTTGAACATTTTTGAAATGTACTGTAACTGAATCCCGTATAGCTTATCACTTCAAAACTGTCTACCAGATATGGCGTTACTGAAATCGTGTTATGTAACTGCGTTACTGAATAGCTATCCTGAACCGTCCCAGTCATACACCGTATTATACTTCTTCAATTACTGACCGTCTCCACTTTACCATATTCCTCTTTTGTGATATTTTGACTATACTACATGATATTTTTATTAAATCAAGCCATTACTTGTTGAGTCGTTATGATCGAGAACGCATGACAATAATTTATAGGAGTTCAACTCTTTTAAAAGGAAGTTAATGACTACACACGTACACTCACAAAAATAGTAATACCCATAGTTTACATTTTACAATGGAAACAACCCCCCTTATGTAGAAAAACTGGATTATTTATATGCTTCATATGCCCAAAAACCTACTTCCTCAATCAATACCCCATTTGCAGCATGAGAAACTTTGGTCCATAATTCACGTAGCTTGGAAAATTGAAAGTTTACCATGTGATTCCAATAAATCATTCCAGTTTCAACAATAGAAAACCTTCTACATGCACAGGATATTTGTGTGATAAATCAATCAGTTTGTCAAAATCAAAATAGGGAGTATTTCTTCTAGTTGTGTGCTTTGCCATGGGAGAAAGTTTCAAAAATAACGAATAAGTTATAAGATTTCTCACTGGCATTCTCGCATTTTCCGATTGAAGAAACGCTAGAATAATGTAGTAGAGCTTGTTTGTATGGATGCCAGCGTTTCTATTGTGATCCCACAGGATAACATGTGGGAGCCAAGAGCCGTCACCGGGGAAATGAACATTGCTTCCAAGGGGACGGGACGGGACCAAACGGGGACGGGAAGTCGGACGAACAGGGACAACTTGTGGATTGCCTTTCTCTGATTTATATTCATGGCGGTGCAGGATACAACAAATTGGCATGAATCAGTTCACACCACTAGTTCACATGTAGTCTATTGGCCTTGATTGAGACAAGGATGGGACTAGGAATTCAGCTTCCACATTTTCAATCTACTTTGGTTAGGAAAAACTTGTACTCAATGGACACTTCTCGTACAAGGTTTGCAATTAATTATTCAAGAATAATATCAAACATTAGAACATACTTAATTCTAGCTTAGAAGCATAATTTCAATATAAACCAGATTTTTACTTGAAAATGAATAAGATCAAACATTAGAACATACTTGATTCTAGCTTAGAAGCATAATTTCAATATAAACCAGATTTTTACTTGAAAATGTAATAGCTGCAAAGATCACAAGTGTTGACAAAGGATATTGGGACAGACATTATTATAGCTTTATAAACATAATTTCTATATCAATCTGATTTTTACTTTCCTTGCCCTATTACCATTAGTAATATTACCATTGGAAAGTATTGCTTTCCAAAAAAATTAAGGTACTCTAATTTTAAGTTTTCTATACGTTTCAAGGTCCCCTGAGTCTAAAAACATGATTTTTGGGTGTTGGTATGTGTGTGTGTGTATGTGTGTATGTGTGTATGTGTGTATGTGTGTATGTGTGTATGTGTGTATGTGTGTATGTGTGTATGTGTGTATGTGTGTATGTGTGTGTGTATGTGTGTATGTGTGTGAAAACGATAACTCCATTTCTAATTAACCGATTGACTTGAAATTTCAAACTTGAGGTCCTTATACCATGAGGATCCGACAATAAGAAATTCAATAAAATTTAATTCAAGATGGCGGAAAAAATGGCGGATAATTACTAAAAAACATATTTTTCACATTTTTCTCGAAAATGGCTCCAACGATTTTCTTCAAATTTATACCATGGATAGCTATTTATAAACCCTATCAACTGACATGAGTCTCATTTCTGGGAAAATTGCAGGAGCTACGTGATATTTTTGAGAAAAATGGCAGATAATGACTAAAAAACCATGTTTTTCAAGATTTTCTCAAAAATGACTTGATCGATTTTTTTCAAATTCATACCCTGTATAGTTATTTATCAGCTCTATCAACTGGCATGAGTCTTTTTCCTGGGAAACTAATGGGGGGTCCACCCCATCCTTGAGAAATGGACTTTGTAACCTCCTTCTCGTGCATGAGGTAGGTAGGTAGAGCAGTTCATAAAAAGAACACATAGTCCAGATATTTAATCTGTAGAACAGCTGTTTTGACGACTTTTAAAAAATCAACTCAAAGGAAAAAATACTCTGAAAGCAGTTATATAAAAACATATAGAGTAGTCTTATCGTATATGTTGCCGCCAATCGTCATTATGTTACTCCCCTAAATTATTCTCGTTTTTAAGAATGAGGCTTACAGTTCAATGAGCAAGGAAAGTTGTGTGAGTCTACCACACCAGATTTTTCTCTATGTAATAACAACACCATCAATAATGTGAGTCGGAAAGAGTCTCAAATATTTCGAAGTGTTGTCAAAGGAGATGACATTGGAACAGACATTATAACAGCTTGAGGATGATAGTTTCCATATGAATTTGATTTTTTCATAAAAATGTAATAACACACTATAAGTGATGTGATCAAGGAAAAATTTTAAGATTTGAAGTATTGACAGAAGGACATTGAAACAGACATTATTATAGCTTGAAAAATATATTTTCTATATAATTCAATTTTTTTCCTAAACATTCAATCACAACACTATCAGTGATGTGATTAAAAAAGTTTCAGAGATTCCAAAGTGTTGACAAACGATATTATATTGGAGCATACATTATTAAAGCTTGAGAAACATATTTTCTTTATCATTCATAGTCCTCCATTAAGAAATATCATTAAGCTTGAGAAACATATCTTCTATATCATCCATATCTCTTCATCAATGAATATCATTAAGATTTCTTCATGAAAATGTTATAAAAACTATCATGATATGATTAAAAAAGTGTTTCGAAGATTCCAAAGTGTTGACGAATGTAATCACATTTGAGAAGATATTACTGTAGCTCGAGAAACATAAGTATTTTCTATATCAATCAAAATTAATTCAATCTTGAGAATGTGATCCCGACACTAATCAGTAATATGATTTGAGAAATGTTTGAAAAGGATTTCAAAGTGTTGACAAATGATATGATATTGGAACATGACATTATTAAAGCTTGAGAAACATATTTTCCATATCAATCAAATTCGATCTTGAAGTTTAATCACAACACCATCAGAACACTATCAGAAAAAAGTGACATTGAGCTCCTCATATAAAGAAAAATTCTGTTATTTAATCTGGTCAGAATAATACTACGTTCAGGAGAAAACCCTGCTCAAACATGCAATACATCCTTCCGAGATTCATGTTTCACAGATGAAATCTCATCTTTCAATCATTGAAACCACTTGAAGGCCTTCCACGCCTCAACACGATATTTAAAGAACGCTTTCACCAGTGAAATATTGTGCAGTAACAGAGGGAATAACGGTTTACTTTCCACTTCCAGCAAGATTCATTTTATTTGACACTAGAAGTTGGCACTGTCTTTAATAAACTCTCTGGTGTGAGTGGTACACTCTCGCAGTGGTGAAGAGTAGATAAATCCAATCTCTTCGCTTATAAGCTTCTCCTCCCATCTACAAAGGAAGTCTCACTGGGATAGAACTCTCACGCTAGGGTATCATAACTTCTATGAGGGCCGTCAAATCAGACAATTCTCGACGAACATGTGAAAGGGAGCGATTCTGATTGTTCATGAAACAATGGAAAACATTGAGTGTTGAACATTCAATTAAGGTAAGATTTTGAATTACTAAGGAATCTAATCAACGTTCTACATCATCTAATGATGCGTTGAGAATTGAGGAAATGTGTATAAACTCGATAACTACGTCTCATTTTTAGACAATCATAACGTCAAAGAAATCCTGGTTATTTCATTTCCCATCTTCCTAAATTGGAGAGTGATTGAAATGGTTCGATGAGAACCAGTTATTCAAATAATTATCCAATGCTATTAAACGAGCAACTTCTGTTTATATGTTTAGATGTTTATATGTTTGTATTTCACCAGATCTCGAAAACGGCTCTAACGATTCTCACGAAATTCAGAACATAGTAGGTTTATAATATAAAGATTCGATTGCACTAGGTCTCATCCCTGGGAAAACTCGCTGAAGGACATTAAAAGGATAATTATTATTCATCCTTGGTAAAACAGCTGATAATTATTTCATCGTCTGTTGGTGATGGAAGTGAGTGAGCGAGTTCATGTGTATGGGACTGTGTCAAAATTATGACTCAGCTGTTGAACTTTTGTAATCATTCAATCAGGTACTTAGTGCCGGTTGCAAAAAAGCCAGGTTATTTACAATCCTGATTAATTCCAGTAGATCCATCTTTTCGGAATGGTCTTCTCTGATTTGGTTCACATGAAGTTAATCAGGATTAAAATTTAACCGGCTTTTGTGCAGATGGGCCTTTTTGAGGAAAATTTTTGCATTTCACTGGGAATTAATACCAATTTACTGTCATTAGATAGAACATTTCTGTATGAATGTTATTTTAATTTCTTCTTTCGTGATAGATTTTTTATGCTTTTGTACTCCAGAGCGAAGCTCGGTCCCCGATATTTATCATGGAACGTTATACAGAACACAACACAGCAGTTTATAGTAAGGCAATATAAGTGGAAAATTAATCAATTTCATGATTGTATTGTTGATTGGAAATAACAAATTTCCCAACTTATCAAATCTTTCAATCTATAATCAACTTTTTACTACGAACAAATTCGTCGCGAACAAATTCAAGTCTCTGAAATTTACCGAACTCCACTGATAGGGAATAAACAGAAAAACATTGTTCGCGAACGAAAAAGTTTACATAGCTGTCGTGCAGAACACTCGCCGTGATTCAATTGATTGATATTCTTGTCTAGTATTTCTTTCGATTCTATTTCTGGGAAGGGAGATTATTCGCCATCTTGAAATGTCATTCACAGTCCTCTCAGTTGCAATCCACTTAACGGCTGTCCTATGCAGGAGCCTATAGCTTTGATGTGGAATAGCTTTGAATTATACACAAGAGGATTTTGCAGAGATCAATTTTCATCGAACCTTGCTCATTCTAAGTTACTGTATTGACTACAATTCTATTTCTTAATCTATACAGTTTATACCAATTTATTTACATAGAAGCTACTATAAATGTTTCTTGGAAGGCTTATATAATGGATCACATTGAAAATTGTCGCATTCTCTCTCCAAATAGAATGTTGAAAGTTATGATTTAAAATCATTACTTGGATAGCCACATAAGAGATCGCAATAAATGACTTGTTATGTATGAAATGTAAAAATCATATAACCCACTTGAATTCAAATAACTAATGTGTAAGCTGTTTGTGGTATGATGTAAAACTGGCACTCGAAGGTTTATACATTTATTTATACATTGATACAAACAATATCGTTCACAATTATGAATGATTGGGAAAAACATGCTCAAAGCCCAAAACTGTTCCTTTCCCAAATTTAGATAGAAATTTTCCAAAAATAGGATATGTTTTCACTTCATGATTTTGTGTCCAATTTTGAGTCCAAAATATATATAAACAAGGAATTTGGAATTTAGGTGGGGTTAACCGGACTGGAGGGTCATGTATAAACTGTTTGTGGGTCGGAACATGTAATAGCCTAATCCTTGCGAGTAAGATGATGATGATGATTAAAAATCGTTATCCATTATAAAAAATTGATTCCGAATAGTATTTCAAGTTCAACTATCATGAACTTGGTAATTAATTATCTTAGCATTATATCAGAAACATATTCGATGTACATATTGAATATATAATCGAATGAAAAAATTAGGCTACATTATAAAGTGTATTCAGTTGGTTTCAATGATACATCAAAAGGATAACAAAGCAGATTTAACATTTATGAATGTTCAATGTTTATTTATACATCACAGTCCAACAATTATAATTCCATTCTCATATAAATGGTGCTGATTCTCCAAAAACTGAAATTTCTGATGATAAAAATCTCCATTGAAGCGAATGCGAGCCAATTATATCTGAGACAAACGCGATGAAAACCTATATCCAATCGATATCTGAATATATTGGTTCCGCACACTCAGTTGCAGACAAAGTTGGAGAACTGAGTGAGTTATCATTCACTGAACGATAAGGATGGAGATAGAGTGCTGCTAAAACTCTGCGAAGCTCTTATCGGTCGATAAAGTTTCAATTAAAAGTAGACCAAGTTGTTGAGGGCAATATTAGAAGATCATGAAGAGAAGTTCGAACGATCAACAGCTCTCATCAATGGAAAGCTCCAACTTCGCGAGAGAGCGCTTTCTTGCTAAAAAGTCTATATTGCTGAGACGTGAAAACAAACAGAGCTGACGGAAAAAATCTCATCCTTAATTCAAAAGTAGAGTACACACTGAGAAGTGCTCTTTACAACAACTGCACCCTCAATCACTCTTTTCATCTCTCTGCAAATCTCAACATCTCTCTCCCGCTTCCTCTCATTCGTCTTCATCTCTCTTCCTTGTTACTTTTTACATTTGCTCTTTTCCAAGAACCATTCGTCAAGGGAATGAAAACTACTATGTTTTGAGTTGGAATCTTTGAAAATGGACACAACATTTCTGAAATCAGCACTGCGTTATTTCTCTTCAATAGCTTGAATAACTTGAGGGTAGAAAGTGAGAGTGGTTTATCCGTTGCGTTCGAAATCAACAGATCCAAACCGCTGATTCTTCGTTGCAAACATGTTGTAAATTTCAGGGTACGATGAGAACGGTCAGGTCGATATGTAGATTTTAGCTCGCCATTAAAAGGTCAATATCTATATCTTTAATATACAGATGGTATATTATCATTGATTCCAATTTTTTTATCAATTGAACAGCTATCTTAATGGCATCGATCTCCACCGCGAATGATCGTTGTGTTTGTACTGTTTCCAACTATATTCACTGTTGCAATTTTATAGTATTTGAGAACGGTCTGGATTACAGAATCAAGTTCTAGACCTCTCAATCTTGAACTAACACAGGGAGTAAATGTAGGATATGAAGAGAGGAGAAGATAATCTCTTTGAATTTTAATCATGCACATAATGTTTCATTGAGCTAGCAGGTTTTACTCAATTTCAACTCTATGTTGAGCCAGTTGAGCTCATGTTTCCAATGCTAAAAATACGATCTTCTCTAATATGATTAGAAACTGATAAGTGTTCAAACTGCCAAGGCATTAATATTTGAAAATCAAGATTGTCAATTAATTTACGCAATAACCAAGTGATACATAGCAAATTGGTTAGAATCTTGGAGTGATTATTGATAAGATACACATAACTAGTCCATGAGAGATATTGTGAAACGTGAATATAGAGGCGTACAACTGATGATTCGACTATTAGCGGGCCTGATGAAACTTTTCCAATATAGTTTGTCTTTGAAGTTTGTTTCATGTTTTAGACGAAAGTTCTATCATCAATCTATCTGAATTTTAGATTGTTTGTTGCATTCTGATTTGTATATTCAGATTGATGATTTAGTGTATGAATTTAAATGGACATAACCTACAGAATATTTGGACAATATTAAGACAAAATTAGGAAATTGAAGAAGTTTTGGGCAATAGCCTGTTTTCTCTTCCCCGACTATTGTATTGTTTGCTGTATTCAATAAATAAATAGTATATATATCTAGTTGAATATAGTAATTGTACATTCTGAACGGTATTTTTCATTTTCAAAGTGTTCAATAGGGGGTTATGGTTGATGGAACTGATAAAAATGGAAAATAATGTGATAACAAACCACGTGATTTTAGATACAGTACGATTTTGTTAAAAGTCGAACAAATAGTCTAATATAAATGAGTTCGGCGCTATAGTGCTATTGGTATTTACGATCAGTTGAAACGTCAGGTTCAAAGCTAATCCAGAGTTCAATGGTTATAGAGGCAAAATCCTGCTGGTTTTTCCTTATTTATACAAGCAAAAGACGTGCGCACCAAGTTTTCACTTTTGCTCGTCTTCTTTTTATCGCTCACTGAAGACTGAGAAAAGCCAAACTTCCCCTTTTTTAGAAAAGCTGAAAGCTTGATCTAAGATTCTTCTGCAATCACAACGGCCTTCCTTCTTCGCCCGAAAACGCTCTCTTCTCTTCCAAGACAAATAGAGGATAGATCAAGCTCAATGATAACCTCTGTCAGAATGAGATTGAACGCAGAAACACAAAGAGTGGAAACTGGAATAGGTGACTCTTGTAATTAGATCACATTGGATCTTATGACAGTTTTCCGAATGGAATTTGATTTTGAATTATAACAAATGTATGCAGGTGAATCAGTACATTATTTTATGAATACAAATGATTTTTGTAGTTTGTACAACGTGCGCCAGAGAAACTTACTTATTTGAAAAAATCCCGTACGTTGAATTGATCGTGCAGGAGGGACGCATCTGGAGGGGGAAGTTCTCAAATTTATCCTACCTCAATTAAATAGCCATCATGCTCCGGTATGGAGAGCAGCGGGCTTTCGCAGTTGAGAGCTTCTTTTCTAATGGTCGATCACCTTCCGCGCTCGATTTGAAATTCTTCCCCACAGACTTGTACCTGACCATAATTCGATTCTGTCGTGGGTTAACTCATTTTAGGAGTGTGGAAGTGTCGCTAAACCCAGAAATGTACTTCAACAAACCATCAGAACTCCAGAAAATATTGAAAGAGTGAGGCAGTCAGTTGTGCGTTCTCTTCGGCATTCGGCACGCAAACATGCAACGAATTCTCCATGAAGACCTTCAACTCCATACCTATAAATTGGCTGTTGTTCAAGAATTGACTGAAAGCGATTTTGTTGCCCGTCAAAATGCATGTGATATATATGCTGATTGACACCAACATTAAGTTGGCTTTCCACTATAATATTATTGAAATCTCTCAACGCCATCGTTTTGAGCTGATTTGAGCAACCTTTATTTCGTTTTGAGCAACCACCTTTTTCGAGATATGACGTCTCAAAAAATGGAGAGCCAACTTAATGCAAGCTCTCCTCTTTTCAAGATCGAAAAACTAATCACGCTATCGTTTTGAGCTGATTTGAACTTTTATTCAAGGGGCAGTATCTGCAACCCGCATTACAGGGTA
The DNA here is from genome assembly GCF_014356525.2 of Nilaparvata lugens. Lineage (NCBI taxonomy): Eukaryota > Metazoa > Arthropoda > Insecta > Hemiptera > Delphacidae > Nilaparvata > Nilaparvata lugens. The sequence continues at coordinate 11,533,942 of NC_052505.1, read as the reverse complement.
GAAGGGGCAGTGCAGTATATGCCATCGTTTTAAGCTGATTTGAGCATCTTTTATTCCGTTTTGAGCACTCACCATTTTCGAGAAATTCCCACTCATATGCTCCACTAATATGCTCCATGTACTATAATAGATAATGTGAAACAAAAATAAATTATAAATCCTGAAATAGAGGTGCTTAAAACGTGGAAACCTGCACAAGAGTAGAGGTCTATGAGAAGCTGCTCTGAGCAGAAATTGACGTTTTGAGCCATCACAGTTCTCGAGAAATTCCCACTAATAGTATACTTCATCTAGTGTAATATTATGAGAATTCGAAAGAAAATTGACACTCACCATTATGTATAATGACGATTTGACTGAGCTATACTGTATTATAGTGGGGTTCACGTTATAATGGCAGTGCTTGATTAGCAATAGTATTGCTATCCTTGTCTATCATTCAACAGAGTGGATAGCGTTATTCATTTCTCGCTTTGCTCTTTTGCCACATCGTCTATTAGCAATGTAGAATTAATAGTCAATTTACAAATATTCTCTGGTGCACCTTGTATTCACAAGTCATACCTACGATAGAAAGCACAAATCCATTATGAAATTAGCACATATCTAAAGCAAGTCCTCCAAACTCTATCAAGGTCGAGTTTGAATTAGAATATAAGATAACATTTCTATACTACTCAAATTATTTTATGCTTGAAATAGTCCTATAAAACGATAAAACTTATTTTTTTGTGATCCTACTGACCAATTCAGAATATATCAGGCTGTGTATTGGAAGGAAATGGAATATAGAATAAACGGAGCATAGTTCAATAACAACTGGAATATAGTAATAAATTTTGGTTTTGTTCTGAAACTGCATCTAACGATTTTGGATGTGATAAGACTGGATTCATTTATATTTTAAGAAATTTTAAAAAATACAGTAACCGGTTCTCCGTGTAATGATCCGATCATGTCATCAATTTTCTCAATTATTTATTTGGGAAAAGCGAGTTGGTAAAGAATTTATTTTCGTAGCATCCGAGAAGGGCGTATTTTTTACCGGAAAACCACTACAATCTATAGTCACACCTGTTACTAATGGCAATTCACTCATGAAAATTTTCACATTGAGTTTTTTCACCCTATTACGACTACACCATCCTAATTGAATCTATAAATCACTTGTTCGGACCATCTCTTAAGGTGCGTACAGACTTTCGCTCTGCTCCGCAACCGAACGTCACTCCAGCAGAGCGATTGATGATCGACCAGGGAGCAAGAGTGGTACGCGAGAAGAGCGTGTTATAACAGAGATTAATGTTATAACGTTCATGATCGGTGCGAGTAGAGTGCGGGGGCGGAGCGATTGCGGTGCGATGGTGGAAGGAGGGCGGTACGAGGGCGGAGCGTGCTCGGTGCGGGTTCGAAGCGCGTATATCTGTACGCAGCTTTAGAATCAAAAATTCGTCGGAAGGTCGGATATACATCTTGTCGGAGCGAATGTTTTATCAATTCAATCAATGAATTTTCGCAATTTCTTGTGATACCGTTACAAGTATCATTATTTCATGCAATATTGATAATTTATCAATAAGATTTAACATTTCTAATTCTATTAGTACGAGTTCGATGCAGGGGGTGAGTAAATGGCAAAATCTTTTCCGAATTCCACTATTTCCAATTATTTCTATTAGCACTGAATCTGCAATTGACTATGTTCAATGTGACAATCTTCAATTGACTATGTTCGACTACTTTTCTTTCATTTATATACATTGCATTCTTTGTAATTGAATTGATAAATGAATTAATGATTGATTCATTATTACTCTCTAGAATCTTGAAATCTCCATCAATAACTTTGTCAATCCGAAACAACATTCACTTTTTAAAAGCATCACATTCAGTTTTAATAGTTAGAACTGAGCAAAATTCACAGACTAATTAATTTATTGAATGAGTCACTGCAACAGAATTATCAGTATCTAGACATGCCTTCTAGAACAAGTATGATGATTATTGGTATTCAAACAAACTGGAATTGTATCCAGACATACCTTCTAGAACAATGATGATGATAATTATGATGATTATTGGTATTCAAACAAACTGGAATTGTATCCAGACATACCTTCTAGAACAATGATGATGATAATTATGATGATTATTGGTATTCAAACAAACTGGAATTGTATCCAGACATACCTTCTAGAACAATGATGATAATAATTATGATGATTATTGGTATTCAAACAACCTGGAATTGACAACTTATTTAATTAACAACTATAAATGAGATACTGCGGAACCCAAACACAGATGGAAATTATATTCATCGAGGATTTAATCCACGATACAAACATTTCAATAATTATTATTATATCATTTTTATCCTGTGAATGACATAGTTACTCAATGTAATTTTATTTTGAAAGTATTGATGTAACTAGGTCTTCTGTATTTTCATTCATCATGGAGATAGTTCTCATAACAGCCGATGGTATAAAGTTTACTCTATATGGAAGGTAGCTGTTCCGAATTGTATTTCGGATTGATTTTATGCAGCAGCTTCTGACTCCATTTGGCACACTAATACGTATTCACGTACAGGTCCACTTCAGCGGACTAATCAATTCTCCAACAACAATAATAACTATATGTGAGCTGTGTTGAAAGCTCAGTTCTGTATGGAGTTATTAGTGGCTTGGATCTTGGTTGGCAACCTTAATCTGTCATTTGCAACCAGATTAGTGGCATGGCCCCACCCATAGAGTGGTTTTGATGAATTTGCTGAGTGACGAAATCAAACACAAAAAGAGAATCGACAAATATTACATATGAAAATGTTTCAAATGGCAATTATGAAGTAACTCATTATTGTAAGTTGATGTTATTTTTCGTCAATTTCACATGTGTAGTGTCATCATTTAGTATTTGATAATTAATTTCAATATTTGAGAGATGGATATGAGCTTTCACTAGTTACCAGCCTTTGTCTCAGTTTCCGGGACACTTATTTTATCGAATGGGCAATCAATACAATTGATAAAATATCACAGATTTAACGGTTCATAATATTCCATGACCTGGGAGCCAGGTCTTCATCAATCGAATGATAATGAAAAGCTTATGATGTCTCTCAATTACAAAGAAGAAAGGGAATTTATGATTTGTTCAAGCTTAACACTCAAAAATTCTTTTCACACTTTGGGCTTAAAATGAGCAATTGAATGAGAGCATCGTGGCTGTGAATCCAGCTTCAAAATCGAAGCAAATAAAACAAAGAATTGATATAAAAAGACAGAAGAGTTTGATTGCATATTAGTTTCATAACAATCACATCGACTCACTTATATATTATTGGACGAACAATTAATGGAGACCTGGACAGAATTCGGGAAAGGAACTGTTTCGGGCTATTCCTGTAGTCTTTTCTCAATCATTTTAATGATTTAAGTTTTATGAATCATTAAATAAATAGGGATAAAAATTTTGTTCTTTAAAGATACTAAGATATTGTTATAGACTTTGTAGTCAAAAAAATATTCAAATTCAATTTTGAGACTTCGATTTCAAATGGTTTCAGACTTCGTATCAAACTTTGCATTGAATATCAGTTGCTGGTTGAATTGCACATCATACATAAGTGTGACGAAAACTCAGCTTTCTAGTAGTAGCCGAAATGAGATTTATCTCATTTATCTATTCAACAATGATAAAACAAATAACTATGAAATGATTGGAAATGGAAAATCAGGCATATAGCCAATTCTATTTAATTCCCGAAACCAACAATCAATTTTGAAAAACGTTTGACACACGAGTTAGCAATAGAAACCAATAAAATCAAGACTGGATATGATTCAATTGGAGCCATCCAATGGACAAGGAGATGTTGACAAGCCGGCTTCGAATTTATCCGGTCACCACCTCTCCCAGGGGGCGCAGAATAACGGAAGGATCAGACAGCACAAAGCACCAGTCAACCTTATTGCCGTGCACGTCAATTGGAACGGCCCCGTGCTCTGCTGACAGCTTAGTGCTCTATGCACAGTAATAGTGGACAGTAACAGTGCACAACCTCCTCAATATTATGTTCATCCGTTACTTGATAACGGCTCAGGTGGGTTGAGAATGTGATGACAGTCGCTTGCAAATTAGAAACTGGAGCAAAATAGTTCCACACCAACAAACCCTGTTAGTTGTTTGAAATGAAGTGAAATGTGTTTGACCGATTGAGGACAGTCTTTCTGCATGAATCCGGTGAAGTGCAGCAGTGTTCAAGTACTGTGCATTTCTCGTGTAAATTGGATTGATTTCATATAAAAAATCAATTCCATATTATATAATTGAAGTGAGGTCTAAGATTTAAGTCGACGGTTTGGCATTTCTCTAAATGTTTAAATGTTTATATGTTGCGCATTTCGGCGAAACGCGGTAATAGATTTTCATGACATTTGACAGGTATGTTCCTTTTTAAATTCCGCGTCGACGTATATACAAGGTTTTTGGAATTTTTCATTTCAAGGATAATATAAAAGGAAAAAGGAGCCTCCTCCATACACTAATATTAGAGTAAAAATCAGACTATAGAATTATTCTTCATAAATCAGCTGTTTGGTTGACTATAATATTACCTGTTCAAAAACATCGAACATCTTGAAAATGTATTTTTCCATCAACGTTATTAGACAGTTTACTATAATACTACCCGTTCAAAAACATCGAACATCTTCAAAATGTATCTTTCCATCAACCATGTAGACAGTTGCAGCCAGACCTGATAACAGCGCTCACACTCACATTCCGACACGACACGTCACGGTACGATAGGACAAAAAGATCTATGTTTATCTAGGATTTCCTCTAGATATATTGAATTGATAAATTATTTATTAATTTTTGAGAAAACCTAACAACAGGTCAATGGAACTTACTGAGCGCAAGGTCTACTGTTCACAGAACTACTAGTGTAGTATAATGTATTATCTAAATATATCCTATATTATATAAATTATTCAATGTGAATGATTCGGTTCAATATATTGTTTCATGACTAGAATTATTCCAATATAACAGTTGTTGAATACAGGAGAGATAATTTATTCTAATAGTTTCCAATGGAATGGAGAGCATTACATATTTATTTATCAATTTACTCCATTGACAATCACAAATCATTATCCTACAAAATAATATGATTGGGAGAAGACAACAGGCAAAGCGCAAAACTGTCTCTCTCCCAAATTTTGATGAATAAAAGCTTACAACATTTTTTAGTCCAGAATTATTGAATATCCTCGAATTTATAATGTTGAGGAATGTAAGTATCTATAGTACATTATAGTCTAGCTGTGGAAGTAAATTAGCATATCGTTAGTTATTTAAAAACCTTCAAATAATCACAATTCTGTGGTAAAAAGGAAATGGGGAGTGGAACAACGGATAAAATATTCTATAATGATATTGCTTTATGTGCGTTTGTTTGTCACTTTGTTATCATTACCATACGTCTGTGAACTTTGCTCTCATATTCCTTTGTAGTGTGTCGCTCTCTACCATTTTTGCCAACACAACATTTTCCCCAAACGTAATAATAATACCACCACGAACGTTACAAAGAGCTTGCTCAAACAATATCCAACGCATTATTTCTCCTCGAAGCTAATGGATCGAGTAAGTTCTCTCACTTCCCCGATTTCCTATTACTTTTCACAAATGTGCAGGTCATTTTATGGATTTGTTTCTTGGTGAAATAACAGAATTACTAGTATATTGTTTGTGATGAGGTGATCAATGATTATTCGATTTGTTCATTTCTATGTACTTTCATTCTTTATATTTCAAATCAAATTAAATCAAATCATTTATTTCGCCATTTAAAAAAACAATCACAAACAAAGAGCAAATCAAATATGATGAACAATAAATTTAAACAAAATACAAGTGTTAACTTAAAAATAAGAAAATAATAATACAAAATCATAAATATCTCTTTACATATGTATATATATTTTACGTGTTATATATGGCATCACCAGCAAAAGAATGAACTTTGCCCGCTGGTAACCGTTGCAAATCGAAAATAGTATAATAATATTTAAAAAAAAAACTCATCATTGAGTCATTTCTGAGAATGAAGAAAAGAGAAAAGTAAATAAATTATAAGGGATACAATAAATTTTAATTTAAATAAGGTTTTCTATTGAAGTAAAATAGTTTGCAATTATCCAATTTTTTATATCATAACTGGTATCTCTAGTTATATGTGTTAAATTAAAAGGTTTTTATAAACTGGCTGCTTAAATATATCAACTGTCTCTTATTTGACAGAAAACTATTTGAAAGTGAATTTCGTGTATGGTATGTGAATAAATAAGAACTATAGTGGATAGAATTGATAGAGAGCCAGTATATTCTCATTTTCACTCACAAAAATCATTTCTCTAAACAGATTAGCTCGATTCAGTTTTTTCAGTAAATGGAGGAATCAATAGCCTGAAAAAGGCATCGGCTGTGGAAGTGAGGTGAACGCCAATTGCAGTCGGATTTTGCAATCGCATTAAATTGTAAATGAAGTTTGTGACTGGTTTGCAATATCGCCGAGTGGACGGAGCTCTTCAATTCGCAGAGTGTCAGGAAAGGGAGAACGATGTATATGTCCATGTCCGAAATACATAAAAACTGGCAACCTTTTAATCAAATAAAGTGACTAGCGTTCGCTTCTCTCTGAATTTTATTTATCGCACAACGGCGAATGGGGGCTATGAATCAAAAATTGTATGTGTAAACGATCGATTCGCTCAGATGATTTGTAGGGAATGCTTTTCTATAATACCACTCGCTTTACACGCTCATATTTATTTAAAGGTCCAATGCCGGTGTCACCACTGCGACCCATATTTGAATCACGCGGGCCAACCTAACGTGTTGTGTACTGGGGCGTTCCTACTCAACCCAACTCAACCGCAACTCTCGAAAATATGTATTCCGAGATAGAATATTTCACTCAGCTCCTACAAACTCCGATTAAACTTGAACCTCCATCATGAAGTTTCAAGTGAAAAGTTTCTATATTCTTTTAGCGTTCAGTTTTACTTAGACCGAGCGCAAGTAGTTTGGGGATATTCGCCATCATGTCTCTCAAAACAATGGGGAGTTGGGTGGATAGATCCGCTTCTCTCAAAAAAGAGAAAATTCCATAAACTTGCGATTTCTATATTATTTTCTGTGAACACTTACACAGAGACATCAATCTTGTTCATCAATCATTGGTGATGAGTAGCTTCTCGTCCTAGCGATGTAGGTGGCAAATTAATATGAGATGAGGGAACTCAGTAGTTTCCTCTAGTTTAGAGTACATTCATTCATATAATTTTTCTCATATTATACACTGAAACGAACTAAATTCGTTCTTTCTGTAACTACTGCCCTTGGAACTTTTCAATGCGGTTCATAGTATTTCGTGCGGACATTGTATTTTGCAGCACTGACAAACAGATTTCCACCATATCACGTTCGAGACTACATGTCTCATGAAGTCATTATCAGTTTCCAACGTAATTATGTATTCAGAAGGCGTGAGCTGGTTCCGATTGCAGTGGAATTGGAATCGACGGAAAATGAGCGGGCAGCCATTGTTTGAAGCCGGAGTGAACTGCTGCTAGCAAGTCGGTCGGTTGAGACGCCAGAAGGCACCATCATCGCTAGAGACGCCGCGACGCCAAGATCGTGCCGTGAATTATTGAGAGCACAATGATTGAGAGGGCGGAGGCAGTGATGGCTATTGAAAGCGACCGGAAATGAGATCCCACGAGATGTGGCAATAAAAGGCACCTACACATAGTTACCGCGTCCTTCCTTTATCAACTGCAATATAAACTGGAGCGCCGCATAAAACCTGGCGACGTTCTGTCTCCAATACACCGGTCCACAGTTTATAGAAAACAATTTCCCTCAAGAGCCTTGACGCGTTTGGTCGAGTGTACAAAGAATATACGCTGCATGTATAGAGAGCAGCCATGATGAATGAATTTCATCTACCCCACCCCACCCCATCCGTCACTAGACCCTCGAACCTGTTCAATATATCTCGGCGGAGAAAAGCTTTTGGGACGGCCGTCATAATAGACTTATGCAAGCTGTTCCGGTTGCCGGCTGGCTGAGTCTAATACCCTTTTACAACGAATAATATTCATAGGACAGGTGGGTGAGTCACATTGTATGCGGTAATATCCTTCGACAACGACATCAATTATTCTCCACAGGGCTGTCATACTTGAATTTTTTGATGTAGCAAAGAAAAATTGTTTCCCTTTGGCTAGTCGATATAACTTGAGTCTCACTCTTCTCTCATTGATCATCCCAGTTCAATTTATTCTGACAACATAATAGTCACAAGAGATCCAAATAGAAACTGATCAGTGACATGATCATCAGCTATGAAAAACTTCCTTATTCACTTTATGTACTGTTGAAAGATTTACAACTTTTGTAAATTCTCAATGCAGAAATCGAACTATGAACAAAGCTTTTGTTTTATTATTGTAGTTGGATGCATGCTCTGAAATTTAATGCGATTCAGATTACATGCCGACCCAATACTACCATCATGGATAAAATATTATCTTGGCCACCGTGATTCTTGAATAGGGTCATTCATGGTCGACTTTCTTCCAGATCAACTGATTCAAAACAAACTATTATTGAATCAACTAGAAAATTGAATATATCACTGTCACTTTCCACATTATACCTGTTTATTATAGAGGATTATACCATACGGGAAAGATAGCATAAGAAGATATCCCATGGTATAGGGCGTTTATGTTCCAATTTTCAATGTTAACTCAAGCTGATAGTCCTAGTACTTTTTGTGGAGCTATGTGACACTGGTAGTCTTTCATACTGTGCCGTTCTTACACTCACCCCCACAAAGCAGTTAGTTAATTGACATTAGTCGACAGTAATCGGCTTGAGTTGAAAAAAATCAGCTTGAAATTTGGAACATAAACTACCAAGGGATATCTTCTTATGCTATCTTTACTCTATGATTATACTGATAGAATACGATAGTATAGTCATATAATTTTATAGTGATATTATTATAATAAAACAGGCACAGCCATACAAATGTAAGTGTGAAATTTTATTGAAAAATCGAAAGTGTAGAATATATTTGAAACTCTAAACGTTAGAACATCAATTTTTACTTTCCTTGCCCTATTACCACAGGTAGGGAAAGTATTGCTTTCCGAAAAAAATTAAGGTACCCCAATTTCTAAATTTCTATACGTTTCAAGGTCCCCTGAGTCCAAAAAAGTGGTTTTTGGGTATTGGTCTGTATGTGTGTGTGTGTGTGTGTGTGTGTGTGTGTGTATGAGTGAATGTGCGTCTGTGTACACGATATCTCATCTCCCAATTAACGGAATGACTTGAAATTTGAAACTTGAGGTCCTTACACTATAAGGATCCGACACGAACATTTTCGATCAAATGCAATTCAAGATGGCGGCTAAAATGGCGAAAATGGTGTCAAAAACAGGGTTTTTCGCGTTTTTCTCGAAAACGGCTCCAACGATTTTGATCAAATTCATACCTAGAAAAGTCATTGATAAGCTCTATCAACTGCCACAAGTCTCATATCTGTAAAAATTTCAGGAGCACTGCACCATCTATGCAAAGTTTGATTTCAGATTTCCAATTATCAGGCTTCAGATACGATTTAAACGAAAAATTTCAAGTCAAAAAGATTGAGCATGAAAATCTCTACAATTAATGTTCAGTAACATTTTCACCTAAAATTGAAAAAAAGCTCGAAATTCGAGAAAATGTTATTATTTCAATTGCAAACTGTTGGCAACTGTTGATTCTATTAAATCATTCACTATGAAGAGATAGCAGACTTCGTGTGTCTGCAGCGCTATTGTCCTGTCACCAGCTGGCTCACATCTTAGAAAAGTAGACTTGAGATGCGCGGGAATACTAGCGTCAGTTGATCAATTTTCATAACGGCAAGGAATGTTGTGTGAGTGCACCACACCAGATCAACTGGGCTCAAGATTCGCTTGGAATTTCAAGAGCAAATGCATGTTACAGCCCCATTTGATGTCGGAATGCGAGGGAATAATTTATGCACACTTGCCTAGAACACTCACCTGTTGATGCCGCTCTTCAGTGGTGCAGTCATAATTCCAAGTGCTCATAACTTGTGTGGAAACTCGTAACAACCACTGCAGTTACAGTAGGAGGTTCTGCCTGCTATGCATTCAGCCATTTGCTTCATTGCTGCTTTATTTGGCATTTATAGCCTACTTCAATCTCTAGTAGGACTCAACTTCAGACCGGCCTGGGCGTCTCAATCGTTTCAAATTTAAATGCTAGAGTAGGAAATTACACATTCACAATATTATTAACTATTGGAGTTAGAATCAATTTTTTTGGCTTAGAGGACTAATAGAATCACTTTAGAATATTCAAGTTCTTAAATCTGAATTAATGTGTTATGATTCATAATCATGTAATTTTTGTATTCATGGTTCAAGTATTATTAGAGCTCTGTGGGGTTGGATGAACGTGATTTTCGCTGTTTGAACATTCTTCAAACTTGATTAACTTGATGAGTTATGTGAGAGAAATATACCTTTTCCAAGCAAAAAATAGTGAGTAACGAAATAAATCTCTATTAATCATAATATAGTGAGTAACCTAACATTTTGTGCTAGTGAATAACAGTTTCAACTTCAGATGGGCCTGTGGGTCTCAATCGTTTCAAATTCAGAGTAGGAAATTGCACACTCAATCTATATCATCACTATTAAAGACTATTTCTATTTTGGCGTAGAAGATTATTGTTACCACTTCCAACAGCCTACTGTCTAAGGGTGCATACAGACTTATGTGCCACAAACACGAGCATTCCACTTTACAGCCGCTGATGCCATGCAAATTGTTTCTGTTTTAGCTCAGAAACAGTAGTATTCATTAATTTATTCATAGACAATAGATAGAATCCAAGAAAAAACAACAGGCTTCCGCCGTAAACTGCTTTCAACTTTAATTTCAAATAAGTAGTCCAGAGGTTTTGGTAGAGTTTATGATTTGGTTTACACGCAACTTTGAGTCCAAAATATGTATCAACTAGAATTTTGAATATACAGATATAATAAACATAGAATCATCTTATGGAAAGCGGAATTTACGTGTTCGTGGCGCATAAGTCTGCAGGCACCTTTATATTCCATGTCAGTATTACTATAAGATTCAAACAAGCCAATACATATGAATTTATTCCAATTGCTTCTAGGCTGTCCACTTGTCAAACTTTTCTGTTTTGAAAACAGAACCAACACTTTTTCTACCTCGTGTTGGCGAGAATTACGCCTCTTCCTTGTTTACCGCTGTGTTATGATGATATATTCAGACCAATCCGATGGCGCACGTTTGTTCTCCTGTTGTAATCGTGTTCCAGAATGGAATTCGTGCTCAAATAGTTACTCCAATGCGTTGTATGTGGATTATTTATTATTGATCGGCATCACATCCACTCAAACGTAGTTTGCTTACTGTGTAGTTGGGACCGAATGCATTCGATAAATAACAGTGAGTTACGCGTGGATTAGTCTAATTAAAACGCGATGCCGTCTGTTTCGTTAGTGATAGACAGCTGTTGTCGGAGGACAGGTAATAAGCTGCGATGGCTTATTAAATTGTAATGTTGGCTGAGGGGAAGCAGCGAATCGAAAATGGTCAAAACTCGGTTGAAACGATCAACTGGGGAGCCATCGGCCGGGGCGATAAACAGCCACGCTTTAGAGCAAGGCCATTCAGCTCGTTATTCCTGCGCGATAATAAGCTATAGGTCACACACTATGATGGCTTGCCGAAGTATGAATTGCTTAATAAAGTCTCCATGAAGAAGCTCCTCTAGTTTGTTGCTACTACAAATAATTACTGATAAGAATTTCAAGAAAATTTAAGCTGGGTTAGACAAATCTACGTTTTAAATGGATCTCCCAGTGAAGATCTAGAGATCTAAATAACCATTGATAATCTCTTTGCATTAACCATAAACTACAGTGGAACATGGAATCAGTGTCTCCGATTTCAAGTGTAATCTTGTGTTTATTGAAAATAAATTATGAAACTATATTTACGCCTTCATATTGTACATTATGGGGTATGCCGGAAATTTGACGGAAGGCACTGGGTATGCAACTTGCTAAACATCTTTCATTCATCTGCAGGAACTGTGTATGCAACCTGCTCAACACATCTTTCATTCCCAATTCGCAAACCACTTTGAATGATTTACGTAGAATACGGTATTACTGTATTACGGTATCACAAAAAAATAATATTATTCTCAACTCTTCCCTTCAATTTCCTACAATATTTTTTTTTCAACTGTCCGTTTTCCAACAGCGATTCGCGTAAAACAATTACTTATTCTCGAATAGAGAATGGATGGTTTGTAAAACAAAACGATTAGTGTCTGCCTTATTGAAAAAATTGTAGTTAGTAGTTATGTAGCAGATTACTGATGTATCAATGACTAAAACGTGAGACCATAAATTCCACACTTGAATGTTAACTATCTAAAGTGAGGTCCACGTTAAAATTGGATGGCGAAAAAGTAATTCCAACATTTCTCAATTCTACTGAGTCTAAAACTATGCAAAACATTCAAAATCAATCCAAACTATGGATATTTTGGTTGTGTGAACTATTCCATCACAGGCACTAATGGTATTAGATTGATTTAGAATGTGATTCGAGGCATTCAGGACACATTATGAATTCAGCAGCGAAGCGAGTGAGAAAACTGGTGTTCACACGAATAAACATTCTCGGTTGATTTCACTGATCAAACCACAATCATCACTGATTATCGAATACACCCATATAATACTCACATACAATATCCATATATACAATTTCCATGTATACAATCATTTGTTTCCACGCATATGTGACTCCACTTGACAGCGACGGAATGTAATCCACGATAGAATCTGTTTTTATTACTCGAGTATTAAATAACACCTCATTTCTGTGGGAGTCTGGCGAAAATCATTCAAATGAATGGAATCAGTTGGGAAACAAATTTCATTAATATGCTCAGATTGATGATTTATTCCGAATCACTCCAGTTTTTCATTGAAATATGCAAAAAGTCATGAAAAAAAATTCTGGAGTAAGAGAGATTACAATATTGCACCCACAGATAATAAAAACTGATGCAGATGCTGAGAATTTTACAGATAAAAGGTTGTTACATTTTTATCTATTGATCGATTCATTTGGTAAACACTTGCCACAGTCATATAATTATCGATTTTAATTGATCAAGTGATAATGATAACTAATCAATATGATCATTGATTGGATAGAAGTGCTAAGCGATTAGCAAAGAATGAATAACTTTTCCACTGTTGATTTTCAATATCTATTCCAATCGTGTTGTATGATGGAAAATAGTAATTTTATATCCCGTTTAATACAACGTGGGAGGACACAGGGAGGGTAATATATCTTCTTTTCATACATAGTAACACATTTATTTTTTAGGGCTACTGGAAGTATTAAAACACGATCGAATATATCTAGTACCTTTTATTCTATTACAACACAACTAGCTCCAAGTGGAGAGTTAAAACTAGGTGTGATGTAATAAAGTGAGAGAGTACTTTATCCTATATCCTATCGTGTTTCAATTTTCAATCTCAATTTTTATTGTGCTCTGAAAAGTTGAGAAATATATTGTAATGTATGTATGAAATGTAATGAAATGTATTGTAAATATATAAAATAGCATTGTATGGTATTATTTTGTTCTTTGATTTTGAATTTCACTCTAATCTCAAATCTCTTATATTCAGATCTGGACTATCCCAATCCATGGTCTGTGCAGAACTAGATTGCTGCATTGCTCTTATGAAGAACAGTGCTGTCAGATTTTCCTGGATCCAAAGGGCCTGTGAGCTAATTTTATATCCAGTTCATGAATTTGCATTGAAATTGTCCAAAAGTAGATTAGGTTTATCACAGCTTTTGTACAATTTTCAGTCAAAAATATGTATGTAAACTGGGAATTTTGAATTTGGATAAGTTGAATTCAGATCAAGAATACTTGAATCTAGAATAACTAGTGTAATTGAAATATTTTTATGCATAATTGTGCTTCGAAAACTATACTCCATCGATTCAAGGCACACTGATGGATTGAGTTACATGACTCAAATCAATCAAGCCGGTGCTTTTGACAGACGAAGTTCGCAACAATACAGACAAAACGTAATCGCTCTCCTTTTGATTCGAAGCTGTTGTGCCGCTCTGCGATGTCGACAGTGATGAATGATTGTTTCACGTGATAGCATCACACATTAGGCCTACTTTGGAGACGAGATCATGATTCACTCGAAAACATGCTTACTGCAATTCAATTCCTGCATTTGAAAAGTCTGCCTATCATTGTTCACTTCCTGAATATTCGTTATTATTATTAAGAAAATCGGGGCACCGAGCTTCGCTCGTTATTTTCATTAATTGATAAACAGAACACAATTCTCTAAAATGATCGTGTTTATATTTTACAGCTGGCTATACGTCAGCTTATGAATTTCGGGTATGCGATATTTTGATTTTCCACAGAATCACTCGCTCACTTTTTACTATCCACAGACGACGACAGTCTCAGCTGTTCCAGCCAAGGATGAATTATCCTTTTAATGTCGTTCAGCGAGTCTTCCCAAGGATGAGACCTAGTGCAATCGAATTTTAATATCATAAACTATGTTACAAATTTCGTGGAAATCGTTAGAGCCGTTTTCGAGATCCGTTGAACATAAATAACCAGATATAAAAATACAGAAATTGCTCGCTTGATATAATAGGATATCGTTCATTGAAAAAAACATTACATCATCATCTATACATTATTTTTGATTTCTAATGGAATCTTAATGGCACTGATTTCTTATCCCATAGAAATTGAGTAAAGATGCGAACAGAACGAGTCAGCCTACTTCTACCTAGATAAACGAAGCCTTCGCAACTAGGTTGCGACGTCATCAGTATTCGATGAAATTACCCAATCAGAAAGCTGAATTGAAACTCTAGATTTGCAGTTTTCCGATTGGATAATTTCAACGACTACTGATAACTTCATAGCCTAGTGCTATGGTTTTGTAAATTTAGGTGGTAGTGGTCAGTCGCAATGAAGATCGATGCCTTTAATCAGCTGTGCAATGATAATATCTGGAGTCATTGTTACCTAGTTACTGTGAGAACTGGTTCCGACCTAAGGGTCCTTTTTAACTAATTTTTCAATAAAGGAACGGACTCACCTGTTTTTTAGCGTTTGTTCCCTGGATAGGCGTCAGCTGGTAGAGCAGGTACAGGTAAGTTTTTTGGAATCAGTCTTTCACTTCGCACGCACTAATATTCAACATCAATCAACTGCACACTTAAACCGATTACGAGCCAGTTCGGGAGAAGTCTAGAGAAGAGTGACGAAAACAGGCCGAGCTCCTTCTAAGTTGCCGGGAGAGAGTCCCGTTACTATGGCAGATAACGCCGTAGTCCAATACTTCCCCAATGCATGACTCCACGCACAAACTGAGAGTTTGCTTCAATGTTATTGTCTTGAAATGTCCGTTAATATTACAGTTTTGTGAAGTGTAACTGTTCATGCGAGTGTATTTTGTGCTACAAACGGATTGGTACAACGTTTAAATCAATCAGCCAGTGAGTTAAGACTTGTAACTGTTATTTACATTGACTAAATTTAATTGCTAACCTACAAAGCTACTGTAAAATCTTCTCTTAGAACACATTCAAAACAGATTATGAACTTTGAAACCAATGCTGACAACCCAATAGAGACATATAGCACTAGCTGTTTTCGTCAAGTCAGATGAAGGAAGTCTTGATCTGATGATACACTTTTCTTAAGTATCCCCTGCTGAGGCTTCAATGCAACGCTGAAGCCGGACGCTGCGCATCGATTCCTGAATCTGTGGCTGCTCTACTGTGGTGAGAACTGTCTGCTATTGCGGAATGTAGCGAATGTCGATCTCTCCGTTGCTTGCGTATCTTGTGCTGTAGCTGTTATTCTTATCATGCGGTAAGATTGTCAGCTGCTCCTGTTTCTCGTGCGGCTGGCTTGTCTAATCTAATTCTGTGTGTGACAGTTGCAGTTGTGAGAGTGACTGACAGTTATCATCGCTAATCTCAAAAATAAAAAGATAATAAACTGAGTGGACTCAATGAATGGAATCTTATCACTTTTCCTTAACAATTAAAACTGTATTTCTCTTTGATTTCCAACTTGAATGTATTTCTTTCATTTCTCATGCTTAAGAATATTGTTGTTTTATTCCTATAACTCATACAGTGTGACTAGAGAGAGATTATAAGATGTCTTTTTCTCTTTATAAAACAACTAGAAATAACGATGCTATTTATTATGATAAGAATTGTTATAGAAAGAGTCATTCCTTGTCCTCGGGCGATTTTGTTTGGAGATGTGTCCATAAAGGCTGCTCTAGTACCATCACTACTGACAAGTCATTAAAAAATTTTAAATCATCTGCAAACAGTCATGTCAAACATGCTACACAAACTCCCCCACAACTTTGTAAAAATTCTTTATCAAAATCAGTAACAATTGACACTGCTGAAAAAACGACTAATAGAGTTATTACATGTAGGATGTTACGTTTGTCTGTAGATTCAAGTTTAAAAAATATAAGAAAGGCACTCTCTTTTGATGTAAATAGTCAGACTGACCCCCTTTTTCTACAGGACAAGGATGTTCTCATTGAACGTATTAATGAACTTCTTGGTTATCAGGATGCACTTATAGCAGAAATTCAATCTCTTAAACATCCTGAATGTGTGCCATCACATTCACCTACTACTCAATGTGTTGCCATACAGACCGAAAGTTTGTCAACTGATTCTGATGATCAGCACTATGCTATTGCAAACAGTAATTTTATCTCACTCAAAAAAACCAAGGATAAATTGTATAAGGAAATTATAAACTTGGAGCATGATATAGCTGAAAATAGAAGTATAATTAGTTCATTGGAATTGGAAAGGGAAAATCTTGCTAATATAATATCAAAAGTAAGCCAAGAAGTTGAATTAGTAGGAAAATTAGTAGTGAGTGAGGACTGCAGTGAGTCATTGGGTCGAACAAGTGAATCTAAAATAAGGAATATTATAGAACATGTAAGGGGGAAAATTATTATATTCTCTGATAGTCAAGGTCGTGATCTGGCATCCTATCTACAAAATAGAATACCACATTCATATAGTGTCTCAAGCTTTGTATACCCTGGTGCTGGTATGTGTCAAATATTAGATAGAATTTTTAATTGTAAAGAGGTACAGCTTATGAATAAAGAAGATTATTTAATTATATTAGGTGGTACAAATGACATAAATGACTCAGCTAATGAAAAGGACACTATTATATTCAGATTGGCAGTTGAGAGTTTACTGCGTCAGACAAGACATACTAACGTGATAATAGGGACTGTGCCTTACAGATATGATATGCCGGCTGCCTCACCCATAAATTGCATGATAAAGGTGATTAATGGTCTCCTGAAAAAAATTGTCTCCGGATTTGTTACCTTGTTGAACACATGGGATCTCACTGCAAAAGAACACACAAGTCATGGTTTACACATCAATAAAAAAGGGAAAATTAAAATAGCTAGGAGGCTTGATGCTATTATTAGGGATTCCCTGGATAGGAAAAAAGCCACTTCTAGTAGTAATCTTTATGAGTCCATGATTATTGAGCTCACAACTGGGCCATGTTTGGAGGGCAGTACTTCGTTGATTGGGGGAGAGGTTGATGCTGTAGTACCGGCTACAGGCGAACCAGATGCAGCATTAAATTTAAACTAATAGCTCCAGACAATGAAGTTGAACAAAGCTTCAGCCTACATGCAGAGGTAACTGGCTCTCTAATACCTATAATTTCGAACTCCATTAGAAAACCTAAACCTCCCAGAAGTATAATGATTGCTCATTCAAACCTCATTGATATACCTATAACAGCCATGCCTATAACAAGCACAGAGGGGGATCAATTGAACATCATGAAACTTATACAGGTAGGAACGTAAAATTGTGCTCCATTAATGTCCAATGCATGCGGAATAAAATTAGTGAGCTTAAGTCCATTAATGTCCAATGCATGCGGAATAAAATTAGTGAGCTTAAGTTACTTTGTGAGCTGCATGACATCGACGTTCTGTGCATCTGTGAACACTGGCTTGTTGAAGATGAGATTGAATACTACAGCAATTTGGCTGGTCTCAGGAAGGTAGCTCATTTCTCTAGGCAGACTTCAAGTGGTGGTGTAGCTGTTTTTGTGCGAGAGAGTATGGCATGGTCGGCAAACGCCCTAGACCTCGAAGAGTTCTGTATTGAGATGCATGCTGAGTTTGCTGGGATACATATTCCGGAGTTGTTGTGGTAAGCATGTATCGCTCTCCTAATGGAAATGTTGAATGTTTTTTGCAGCAGCTTGAATTATGTGTTGGATGTCTCAGTAATATTGGTTTGTTTGTAATAATTGGAACTGATCACAATATTGATTTGCTTGGCACGTCGGCAGCATCCTCAGGTTTTTTGAATTTGTTAAGAAGTCTGAATTTGTATAGTGCAGTAATGCAACCTACAAGAGGTAATGCTTCCCTTGATAATTTTTTCACAAATTTGGACCATTGGAGCTATGTTGCTGAGGTTAGTGTTTATCAGATTGCAGATCATAAACACATTCTCATGGAAGCCACTTTTATGGCAGATGTTGTTGGAAGTTGTAATGGTTCCAGTAGAAACGTTCCTTACAGAGTGTTCAATGATGAAATTGTCAGACTTTTCTGTAATTATTTGGGAGTTTGGGTTGACTCTTGGTTGGAATCTGTTATTGATATGCAGGCGGTTGGTGGTTTTCAATGTTTCTTTCATGCTCTCATGGATGGTTTCAAGTTTTTCTTTCCACTAAGAATGAGGTCGCTAAGTTCTAAAAGATTCACAACTATGAAGGGAAATTCTGTACCACAAGTAAAAGACTGGTTCACTCCTGAACTAGCCCGAATGAGAGATATGGTATCCATGACAAATGATTTAGCTAGAATCAGGCCTCACCTGGTTGAACTAGCAACTGGGCTCAAGAAGGATTACCGTTATAGATTGCGAGAGGCTAAGAAAAACGCCAATGCAAAATTCATTGCAGAGGCTCACAATTCATGTAGGGCTGCCTGGGGTCTTATAAATTCACATAAGCCTAAATCAGAAGAAGGTGATCTAAGTTTCACAACTGCCAGTGAATTTAATCAGTTCTATGTCACATCTGTGGAGAGTATTGTGAATAATATTCCAAATAATATTGCAACCGATCTTCCCAATGCTCTTCAGGGTATTCCAGCTGTAGAAGGAAACTTTGAATGGAACCATGTGACACCTGCTGATGTTGTAAGCATAGTAAATGATTTTAGTGTATCAAAGGCAAAAGATATTTATGGAATGAGTGTGGCTTTTCTGAGGCAGATTATTTGTTTCTTGAGTCCAATACTTGCATGCCTTATCAATAAGTGTATCGATGAGGGTGTTTTCCCTGATGAGCTCAAGATATCAAGAGCAGTTCCAATTCACAAGAAGGGTGCTCTGGACAGTGTAAGCAACTATAGATTCATATCTTTGATCCCGGTGATTGCAAAAATTTTTGAGACGGTATTGTTTATTCAGCTGTACAACTATTTTGAGAATAATGGTCTGCTGGTTCCTGTTCAGTTTGGTTTCAGGAGAGGAAGATCGACTGTCTCTGCTGTGCAGACTCTCATTCAATCAGTCCTGGAGGCATTTGAGAATGGAAGATCTTCATCGCTTTTGCTCTGTGATTTATCACGTGCCTTCGACTGTGTCTCGCACAATATTCTATTGGGAAAGCTGGAGAAGTATGGCCTTGGAGTCGGTGCTGTCAGACTGATGAAATCATACCTGAGTGATAGGTTGCAGGTTGTGGACTGGAATGGTGAACTATCAAGTCCTGCACCCTTGAAACATGGAGTCCCACAGGGATCAGTTTTGGGACCTTTGCTCTTTCTCATCTCAATAAATGATATATATTATTCAGTAGATGGTGGTGTTCTGTTATTCGCAGATGACACATCACTATTTGCGGATCATAAGAGCGTAGATTCTGCCAGGCTTGCTGTGAGGGAGCTGTATCATAGTGCGTCTCAATGGTTTGATCTAAATAAGCTGGCTCTTAACAGTGACAAGACTCAGGAGCTATCATTCAGCCTCAATTCTGGGATTGCCACGGGTACTGTGAAGCTCTTGGGGTTTTCCCTGGATAGTAGGTTGACCTGGGAGGCTCACATCAGCCAGCTCTGCAAAAGGCTAAGTAGGGTCATTTTTCTGCTTAGAAGGCTTGTATCATGTGTGCCTGACGGTTTTGTGCGCCAAGCTTACTTTGCTTTTTTCCAGAGCCATATTGCATATGGTACAAGGCTGTGGGGGCACGCTGCGAGTGTGAATAGGGTGCTATTAATGCAAAAAAGAGCCATTAGAATTGTGATGAGAGCTGGTTGGATTGATCACTGCAAACCATTGTTTGTACATTTACGAGTGATGACAGTTTACAGCCTGTACATATACGAGTGCCTGGTTTCGGTTAGAGAGAATATTCATTTGTACACCAGGGCCAATCAGATACACAGTCACGCTACACGGGGAAATGGAAACCTGGTCCTGCCCGGGGTGAGATTGGAAAGATCCAGGAAAAGTTTTCCCATATCTGGCATCAGATTTTTCAATAGGCTACCTGATGAAGTAAGAGAGCTGCCTCTGGTGAGCTTTAAGAAGCGGGTCAAGTCATGGCTGGTCGCCAACCCGTTCTATTCCATTCATGAGTTTGACGAGTCTGACCCAAGCACTATGTAAATTGACTGTGTAAAGCACTAAGTAAATTGCCGACTGTGATAATAGAGTTTCTATGGTTTTAGTTTGTTCACGATTTATTGTAAAAGTAGGTATAGATTAAAATTAGAATAGGCTGTATAGACTGTGATAGAATTGAAGTTTAGTAATTGTTTATTGATATTTCTGTATTATTATTTATTATTTTCTTGTGAGAAACCGAATAGCTTTGAAGCCTGCTCTTGCACTGCATGTTGTGTATTATCTTTATTTATGTATTGTTATTGTAATTCTGTTAGAAATTTTATTGTAATGACATGGCCTAGTGTACTGTATGTATTTTCTAGCTGTAATAAAATCATTGAATCATTGAATCATTGAATCATCATTGAATCATTGAATCATTGAATCAAAGTTATGGAGGTGAGGGTTAAGCACCCTCAATTGCAAAAGAGAGAAACGAAACTCTCAATGTAAGAGGACTAAATGAACATGGAGGTAGAGGGATAATTTGGAGAACACCTTTCCGAGAGAGAGGATATAATAATAATTAAAAATATAACTTGACAGACATTTACATTTATAATATCGCAGTACTGAAATGAATCTTTATTATATTAAAGCTTCATTAATCGGAATAATAGCTGGCTGGCATCTTATCTTATCGATATTGCTGCTCGCTACTATCAATTTGAGCTATGCCAGCCCACTTACAAAATGTGGTGTCACATTACCTAGCGGGTAACCCGTGTTTTGCAGTGGAGACAATAATTATGTGTTGTAAAATTCAATCCCCTTATGTCCAGAAAACATCAAAAAATAAAATAATTATCTATTAATTTGTCGAAATTACGTCGATGATCTTCATCAGAGTTGGAATGTTCTAGCAGAAAGAAAAATGTTATTTGTCTCTAGCCATTCATTTGTCTCTTTGTCTCTTTCATTCTTGGGTCACACTTGCTACCATTTACGCTACGGAATCACTTTTAGAGAAAGCTTTGTTTGGTTGAGCTTTCATTGATGCGTGAACTTTGAATCATAAATCCGTTTTCATTATTAATCCATAATTAATTTATTGATAAGAATTCAAATAGGCTTTTAATCATCCTCGGAGAAACCAGAATTATCATAACTAAGATTATTGCAAGTTGATCATTTCATTAGTTCATAAGTGGTGATGCGTCAATCGTGTATTTCCTATCTCGTATATAATATAATTCCTTTCTTGATTAATAAGATTGATATTGTAAGACAAAAATACCAACATCCATGAAATAGATATTATTTGATGAGGTGGAAAGTGATTACACAAATTAATATTGACAAATCCACATAAATAAGTTTACTTAAAACCAGACTAGAGTTTCAACGCCATAGCATAATCTTGAGTGGAAACTCATAGCATCAGCTATCATAGCATATCAGTGGATCATAGCATCAGCATCATCTTGAGTGAAAACTGATTTTTTTTATTCAAATCTGATATTTTTCACATCATTATGGAGAAGTTCCACAACATTTCTGAAGACGGTGAAAATACGAATACATATGTTTCTATAGAGACGACCGTCTATCTACTTTTTATAGTTTAGAGACTTTTTATAGTCTACATCAGGGCTCTCCAACTTACGGCCCGCGGGCCACACCCGGCCCGCGAATGGATTTATTCCGGCCCGCCGAGAGTTATTGCAAAAGATTTTTTAAAATATATTTTTGACAACAACTGTGAGTTCAGTACTCTTCTCTTACTAGCCACTCCATTTCTTAATAAGTGTAAAATTAGCTGTAAAGAAGCAGCGATCAAGCATTGTGAGATATTAGCACTGTACATGTCCCTGCTTGAACGCTACAAAGAAGGTAACCTACTCCCATTTTAAAGTTCTCTCCCAGAAAAAGACTTAAAAAATATAAAAAACCATGCTCGAGCTATGTTTTCTATTTTTGGATCTACCTTCAAGTGTGAGCAGACATTTTCAAAAATGAAGTTTGTTGAATCCAAATACTTCCTTGTCAGATGAACATTTGAAATCAATTTTAATGATCGGAACCACAAAGTTTGATCCTAAATGGGCGGACAATTCAAGTGGAAAAAAAATTCTCTTTTGGCATGGTAACTTTTTATAAATTCATGCATTGTCAAGTTTTCTTATGAGATTTTTACACTAAATAAATTGGACTTTGTATTAAAATGAAATTAATTGGTTTGTTTCTTCCTACTTAAACATTACTTAAAACCTCTCATAATATATAATAATTGTACACCCCCCCCCAATCCCCCGTCGTGTGTGTCCCCACAAGTCAAATTCCACGTACATCCTTGTTATTGGCCCTCTAAGCCTCCCAAGAATTAACAATGTGGCTTAAAAAAGGTTGGAGACCCCTGGTTTACATCTTTAAGGACTCAAAATGAAGAGTACGCCTAATGAAGAGTATTTCATTCTCATTCTTATCGACCCTAAACCCGAAATTCTTCACAATTATTCACAGAACTGTGTCTGTTTGTTGTAGGCAGTATGCAAGGTCCTCACGAGAAACGACTACTCAATCACCTCCTCAACATGGACACCTACAACACGCTAGAGCGGCCCGTAGCCAACGAATCCGAGGCTTTGGAAGTCAAGTTCGGCCTCACCTTACAACAAATTATCGATGTGGTGAGTGACAGTGTAGTTGTTGCAGCTAAATTATGAATGACATATTAGACATGAATGAATTGCCCAAACACTTGTTAGTTTGATGAAGGATCATGTATAATATGACAATTTACGACAACAATGAAGTGGTAACATGTTAAATGTATAGTTTATTGTATTAAAGATAGTAAAGTGAGAAATTGATGGGTGATGTATTAATTCTCGAAATATTAGTGAGTAATCAATAATGTTTTTGGTTTATCCCTTACCTGAATAATCACACGATCTCTAAAATCCTATCTATGTGATTAAAATTCATGGGAGATTCATGTGATTAAAATTCAGCACATGTGAAGAATATTCTTTCTCTGTATCTTTGTTGCTATTATTCAAACACGTTTTCCATTGATGGGAGAGTAAATGAATTTGAATCAATTTGGATGTGATTAAATTTCATGGGAAATTCATTTGATTGAAATTCAGCCCATGTAAAGAATATTCTTTGCATTATTGATTGACTTCATGATAATTATTTAATTACTTCTCAGTAATTATTATTTAAAATTATGAAAACAACATCATTCAATCAAATTGTAATTCAATTAGAACTTCATAAAACTGTTTAACTTTCTGATTGAGAATCACTGATTATTGTTAATTAAAAGTTAAATTTTCCGGGGAAATTTGTTTTTAAAAATACTCGGGAAAGTTTGTTGAAATTTTCACGATAACGAGATAGAGCCCGTGTGGCAAGCTTCATTGCTTGCTTTATTCAGCCTCGCAGGTTGATGATTATTTCATTACTTCTCAGTAATTATTATTTAAAATTATGAAAACAACATCATTCAATCAAGTTGTAATTCAATTAGAACTTCATAAAACTGCTTAACTGTCTGATTGAGAATCATTACTAGCGGCTCCTTGGTTACTTCACAGAAAAAAGAAGAATTATTTGCTCCTCCTTCTCCGTGTTCTCTCATCTGTGCTTAAATCTCGTTGTGAAAAAACGTTGTGAAACTTATTTTCAATTCTTTGCCAATCCTTCAAATCAACAAATCAACTTTCTTCAATTTCAAACGAATAAGACTTTTATATAATGTATGAAGCTGTTAATCTACATTTTGGTGTAAACCGGATCAAAATAGATTCATTCAAATTTTTGCTATTTTTGCAAATCTTCTGCTATTTTTGTCTTTTCATAAGAAGGATTTCATACCCACTACAATCGTAACTCATGGGCTTAAAGCTTAAAGAGGCGAATCGATAATCATGATACAATGTACTTCTGATTATACTACTTGATAATATAATGGAATTACTAAACTAATCTCAAAAGTCTCAGTTCACATCGAAGAAATTAAATGATTACTCCTATTCAATCAACAGAATAGAAATCTTTGAAAGGTTACAAGTGAGGTGGAAAATTATTTTAACTAACAATATAAATAGATGAATAACCAATTATCAATTATAGATTTGGATAAGTCTGGTAGAATTATTACTCAATCATTTCATGCATTCGAGTCTTGATCGAACATATCGAGTTTTATATTTATCTTAATCGAGTTCTACTAATCAGCTCCACGGTTCATGATCCTTACGAATAAATATTTTCTAGAATATCTGTGATAGATTTTCAGATGATTTATTTCATTCTTAGGATGAAAAGAACCAAATTCTCACAACCAACGCTTGGTTAAATTTGGTAAGTTTGTGTATGCTAAGTTTGTAATTTTTGTGTTGCCGATCATGCATTATAGAATGAATGTGTTCTTTTTAACATCGACAGATGAATAAATTTTGAATAAATACAATCGTAATTATAAGATTTTCCATGGCAATTTACATTTACAAGGTATTCGACCTGAGAGCATATTGAAAGAGTGAATATTTCGCTTAATTCTGCTATTTTCAAACTGATAAATCATATCATAATTATAAAAACTTGATCGAAACTAATTGTTTATATTTCTAACTTCTTAATAGCTGTTGCTGATCGTATTTATTATTCAATTATCATCTTGTTGACAATATATACTCTCTCTGTCTCCGTGATATTCATAACTTTATAATTATCAACTAGGGATTCAAACTGGACTTGAAGATCTTCATTGTTTCTTTCTTTCAAGTCCTCAAGAAATATGAAAGCATGTTCATGCCATATCTATGTTATTGTTGATGATGTACAAAAGAAAGTAAATCTATTCAGATTCAATGTTGAAAAGAATCATTCATTTCATTCAATTCACTTTGCTATGATGGATTATTTCTATAAGATAACTATAATAACTATTGGATTGGAAAAGAGTATAATATCAATCGCATTGGCTTTTTATATTTATCACTGATTCTCTCTCTCTCACTCTCATTCTTGGCTTTGTTTGTGCTTGTTTCTTCTGACAGCTATTGTTGCATTCAAACACTAAATCAAGAAATGGATTGTTTATCGCACATTCTTTCCTGGTTCTCAGCCAGATTATTCACAATTATTGTTAATAATTCATATCATTTCACAGATTTTCCTTCAACACCTTTTACTTTTACAAATAATTTTATAATTAGAAAAATTTAATCAAAATTATAAACACATCATGTGTACCTTGAATAAGCGAAATTAGTTTTCAAATGTCTCAATTAATTATTCGAGAAGATAGATATTGATTGCGAATTTGTAATCCCTTCAATGAAGATTCTCCTTTCATGGTTCGAAATTATCCATCCCATAGAATAAGAGTCATTGACTCGATCAAATTACAGATGTGAATTCCAAGGTGAAGCATAAAAGAACCAGGGAATGGAATTCCATCTAGACTCGATAAATCATCTCTGATTCCAGTGAATAGATGACCGGAAAGACTTTCATTTTCTATGACGATGATTCCTGGTTCAGTGTGCTGGATCAATGGAATAAATTATTCCTTTCTGAAAATGACTGTAGATTCCTGAAAGGGTGAAAGTCATATTCAGTCTAATCGTACAGAGAATATTCATTCAAATTTATCTTCAAAACAGTGCAATATTGTCACCTATGTCATCTCCATAATGCAAAATTTCCCCTTGTGGATTCGCCAAAAGAATCCTTGTAAATAGTAACCTTATCCAAGACTTCCTTTAAAAAAAACAAGAGAGAATGTCACTTCATGCAAGTGGGAAATTCGATAATCAACCATTAAGAACATCCTATGATGAGAATTCTATAAATTCAGTATTAATTTTTCATATGGAATTAATATTCCACACCGATCATTACTTCATAGTTCCCATGGAAATGGGAAATTCAATAATCAAACATCAACAATATCCTAAGATGGAAATTTTATAAAATTAGTATTAATTTTTCATATGGAATTAGTATTCCACACTAATCATTACTTCATAGTTCATTTGGATGTTTTGGAACTCTCCTTTTAAGTTTCCTTCTTGATCCCCCAATTAACAATTTGTTTTGCTTTTGTTTAGACTGCGAAGTTGATTCATTCCCTACTGAAATTGTAATAGGATAGGAATGAAAGTTGGATGTAGAATCCAGCTATTAGGTTGAGTCCTAATGAATCCACTTAACCATCAGAGTCAACAGGACCTTGGTAAACACAGAAGTTGAAATGAGGAAAGTTTATTCAATTCAATCTTAGTTTCTTCCTGGGAAGCCTGGAGCTATACGAAACACAGGGAACATACGTCGTTCGACATTCTCCTTCTCATTTCCTCTTCGACAATCCTTATCACTCCGTCTCAGTCTGACACACGAGCTGTCTCTCATTATCTCTCTATCCATCTTTACCGCGACTTCTTCCTCTTCATTCTTCCAATATCCTCCCATTTTCATTTTCTGTCTAGCGTTGCTTCCAAACTCATACTTTTCTCCCACTTTATCCTCACATTTCCTTTCCCATTGGACCTATGAATTTTTGCCTGAAGCGCTACAGGAACTTCCAATGGAATCTCACCCTCTCATCGACGGGCCTGTTCAGCCACACTGCACCACAATTTTTCACAACTTTCAAGTTGAAACTCAAGAGATGATTTTCCAAGCGAAAACTGTAGAATCATTTGCTTACAGGTGAACAAAAAACAGTTACATCAATGCTTCAACAAGTATACTTAAATTTATACGGTGGATAAATTATTGAAAATTATTATGATCATAACTAATGGAGAAATTGATCATAACTGATTTTCTCAAGCTATTATTGAGTAAAGTCCTCCTATCAAGTGATCATTAATATTATCACTATAGAGTTATTATAGATTATACTCAAATTATATATTCAGGCGAGGTGGAACTTCCGATTTACTATTTATTAAATTAAATAGATTTTACTATTTGTTTTTCCATAGTTTTCAATGTTCTTTTTCTTCTTCTTCTTCTTCTTCTTCTTCATCTTCTTCTTCTTCTTCTTCTTCTTCTTCTCCTCCTCCTTCTTCTCCTTCTTCTTCTTCTTCTTCTTCTTCTTCTTCTCCTTCTTCTCCTTCTCCTTCTTCTTCTTCTTCTTCTTCTTCTTCTTCTTCTTCTTCTTCTTCTTCTTCTTCTTCTTCTTCTTCTTCTTCTTCTTCTTCTTCTTCTTCTTCTTCTTCTTCTTCTTCTTCTTCTTCTTCTTCTTCTTCTTCTTCTTCTTCTTTCTTCTTCTTCTTCTTCTTCTTCTTCTTTTTTATAATCACTGATTAGGCTACAGCCTGTTCCGACTCACATTCAGCTGCTATTTACGACATATTATGTGTCATAATATTTATTCAAATATCCTATTCTAAGCTAAATATGAAATGGATATTATTGCCATCTTTTGCGTGGTCTGCCAACCTCTCTCTCTTGCCTTCTGGCTGATAATTGAAAATTTTAAAGGAAAACTCTCAACAGGCATTCTTTCGATATGCTGCTTCCATTTATGCCGATACTGCGGCACTCTCTCATTCAGACTGAATATATTTAGCTCACTTCTAATATCCTCATTCCTGATATGATCTCTTCTATCACACCCCTTGGTTCTGCGAAGAAATCTCATCTTCAATGTTGTGAAAGATAATATATATTTTCTTGTTCAATCATGATCAGTATTCGTTGTATTGTATTAGGAAATTTGAATCAATTCATTCGTCATTACCTCCATCAATAAAAATCACCTCACTCATGCTCACATAAAAAACATTCACTGTTGATTTGAACTATTTGAAAATAGATATAAGGCAGGAAATGTTGCTGTTGAAGTCTAAAGGTGCGCACAGATATACGCGCCGCGAACATGAGCAATTCACTTTTAATCAGCTGACTATATCTGTATTTTTACAGAAACGGTGAGATACAGATATAAAAAGCTTGGCATCAGCTTATTAAAAGTGAATTGCTCATGTTCGCGGCGCGTATATCTGTGCGCACCTTAATACTATACTCATGCATTACTCTGAAAAAATACAAAATAGAATCATGTGGAATATTAAATTTCCTTTAACCTTGATTTCGATAATATTATTTTTAGCATTGATTCACCTATGTTTTCAAGAGCATCATTCACACACAATCTCCCTGCATGAGATGAATCAAGCACAAACAAAGTCCAATCGGAACAAGAGGGATGAAATCAAGTTATGATATTTTATATGAAGTTCAGAATATGTTCAGCATTAAAGTTGTTAAGTTTGCAATCAATTGCTATGACATTTTTGAACATGCTGCTATGCTGAATAATTTTGCATCGTTATAATTTCGTGATATGGATGATGAGTGTTTTGTTTTGCTGCATGTTTGGTAACTAATTCATGTTCCCTTTCTGTTGAATATCTGTCAATATAGGATGAGAAGAATCAACTACTTATAACAAATATTTGGCTTTCCTTGGTAAGTTTTTGAACGTTTGAAATGATTTACTTGACTCTTTTTTACTTTCGTATTTTCCAATTCTCATACTCAGGCACGGCAGTTTAAACATAATGCTGAAACATCGTGTGTCGATTAGGAATAACATCTTCCGAATGGAAACTATACGTTTCTATTTTAAAAAGTAAACCTTTCACCACCTAGTTCGTAGCATTGTCGGTGACATATAATAATAAAAGTAGACCACCATTGAAGAATTCATAATAAAATCATTCGAATCATTTCACGGGGTATCATTTTGACCACTTATTTAATTGCACAACGTTTTATCGAAGATCACCACCAGTGGTCGATCTGCAAACTAGGTTCTACAGCAGTTTAGTTAGGTGTAACCAACCGTAAATGTTATAAGTAACCGTTCTCTGTAAATCTAAAAATCTACATCGGTATCAATCCAACTCATCACAATATAAACAATCACTACAATATAACCATCTGAATCATCAAATTAATTTACCAATGTTACATATCAATCAATATTTCATATGTGAATAATCTTGACTCAACAGATAAATCATTATCAACAAATAACTGTAACAAATAGGATTTAATTCTCATTAAACTTAACCATCCACCTGTTGGATCTAGGCTTCCATGACTAATTATTGAGTGACAAATATCCAAAGGATAGTTGAGTGTTTTGTCCCATTGACAGAGCAAGAGATACATATATACAGTTTCTGACTCCCGACATTATTCTTCAATCGCAAAATAATAACTTTCAAACATAATTCAAGGAATATTCAGCTTCTTTTCCATCTTTCCCTCTGTAAATGAGTCTGAATTATGATGATATTATTGAAACGAGTGTTTTTGAATAGATTGAGCTTAATATAAAAAGTGAATTACAACTTATAGGGTTTTTGAAAATCATATTCCAGCTATGAATTGATTCATGAGAAGACATCCGTTAAAACAATCGTTAAATCAATCTCATGCAACCATTTGACAGTAAAAAATGTACCAAAAATGAAAACTTTAATCAAACCATCAAATGTCAGATTAAATAAGATTTTGAAGATAGTATGTCAATAAAAACTCTTCAATTACAATATATTGTTATATTTTCAGAGGAAAACTGATATTATGTGGAGTTGGAAAAAGAGCTGAAAAATTCCTCATCAGAGTAGATGTTAAAGTACTGATACTGAAATAGTGAGGATGAACTAATAAAAATTTTTTACTATTGTATTTTAATATAACTTTAAAGTGAAAAAACACTCACATTATTTGGTGTGGCGACGACCGTTTCGTGCTGGTATTGCACACCAAATAATGTGAGTGTTTTTCACTTTAAAGTTATATTAAAATACAATAGTAATAATAATAGTGAAAACAAGATGGATAACCAACAAGAAAAAATGTTTGATGTGCCAATAAAAATACAGTGCATTGTGGGACTGCACTGAATTCAGTTAATGATTTCCAAATTAAATATCTCTTGATTTGAAGGAAAATCATACTTTTTACCAACTTTGGAAACAATCATCAGTATAATGATACTAATACCCCAATATAATCATAATCGGTATAAGCGATAAATTAAACTGAGATCTTTTCACTAAATAAGCACTCTAAACTTCTTCAAAATCAGCTCGTAACACAGATAAATAATCAAATGTACTAAATTTAAAGAAGATTAATTCATCTCCAGCAATCCATCAAGTTATTTTACCACCATAGGTGGACTTTGATTATCGTTAGTGACGGTATTTAGATAGTAGGTTCAATAAATTACCGCTTCTTTATCGTTAGAGGGAGAAAACTGTCGTGTTTCCGAGTTCAATACTCGGCTTATTGGACACAATAAAATTGGTCGAGTCCAGTAGTATTGTAGTTGTGCATCACTCCCCCTTACTGTAGATCAATTTATTAATTAAAATTTTACAATAAGACTCTTCTAGTATCTATCCTTATACTCATGTATTTTTCACATATATGTTATATTCTTTCAATCTCCTTTGTCCCTATAAAACCACAGCTTGTTGTAACTTCTAGAAAGCCAAACCAAATCTCATACAAACCTTTGTAGTAGAATCTGCTGAAGTAGAGTAGAAATGTAAATATTTTTCAATTACTATTATTCTATTCATATTGGAATAATATTATGATACTTTAAATCATTCTAGTGACTTCACGTAGCGTAGTTCATAATGTAACAGTAAATCTATATAATTAATTATAGAATCATGAAGTTTTTCATACTTGAGTAATGCGTAGAACTTGACGTATGTCGTTCAATAGCTCTACAAGTGAAAGAACTTCTTATCATTTTTACTTCTACTATCCTACTTCGTACCAGGATTCAAAATCAGTCAATTTGAGATTTTTTGAAACTGTTCTCAGCGTTCCACCATGTTGTTATCACTTGTAACAATAATGTTTATCAATTATTCCATCATCTTCTTTCATCTTTGATTGTGACTCAATCGTGTGTAACCAGTGAGATGTCAACTCATTCTCGTCTCTTTGTTTCTCTATCCTAATTCCATTCTTCATGTATTAACGAATACAACATGGTATTATTTCATTATTTAATAACTGATCAACTTCTAAATGAATGTGGATTAGATATCGGTATCGAAGCGTTTATTACAATGCAATAGAGTATAAATGAATTGATATCTTCAAGAGATTATCAACTTTAAATGGAGTCGGAGAATTAATTTGAAAGTTACAGTGCTGGAAATATGATTCGACATGATGATTTTGGAAAATCTACTTCGTGAATTCCTTTCGAAAATTCTATTAGCTTCTACTTTCCACCAGCATGAAATTCTCAATAATTAATAAAACAATATAAAACTTGTAGTACCTACCCTTTTATTAAAACATTTTAAAAAACTTTAATAAATGATACTACAAGTTTTATATTGTTTTCATTAATTTGAATAAAGTAGCCCATATAAGTGAAGTGATTTAATGGAATCTCAACATATTGTATTCCCAAGAGAACGTTCAAGCTTTTCTGATGAATCTGTTACTAAAGGAGATTCCTTTATGTATTCCTTTCCTTTTTATCTAAAAATCTAATCTTGAATGACAGTAGGTGAAACAAACTTTTGATAGCGGAAATTGAGTTTGTTATATCTTGACCTCCTTCAATTTCCGCCAGCGAATGTGTCAATCGAAATGATTACAAGTATGTAATCAAAGCTATGGCGCTGTGTGCTTCTAGCAGGTGGCTGATACAAAAGGATATTGATCAAGCTGTGTCAGGCCTAATAATGCGAGAAGTGTAGCCATGTTGCCGTCAAAGGCATTAGACAGAGAGAAGGACATTATTTGCTGACAAAGAGAGCTTATTGAGTCTTAGGCTATCATTATCACGGTGTTTATCAAGGACTGGATCGGAGTCAATTTCATAAGTTGGCATCATGCAGTCGCACATCATAGTACAGTTCTCTCAACATCAGAGCGACCCGTCAAAAAGGGAGGGTCTCAGTTCTTCTGGACTTAAGTTCATCCTGCTTTCATAATTTATTGAGCATTACCTAGAAGGTTCTCTTCAATTATGCTCCAAGGGTAAAAGAATATGTTGGGAAGGTGAGATTTTTTCTTTTGAATGGCAATATGTTGATATTATTCTAAATGTATTGATAATTTTAGATTATAAACACGAAGAGCCAAAACCTTGGAATACAGGACGAACTGAAATACAGGATGAAATAAATGTCACCAATTGGGAAAGGCAGATGGGGTTGAATCAAACCAATAATTCTGTAGAATAAATATTATCGATTGATAAAATTGATAGAGGATGGAATAGTAGAAAAATAACAGAACATTAATTTTTCAATATCGATTAACACGATATTTAAGTGAATTAACCGTTCCAAAATCATAAAACCGAGCAAATAGAATGTGAACTTCGAAAGTTTTATATATTATCCTTTTCAAACTTTTCCTATACACATTTAGGTATTCCGTCAGTACTCAATTCAGGAGGAAATGAGCTTGCTATTTCGTAGTTTGTAGTTCATTGCAGAGTGGCAAGTAATCGAATGTAGTGGTAGGGTTGTAACCATCCGTGAGTGAAGAACTGAATCAGAGGCTGTTCCATTTTTCCAATATATCATACAAGTTGACTGAATATTTTCGTTGAAGTAGTAATAGAACAGAGTGATAAATAACTCGTTCACGACAAAAATTGATGGTTCGAGGTTGTGAAGTCAATTCCCATCACGAATTTCATGTGTGTACATGCAATAAACTAACTTGTGAAAGCACAAAAATATATGAAGGTAATGATTCATACCACCAGTTAAACGATATTAGAGATAAAAATTATCATCGATCATCGTAAAAAAGTTTCCCTTAACTCCTGACCTAAACCGCATTGGAATGTTCATTTATTTATGCTGCAGCGAGGGATCTCATAAAATGCATTTTATCGTAAGAGTGTATATCGTGTGCTTGTAGATGAAAAACTTCTGTAATATGGAAGTGTATCTCTCGCGTTAATATAGCATTTTCACCGTCCTTAGTTGTGATTGGTTGGTTCACATTCGGTTCACAAGAGAGCGCATTGATTGCAAGCAGAGTTATGTGGCCGATCAATTTGGGAGCACCGGTAGCCTAATTGGAACCAACAACGAACAATATTTATGAGAACTATTTGCCGTGGAATCAATGTTGCAATACACGCCGTCATCAACAGAAGGACATTCCTATTAACCCGGGTTTCAAATTAATATACACGGCATGCAATGTTAAACCAACGGGATTGGTCAATACCGGCACATGAATGCGACTCCGACAAACAATTTGGAAATAATATTGTTCCATGAATATTATTGTTCGATTAGAGCCTACGTTACCTCCTGTTTCTGAAAGGTTTTGATTTTGTTGTTTACTGGGCTATGAATGTACAGAGCCTACAGATCAGTTCACATTTGAACTTTATAAACACTGTTCACGTGTATTCAGTTTAGCTACGTATGTTTAATTCAGTGTTTGAGACATAGAATAATGAATATTCTTTATGCATTTATACAATAAGTACATTATCAAAATGATGGGGAGAGGAAAAATAAGGTAACCTTATGCTATTTCTCTCCCAAATTTAGATAACACATAGTCCGAAATAGGTTAAGTCGTGTAGTTCTTCAATTCACAAATTTTTCAGTCCTCAAGTATTCTCACAAAGTAGATTTTCAAATTTAAATGCTTCAAAACTAAACATAGAGAAAATAGTTCAAATTATTATAATTAAAATAGGAACTATTCACATATTGGAAATATAATTTGGGAGAATTACCGAAAAATATAAATGCTGAATTATTCATTTTGTATTATTATTGTTGCAGTTTTCTTGAGTTGAACTTTTTCTGAATATTAAAAAATTGGAATTTGATGAAATTTAGACTCTTGTACAGTAGTTGTGATGAGTTATTTGTACTTTGGATGAAATAAGTACGAGTATTCAGGATGAAAATTATTTTATTCAATTTGAATTTCGATTTGATTTGTTGTCATTTGGAAACAGGATCGTTCATTAATCAGTATCGACTATCGTTGAGCTCGACTATCATTGGCCGAGACTAGACACGCCAAATTATTCCAAATATGGTCAAGAGAACCGTTAAACAACAAAAAATGAAGCGAAACTTAGTAGCTATCAGAACCAAATGGATGATATGAGGAAGAATGGAATAATATATAATTTTACGGAACAGTAAATACTGAAATACAATAACTACAATAAAATTGTGTTAACATAAACAATAACAAAAAGTGAAATTGTAGTTTGGTATTTGTTTCCAGTTGGAAGCAAATCTTCTACAGCTATAAGAGTAAAATGAGATGAGATTTCTTCATTCATACAGATTAAAATGTATGTTTTCTGACACATTAATATCATATATATGATAACTCACAATATATAAATTCTTTCCATCAGGGAAATTTTATTGAACGATACTCTGATACAGTATCTTTTAAAATGGAACACTTGATTGATACCCATTGTCAATTTTGATTTGTTAGATGTTTTTCTTAGTTACTGAATGTTTCATTCTACAAAATATTGAGTAGCCTTATACACATTAGATACTACCTATACACAAAAAATACTAGCCTATAATAAAATACCATAGTCACCTCTGTATTAGAGGTGGATATTTTAATACTGATCATGTATCTACATTGATAATAATTATTGTCGGAGCTTTGACGGATCAGTTTTATTCTTGAGAAAAACTTTCTTGATACCGAAAATATTCTTCATTCCAACAACCATAAGAGAATTGAATTGAATTCCATGATTGCTTTTATTAAGAGCTGAGTTAAGACTATCTGCCATACAACCCTGAAGAGAGGAAGAGAAATGAAGAGAGAGACAGAGAAAAAGATAGAGAGTGAGAAAGTGAGTTAATTTTAAGTGTAAAAAAAGAAATGAATGAAGGTCGAAACAGGAGTTGGGCATTTGAAGAGCACCAACGTTCGAGCTGAAATGAAATGAGAAAAGAGCGCTACACTGAGCAGATGTTTGCGTTGTAACTTGGGTTATATGGACAGTGATGTACAACGAATTACCAAACGCTGTTTCATGGAAATGGCCATTTATTCGAGAACTGGTGGATTACATCAGGGGAAACTGTCATATTTAAGCTCACCGGAGTTATAATTGAATGAGCAGTGGCGGGGCGGGGTTAATGAAAGTGCTGATCCAACAATATGGATACTGCAGCCATTTTCTAATTATATTATTCACACGAGTGATTGGGGAGGGGATTATTATCATAGTACGCTACATTTAAAAAAATAATTCTCGAAGATAAACTTTTTTCGCTAAGGCTGTGAAATACTTATAGGCTATTATCTCAAATGTTACTAAAGAATGTTACTACTAAAAATCTTCAAATTCAGTAAGCAAGTGGTTAATCCACCGTAGTTATTAGTTTCTCTGAATGTAGCTCAAACTCAAGGGGATATTTTAATAGATTGGACCAGGGGAACAAAATATTCCTATTGAATGAACATTTATATGCTCAAAAACAATCCGAACCTATATATTATTCTGCTCGTTTCTGATAAAAGGTTCTGATTATCCGTTTCTTATGAATTCGAATAGTCCTGCTGTTTCCAAATGCATGAATGTCTTCCTCATTTGTCCATAGACAATTATTTCATAAATACCAATATTGAAGAGGAACTATACTTTACAGAGTAGAAGAATTACAGATCAATTTATGCATTTATACAATAAGTACATTATCAAAATGATGGGGAGAGGAAAAATAAGGTAACCTTATGCTATTTCTCTCCCAAATTTAGATAACACATAGTCCGAAATAGGTTAAGTCGTGTAGTTCTTCAATTCACAAATTTTTCAGTCCTCAAGTATTCTCACAAAGTAGATTTTCAAATTTAAATGCTTCAAAACTAAACATAGAGAAAATAGTTCAAATTATTATAATTAAAATAGGAACTATTCACATATTGGAAATATAATTTGGGAGAATTACCGAAAAATATAAATGCTGAATTATTCATTTTGTATTATTATTGTTGCAGTTTTCTTGAGTTGAACTTTTTCTGAATATTAAAAAATTGGAATTTGATGAAATTTAGACTCTTGTACAGTAGTTGTGATGAGTTATTTGTACTTTGGATGAAATAAGTACGAGTATTCAGGATGAAAATTATTTTATTCAATTTGAATTTCGATTTGATTTGTTGTCATTTGGAAACAGGATCGTTCATTAATCAGTATCGACTATCGTTGAGCTCGACTATCATTGGCCGAGACTAGACACGCCAAATTATTCCAAATATGGTCAAGAGAACCGTTAAACAACAAAAAATGAAGCGAAACTTAGTAGCTATCAGAACCAAATGGATGATATGAGGAAGAATGGAATAATATATAATTTTACGGAACAGTAAATACTGAAATACAATAACTACAATAAAATTGTGTTAACATAAACAATAACAAAAAGTGAAATTGTAGTTTGGTATTTGTTTCCAGTTGGAAGCAAATCTTCTACAGCTATAAGAGTAAAATGAGATGAGATTTCTTCATTCATACAGATTAAAATGTATGTTTTCTGACACATTAATATCATATATATGATAACTCACAATATATAAATTCTTTCCATCAGGGAAATTTTATTGAACGATACTCTGATACAGTATCTTTTAAAATGGAACACTTGATGATACCCATTGTCAATTTTGATTTGTTAGATGTTTTTCTTAGTTACTGAATGTTTCATTCTACAAAATATTGAGTAGCCTTATACACATTAGATACTACCTATACACAAAAAATACTAGCCTATAATAAAATACCATAGTCACCTCTGTATTAGAGGTGGATATTTTAATACTGATCATGTATCTACATTGATAATAATTATTGTCGGAGCTTTGACGGATCAGTTTTATTCTTGAGAAAACTTTCTTGATACCGAAAATATTCTTCATATCAACAACCAAAAGAGAATTGAATTGAATTCCATGATTGCTTTTATTAAGAGCTGAGTTAAGACTATCTGCCATACAACCCTGAAGAGAGGAAGAGAAATGAAGAGAGAGACAGAGAAAAAGATAGAGAGTGAGAAAGTGAGTTAATTTTAAGTGTAAAAAAAGAAATGAATGAAGGTCGAAACAGGAGTTGGGCATTTGAAGAGCACCAACGTTCGAGCTGAAATGAAATGAGAAAAGAGCGCTACACTGAGCAGATGTTTGCGTTGTAACTTGGGTTATATGGACAGTGATGTACAACGAATTACCAAACGCTGTTTCATGGAAATGGCCATTTATTCGAGAACTGGTGGATTACATCAGGGGAAACTGTCATATTTAAGCTCACCGGAGTTATAATTGAATGAGCAGGGGCGGGGCGGGGTTAATGAAAGTGCTGATCCAACAATATGGATAGGGCAGCCATTTTCTAATTATATTATTCACACGAGTGATTGGGGAAGGGGATTATTATCATAGTACGCTACATTTAAAAAAAATAATTCTCGAAGATAAACTTTTTTCGCTAAGGCTGTGAAATACTTATAGGCTATTATCTCAAATGTTACTAAAGAATGTTACTACTAAAAATCTTCAAATTCAGTAAGCAAGTGGTTAATCCACCGTAGTTATTAGTTTCTCTGAATGTAGCTCAAACTCAAGGGGATATTTTAATAGATTTGGACCAGGGGAACAAAATATTCCTATTGAATGAACATTTATATGCTCAAAAACAATCCGAACCTATATATTTATTCTGCTCGTTTCTGATAAAAGGTTCTGATTATCCGTTTCTTATGAATTCGAATAGTCCTGCTGTTTCCAAATGCATGAATGTCTTCCTCATTTGTCCATAGACAATTATTTCATAAATACCAATATTGAAGAGGAACTATACTTTACAGAGTAGAAGAATTACAGATCAATTTATTCATTTATACAATAAGTACATTATCAAAGTGATAGGGAGAGGTAAAATAAGGTAACCTTGTGCTACCTTAATTTTATTTTTCACATGGAAATTCATTGCATTTCCCGCAAAACACAATACCTCTATGGATATCACAGATCACATTATTCATATCTAGATGGATATCATGTTATCGTTGGTGAATTATGCATACCAATTCATTTGTAAGTTCGGTACGCAGTAGAGTGCTTTCCCACTTGCATTCGAATTAGTTTTAATTCAGCAAGTGGTACTTTTTTTGTCAGAGTAAAGTAAAGATTTTTATCTTAAATGAAAAAGACTAAGAAATTGTCAAAAAACCACAGATTTATTGATACTTAGAAAGACCGGTTTCGGTTATTACACCATTGCCAAAAAAACTTACAGTTTATCAGAGATTGACAATGGTGTGATAACCGAAACCGGTCTTTCTAAGTATCAATAAATCTGTGGTTTTTTTACAGTTTCTTAGTCTTTTTCATTTAATATGATTAATTACCACAATAACAACTTCTCAACTACACAAAAAGATTTTTATCCTATACAGTATTCTTATTAATAAGAGGAATTGTATTATATTTTTTTCATCTGGATTGATATGTAATTTGATTTATTATTGTTTTGGCAGGATGAAACTGATTTGATTGATTGATTGATTGACCCATAGTATACGTAGTCGATGGGGACATAGAAATCGGATCAAGAAATAATGTATTGTTTTTATCAATCGGAACCAAATGGTGTCAAAGATTCATATTCTCTGCAGATTGAATAAAACAAATGTGTGATTCAGATAGGTTTTTCGAGAAACAGAGAGAAATTCAATACCTCCATATCGTTTTCCAATG
This sequence comes from Nilaparvata lugens, assembly GCF_014356525.2. Classification (NCBI taxonomy): domain Eukaryota; kingdom Metazoa; phylum Arthropoda; class Insecta; order Hemiptera; family Delphacidae; genus Nilaparvata; species Nilaparvata lugens. Next base: position 11,494,234 of record NC_052505.1, on the reverse strand, counting down.
AAAATGCAGATGAGGATCACATTTTTTGCATAAGTACACAATCAAACTCAGATAACATTTCATGAGTATCTTCAGCGATTGAATCGAGAGGAAGAAATAAAATAGCTGGCTGGAAATACAGATGGCTTTATTACGAGCGGAAAGAGTTGAAATTCAAATTGAGATTTGTATGCAAGGTACGAACCATCTGGTCGTACAGCAGTAGTACCTTCTGATAGCTCAAAGCCCACATCCCACTGCATGTTATTGAAACATTCCCCCCGTTCGTTCATTCGTTCTGTATGGGTTTCACCTCCTACTCTGGCAAAATGAGAAAAAAACTGGAACAGCACAGTCTTTCTGAACTTTTACTTTTATTTCTTCGGAATAATTCTTCCAGCTGGATTTACGAGCCAATATACTCACGCACGTATAAGTTCGAACACTCGCTCCAGCACATTAATCATTACTTTGAAAAACGGCAGTAATAACACAAGTTTCCAATCAACCGATTCATTTCGTTCAAAACGAAACCACGTGGGCTACGACATCAATGAACGACCACTCTACAGATGATATAAAATAATATCAATTATTGACTGGAGCCTGAGGAGAGAGAGAGTATAGAATGTTCATTGTTCATTGACTTGTCCTCACTCTCTGCCTGAGGAAAATCGAACATAATTTGTTAATGAATGATTATTGACGCTATTCACTATCACAGTATTGTTGATCGTCATCATTAACAATACAGTAATATTGTTTCTCATTCTGTCGAATACCTGAAATCATTCATTTCTGACTCCATTCATTTGTACTTGACATTTGATGTATTCCAGCTGAATTATTAATTGAAAATTGATGCATCGTGAAAAAATATTTGTGTCCCACTCATTCATATATTGGACCATTCAAGTGGAGGGAAAGATACTAGCGGTAATACTTATCCTCAAATATCTCTCTCAAAATAAAGAGGTGAAAATAAAGGCAGCTATTCTATTCTATTCTATTCAAATAGAAGCTTCTCTTCGATTGAGCTCTCTTGGCAGAACATCGTGATCAGAGAAGTCTGCTTCTCGACAAGTAGGCTGCAAACTGAGCTACATTTTGGACCTCAATCACAATAAACATCCTATAAATTTATTTTCGTTGGGTTTAGTGTTTCCAGAGCTTCAGTTCAAGTGGTATTCCAGTCGATAAGAGCACTTCACAATATCATTTTGTCTATCCAAATCCTTAGTCTGCTATTCTCTTTTGGTAACTTGTGGTTTTCCCTCAGGTCTAAAACTGTGCTGTGGTACTGAATGTGGATCTTCCCCGGAAATATCAGTTTCTTCCACTGATTTCCTACACCCGGTATATCTATAAGAATGGAACAATATCTCTAATTAGCCAAAATTCCCTCATGTAACATGATATTCAGATGAATGAAAAAATAAAATATTCATGTACTTCATGGTGGGCGGTGCATAGTAAGATATCATTTTTCATTAGAATCTGCTGTGTGGAGTGGATACATTTTCCATAAAGGTGAACGGCATGCCGTGAGAAAATTTATTATTATAATTATTCCGGATACAGTAATACATCATCGGAGTATTCGACTCATACGATATATCTCCTGCTTGACATGAGCATACAATCATCTTCCTATAGACTCATATTTCATATAAAGTTATAATTTTCTATGAGAATTTTATTAGCAGACTAACAATTATTGAAAACTCAGAGATTGAGTAATTAATATTCAGCAGAGCTCAACTGCATTGAAAGGAGAGCTTAATATTGAATTTCATGTTCTCATGGATATCTCAATGTGAATAATTTAGGCGTAGTAAGAAAATTATATGAATTCATGAATCATACAATTTTAATGTGGGAAACGTCAAAACTTTTCATAGGAAGGCCAAATAGTAGATAGATATATGTATGATGATAACGGAATTATATCTTATATTATACAGTATTACATGGTTTGTTACAACTATAAATTCTTCACGTATTGCACTGTAAAAAGTATTAGATGTTTTTATTGTATGATTCTAGCATGACACTATTTATCAGACCTTAAATCACAAATACAATGTAAAATATGGACGTGATAGTTTATCCACATTCTTTGCATGTATAGAATACAATTTGGAATTTGCTCACATAACTTGTACAGTCTTATTTTTGTGAATAGCTTGATATCTCAAGCATGATACTCATATTTTGTATAAATATTTCCATGAATAGCGTTGAATACCTTGAGTTTTTCGAATTTTCAAATTTATGTAAGCTTATTGTGCGTATTGATTGATTGAAAATCCTATAAACATGAATAATATGTACAGTATCTCTCCCATTCGAAAAAAATATCTTAGAATAATCTATAGTATGGAATTACCTTGTTAGGTACATTCCCAGGAAAAAAAGAAAATATTATTGAATTGTTTTGATATTTATTATCTTGGACCTGTTCTACAAAAATGTCAAAGAATTACGGCTATAACTGCCTACATACTGGACTTGCATAATAAGGCGTTGAATGTGATTTATTTATAATGCATACAAAACAATTATTACTTCATTACAAGCTTTATTTATCAAATCCTTATTTCAATATCAATATATAATGAGCCTTAGCTGTGGTCCTTTACTGGGAGCTGAAGAAAAATTAATATATTCCTTATATGTTATAAATGACTTGGTTGATCATTTTCTCAATGAATTCCTATGAGATTGTATCGTTTAAAATGTAGAATGTATTGGAGGGCTGGAGTTTTTTTAACAGGAATGGAACGATTACAACCTGAGGTGGAACGCGTCAGAGTATGGCGGCGTCAAGGACTTACGAATAACACCAAACAAGATCTGGCGACCAGATGTTCTCATGTACAACAGGTAGGACAACGATTTCATACTTGCATGTGCTAAATATATCGCCTCCAAGTTCTAGTCTGCTGCATAATTCCAATCCACAGCATACTCTTCTCGAAATAACCGAATACTAGGCAACGAAATACTGGCAACAAAATGTTTCCACTTATGACATTTTGGCTCTAAACAAATAAGAAGAGCTGGGAAAAATCAAGTATCGTACTCAAAATAGTGAAAAAATTGGAAAAAATACTCAATATTTCAGATGGCATTGAAAGAGAAAAACAACCGTATAATTCTTCATAGAAAATGTTCAATTTTTTCATGATTTTAGAGTATGAAATCAAATTACTTCATAGTTTCATACATTTTTCCTACAAGATATCCATGTTTCAATATCTATGATGAGAAAAATAATGAGAATGATAAGAAAAATGTTTCTTATCTATCCTCTTCACAATAGCAAATTACCAAATTACCATAGTTTCAACGAAATTAATCTCATCCTACAGATAGTTTTTTTTTTCATAATCTTTTTATGAGTTTAGTGTCTTGCATCAGACTTAAGGTAATTTTTGCTCCTCATTCAATTCATAATTATTTATTAGAATTTCAATTAAGGTATCACTCCTATAATAGCTCTACAGTTATTTTTTTCTAATTGAAATCCAACATAGTCGGGGTTTGTGCTTTGTTTCTCATTTCGAGTTTTCCCTGTCCTCCTCTCAATATCTTAGGATACGTCAACATCCTTTTCCAATATAAATTAATGAATTTATATGTAATTTGATAATAAAATTTCATTCTCGTCAGGCTGACTGATGGGGGCTCATCCTTGCTCACAGACCTTAGGTCCATGCAGGGATAAATTCCTTTAAGTACGGCCTGTCAGCTTGCACTATTAGAGGAATAATAAACATTAATGGTAGAATAGAAAGTCTTTATGTTATTATGCTTTATTATTATTATATTTATTATTATGATTATGCTTTGTAAGTAACATTATTGTATTGTAAACATTTTTCTGATAGTGTGGTTGACAGAATTTATTTATATTTGTTGTATTGTTTTTTGGATGAGGAATAAAAGAATTTGATTTGATTTGATTTGATTTGATTACTTTTAGGAAGTAGAACAAAATCAAATTATTTACTAAGCAACTCCAACAATCAAATCGAAGTAAAGTAACTTTTCGAAGTTATCGATGATCATTACCATTACATTTTCCTACTTACGATAGTATCAACATTCTTTTAAAAAATCACAATCAATGAGATAGTCATTCATTTGATACTTTGGCCCATATCAATGTACCTGAAATACATTCTAGTTACCTTGGTCCATATGCTCCATCTTGCTTCAAACGGAGATCGACCAGCTGTTCGTTCAAACCGGAATGAATCACATTATTGTGAATGCGACCGTACATTCATTTAATCCTAGATTACCGTTAAACCTAGATTGACGACAAGTTAGTCAAAAACAGCTCTAACGTTGTTTGGTGAAATCCGATTTTGTCAGTTATTGGCTAACTGCAATTTAAGCTACCTCTTTTATTAGTTCCTGATGAAATCCACTCTTACAATTGTTAATAGCTTATATCATGCATATTTTTTCGAATTCTAGTACATCTAAGATTTGTATTAAATATGTTTCTAATCAAAAATTTTGGCGTTCTCCATTCATTCATTTTGGGGTGAGTTATCATCCCAATTGAATCATAAGAACTTTCATGGTATTATAATATTTTTCTATTGAACACATTCTATCAATAATGGAAGCGCAAGCTACTTTTGGATTCCATGTTTCAAATACACCAAATTTAAAAGAGATTGAACGATGAGGAGAGCTGGTGAGTGAGAAAGAGAATCATCGCATTTGTGAGAAAAGCCAAATCGGTATGTGATCAGCATGAGTACTAATGATTCATGTGTATAGTAAATTGAGAGTTTCCAGCTTGAACAGGTAAAAGCTTGTATTTGTTATACTTTTATTACTTATCCATCATTTCTCTTCCTCTAATTCTTTGTATTTTTCCATTCATGAATTTGTCATTATAATATTGTATTTGAACTGTTGTTAGACAGACCTTACAAGGCTGGAATCCTTTGATGAATGTCTCCATTTTGCATGATTTAGAGTCCTCAGCGAATATTTCAGGTGGAGTGCCACGGCAGCTCACCGTTATTGTACGCCACTCGGCAACGTTCAAAAATACGTCTGCTAAAATTTCACTAATTTTAAACTCGCATGTCGCTCCCAGTCAGGCAATAGAAACAATTTTCTCTCATTTTACTGGTCAAGTACAAAATATCAAATATTGATAGAAAGTCTAGTTTAACTATCAACTATCAACAACTGATGAAAAATTGTTGGATTTTAACTATTATGAAGAAGCAAAACTTGTGTTTGTTCCAACCACACAGTTGGATTGGAGATGGATTAATTAGTTTGTGGATGTTCCTCAAAGTTTAATTCGACCTATAGGCATCCATCTCAATGAAAATGAGATATCCATGTATTATTTGAAGCGGTTAACAGAGAGAATCCCTGTTACGCCATCCACTAATAACACGCTTCAAAGAATCAACAAACAAAATTCACAGTTCATGAATGAGGAATGTTGCTGCCAACTTGATAACATGTTGGTGGGCACTGATGTATTTGGACGAGTAACGTTCGTTTATCGATTATGGAGGATTAATTTTTTTGTTTTTGTATCTAAATAAGGGTAAACATTACAGTGAGAGCAATTTGTAATTGCCTGACTCGGAGCGATATGAATAACAAGTCCTGTTAAAACCCGTCAATTAACAATATTCTTTCCAGATTCAGTTAACTTATACAAATAATATTCCTGTTGAGAATAACGTAACAAGCAAATCAATTGCAATAATATTTTTTGGTGTAACAATGATGTTTAAAAACGTGATAAAGCTCTGTAAATAGTAACCAGTCCCTTGAAAATGATATTTGCATCCAAAGTACCTATTTTCTTAAACAAAAAAATTAGAGATTCATAAGCTCAACGTGATGAAGTTCAACCATGGAATAGATAATTAAATCAGTTGATAACTTGAAGCCATAATCATTGAAAAACTTCTTCAAATAGCTTACATTAAATTCAGAAATAGACCATTAATAATACAATAATAAAATACAATAATAATCACATTCCGATTAAATTAACAATATGATCATTTTGTTACTCTGAATACCTTTCGAGTATCATTGTTTAAATACCATTTTTAAAGATTATTTTGTGACTCTGAATACCTTTTAAGTATCATTGTTTGAATACCATTTTTAAAGAGTAACTATGCTGGTAATAATGAGCCGAATTATCAATACCTGAAAACCATAGTCTCAATTACACTACAATTGTTATTGATTGCATAGTAGCACGATATAATAAAATGTACCATATTGATTTCATTGAGAGCTTAAAAGCTCTTTTGAATGTTATACTATTTTCAACTGAATAAAGAACATCTAATATCTTACAGTAGTCTACAGCAAGCTCGTAAAAAAATATGACCCCGATTTAGCCCTTTGCAATAGAATGGAATCATTAATTGAAATTAGGAGCTGTTCGTTTCGATCATGCTTTAAGAGTCATTATTGCTCACTAAACTGGTAGCTTTCAATACGAAAGTGATTTGCAAATCGATTAGCTCTTGAAATTCTGGAAAAACTCAGTTTTGCAATTATACAGATTTTCAATTACTGCTTTCAATTGACCTTTTTTGCCCCCATTTAGAAATCGAACAATAAATGTGATTTTACAGTAATTGGCACAGTAATTGGAATTTGATTTTCTTCATGCACTGAGCTCAAATGAATATAACGGATGATCAGGTTGAAGTGAGGTTTCCTGGCGAAACCATTCGGTAATTAGAAACTATTCATTATTAATTCATTGAAATTTTAAATGAATTTCATTTGAGTATTAAGCCTGTTATCATAGTACTTGATCAATTTCATTTAATCAACTCTTAAAGATACTTGTTCATTTGTTTAGTGTCAAACTTGAATTCGTTGAACTTCATCACTGAGTTGCACAAAATGAAATTACTTCAGTCGAAAACTAAATATTTACTTAACAATTTCAAATCTCAGAATTACAAAAGATATAATTATATTCAAACCCGCAACCGTAAAGTGAGCTCCACCCATTGATGTATAATTGATATTTTTAAAACGTTAAAAAATATTTCTCCCCAGAAATTAAATAAAAACTATCTCATGTCTTCAATTTGAAAAATATTGTCTGAAAGTGGATTTTGCTGATTCAAAAACAAAAACAGGTTCAACATGAATTGAGCGCTTCATCTTGACAAGGATCAACAAAGTTCTTATATAATATCTGAATAAGTAATGAGCTATTGAAAAATTATCAGTAGAATTGATAATATTGATGTATTTATCACCTTCAAGTTCTTAGTTCACATGATAGATAAATTATTAGTCTCTATTTAAGATATTATTATCAACATCAACAACAATAGAGTAATGTGAGATTTTGATTTAGCAAGAGTTTTTCTTAATGGGATGTGATTCTATGATATTATGAAGCGGGAAGAGAAAACTGGGAGATATAATCCCAGGATAATGCAGTGAGATGGGTTTGAGATGGAGGCAAAAAGGGCATCTTCCGAGTGCGATAGAGATTGTGAGAGAAAATAAATTTCACGAGAGATACTGCCAGCAAAGATAACGATGTTGTCTCTGGTACATGGGAAGTGAATGAGGAATAAGTTACGAAAGAATAAGCTCTGAGGCAGTTGAAAAAATATGACATTGTTTTAGGGAACTCGAGTGGCAAAGATTTTTCCTTTCTCCTGAATAGAAAAGATTGAACACTTTAATGTAATATTTTGTACTCTGAAAACTTCACATAGATATTGTGTATTCAGATATCTCCAGTGTATTCAGTTTTTGCTTTGAAAAAATGCATTTTATGATACATTTTCATGATGCATTAATATTTAGTTCTATATTTTACGATACATATAATAGCACAAGGTTCTATTTTTCTCTCCCTACCATTCTCATGATGTACTTATTGTATCAATCAATCAACTTTATGTATTGTATTGATAAAGTAGTTCAGTCCCGATTTCTCCATCCCTTCTTATCTGTTAACATAAATTTGAAGAATTGAAATAATTATTCGATATATTCTGAAATATTCTAAATATAGTCCAAAAGCAGAAAATACCGCCAATATAAAAGTTTAAACCAAACAGTCAAGCTGATACCATACTTCCTTAGTTCCTTACTGTTTCAAATTTCGCTAATCAAAAAAATCGACATTGCGTGAACAGAAGGAAAGCCATAATCGTTCTCCTACACTATTACCTTTCAACTCTCAAATTTATCAAAAGGAATTCAATGAAATCTCACATTATAGTAATGCTATGGGTTGGACTATGATGATAGCTACACTTTATCCCTCAAGAATCGGAAAAATTAATGTTCAACATTCGTGAAATTGAATGATCAAGTAGAGCACAATAAGAAATTTCCAAAATGGAAGAAAAATAGTTTTCATCACATGAAAACTCAAAAATACACTGAAATTAATCCATGATTGACATTCTATTCTACTTCCCAACTATTTGTGTAAAAGATAAAAAACAAAGCACCCTTATTTTTCACAAAATGTTTCCATTTATAATGGAAAAAGGGTATTTTCTAAAGGGTACATTAAAGGATTTTTCAATTCTCACATAAATACGAGTAGCCCTTACCAAGGAAGTGGATACTCCCAACTATTTTATACCCTATAGATAATTTGTAAAGTTTTGTACAGATAATACGTAAATGATTCCTGTTTCAATCAATAATGAATCGGCCGTTATGTTTTTGAATCAGCAAGCATCCATGATGAGAACCAGGTGAATGCATTTGAAAGAGTGATGATGATGTTGATGATGATTATATTATTATTAGTGCTGACGAGGGTTTCGACGGGACATACCACACGAATGTAGTGGTGCGACATAACGGTAGCTGCCTGTATGTGCCGCCGGGTATCTTCAAGAGCACATGCAAGATAGACATAACGTGGTTCCCCTTTGATGACCAGAATTGCAAAATGAAGTTCGGTAGTTGGACTTATGACGGAAGCCAGGTATCCTATAACAACATATTTATCATAGATTGGTGTATGTTATCACACAACCAAATCAAACAATCCACTCTAGGCTTTCTGTTGTTTTTATTTGCATCATCAAAAATAATTCCAGAGGTCAACATTGATAAAAAGCTCATGTAACTAAAGTCAACAACTTAAATCAAATTCTCAAGCTATTATCACTGATGATTTATGTGCTTATCGTTCGTTTTTTTTCTGTTTACATGACTTCAATCAAAGGAAACTATTATTTTACATACATCCACACAAGTTTATCCATTATTCGGCTTCCACTAAAACAATAATTCGTTATCTCCTGTTATTCTGATAAGAGTGAACTATGAATTCAAATACTAAAAAAACCACTGACTAAGTTTGTTCATGATTAGGCTTCCACTAAAACAATTAACTCCTGTTAACATGACTCTAATAAGAGGAAGAAATTATCTCAAATACACTGACAAACCCATTAATTTGGGAAACTTTCATACACTTCCGTTTCATGAAAGATCATAACACAAGAATTCATATAAACTTGATTGTCCATTATGATTTTTTGATCAACACATGTGAGTTAATTAAGCCTGATTGTGGAATTCCTTTCCCCAAGGAAACCTGCAATCTAATCCCAAAAGCAGACAGATTATATTCTCAATCATGTACAAATTGAAGATTAACTGAATATACATGTTAAGATTTCAATGAAAAATAATTTTACCGTAATTTACATGAACAATAATTCTAATGAAACTTGCACTTACACCTAAAGCACCTAATATAAAATAAAGCAATGATTCACTTATCTGCATGGGATGATCTTCAAATTATTCTCCGGATAATATTCTCTTCTTGATTTGTAAAAGAATTATACTATTTAAAACATTTAATGACACCATTTGAAATTTTGGACTGTACTGTAATATTTTCACCAAAGAAATGTAGTATTAGAGACAACGTATTATAATCTAACACACATATTGAATCACGTTAGGGTCCATTTTGTTCATCTGACTTTTTCTGTTGATTTTGTTTGTTACTGTTAATGACTGATACTTGAAATGGAATGTTGTATACTAAAATATTGTAATAAACATAATATATCTATTGGTTTCACAAAAAGCATTAGGAGAAAATTGCATTCTAAAATGCATACCCAGTTTTTCCCTCAAGTTCAACAAGGAGAGGAGAGAGACCCAATACTTATTCCAGTCTTGTATTTCTCTAGAATAATAATTATCAACCATTTGGAAGGATAATTCAAAGAGAAGAGAGTGGAGGAGAAAATAGGAAATAGTACTGAATTTGCAATAATTTTATCCCCACCATATGAAATCGGTTTTTTATTTTGCTCACCAGCAGCAGAATTTTCCCGAGTCGTGAAATATATTCAAGCTATTAAAACCTTGAACCATAAACTACATGAGTCATAAAAATGGGCTATAGCATTATATTATGGGGAAATAATTCAGCTGTGTAAAAAGTAAACAAAGAGCATATTGTTGGCTATGTAGAGGTGTTTATTTGTTACGTGAAACGATCTCAGAATTCATATTAATATAACTCATGTTACAATAATAGTACATTACAAATATGTCCCTTATTCAAATGCTCTCAAACCCAGAACAGGCTTAAGAGAACAGGTCAAAGTTTACTATCAATATATATTTCTTCATTTGATAATATCAAAAATATTCAAATTCAAATTTGAGTTCATTTATTTGCAATAAAAATTATATACAAATTATTAAGATAAATATTCTCAATTACAATATGGAATTACCGGCAAAGAACAACTTGTGCGCCGGCAGTGAGTTCGAACAACTAGGTATGATAAACATGTCAAAAGAAAAAGAGAAATAGAGCTTTTTATAGACAACTCAACTAGATAAAACTACATTATCATTTGATAATATTTTTGTAGCTTTAAGTTTTCATATAGGTAGAGAAAATTCCTCCAAATTCGGCGACATTCTTCTATCAATCAATTTCCATTTACTAATTACTTTCAACCTTAAAAACATAAATTGTTTTCGATTGCATATTTCAACCTCAAATGTCAAGTTTTGAGTCTCTCAGTATTTCTCCACAAGAAAACCCAATAATATAATTTTCTGAAAACGCAATATTCCAGGTAATAGATTTGAATTTGCAAGGGAATTGTAGCCAAATTGTGAATAGATTCGACTCAATTCCACCTGCTAAGGTACTCACACTGGGGAAACCATCGTTCTTATGGCTACTATTTTGCATGGGGCCAACGGTTGGTTCTTTTCTCAACACTGTGTCAACTCCTTCCCTCACCCTCATACCCATGCAAAACCTACCAGGTCATGAAAGACGTTTGGTCGAACTTATCAGACGACTAGACATCGTTTCATGAATAAGCTATGACACAAGGGGAAGAAGGGGAAGATGTATCTGACTATTATGAATAAGTTTTTATGGATAGCGGGATATCATTATATAGAAATAGATTCATCAAGAGCTTGTATAATTCATTTCTCATTGAATATTTGTTTAAATTTAGTGGGGGAATTTTGTTTCTAACAATTTTTTTACGAGGAATTATTTGTTCCAATGTCAAAAAATGGAAGAAAAACAATCACCCCTTCAATTTCATTGAGAAGTTGAGAAATTATGAGTGAATGGGGAACTATGGGAACTATAAGTGAAGTAACTTTTCTTAGCTTCCATCCAATTGCTCAAAAAAACCTCAAGACAAATTACTATATAGAAATCCACTTTTATTCAAATTGAATCTTTGTTGAAATAACTCTCTTTCAATCCGAGATTTCAACATAATTTTTTTGAAATATCTTTCGACTACTGTTCAATATTTTAATTGATCAATATTGAGAGAAATATTGTACAACTCGAATCTGGAAAACTGTTTTGCTATGGAATGATTTTAGTGTAAATTATTTTCAAGCTCCCAATCTGAATGAAATATCTTTTGACTACAGTTCAACATTTTTTTAGAATTCCTCTGTAGTCACTGAATGTTTCGTGATAAATAATCATGTAGCCTAAAATATTCTGCCACTTTCTAAGTGTAGATGCCTAGTTGAGGAAGATACATCAAGGAAGCGGTTTGCTCCATGGTCGCGCTGCTATCTTATAGCTAAGATAAGTGAAGTGACATGCTCCTGCTACGCCTGTTGGTCAATAGTAGCCAACCTGAAGTGCCGACTACGCTCAATATCTTTTATGGAAATGTTTCGGAACCCACCTGAAGAAGTGGGCTCACTTATTCCTCATCTTCATCCCTAATAATCCACGCACAAGCCTGGAGCTTATGTGGGCATCTCCCTCAACAAAATAACATCACGAAATATTAGTCCACATTTAGTGACTGTGAGCACAGTGCATTTATTCATCACAGAGAAGCAGAAAATACACATTTATTCTTTATGATGTATAAATTATTTTATAGTATATTATAGGATGTACAATGTTCAAAAATAGGTGCCTACATTCCCTATCAAACATGTTAAGTGAGTATTATCATAGAGAAACAATAGCGTAAGTAGATATCCCATGGTATAGGGAATTTATGACACAACTTTTACTGTTATCTCAAGCCGATTACTGTCGATTATTGTCAATTTTTAATGTTTTGTTGGGGTGAGAGTGTATGAACGGCACAATATGAGAGACTACCAGCGTCACATAGCTTTATGGGAAAGAACTACGTGGACTATCGGCTTGAGATAACAGAAAAAGTTGCGACATAAACACCCTACACCATGGGGTATCTACTTATGCTATTGTTTCTCTATGGTATTATCTTCTCAATATGAGGAAGCACAAGCAAAGATAGATTTGTTGGTTCGTGGAGTTGAGAGAATAGTCTAGTATGTCTTAACAATTTGACACCCTTGACCCAAGAATTAGAACAATGACACTATTCTTGAACCATTCATTGTACGCAGTGTTGAGAATTGAACCAAAATTAGAAGGTCCCATTCCATGATTCTTCCGCATGCATATCGTACTGACAACTTGGAAACTTGAAAATGTTCAACTTACTTTTAACAAAGTAATGCCTGAATTGCTAATGCACCTAGCTTTCAAATTCCAATAATCCGACTTGTAAGTTTCAACTTCTCTGCACCAAAAAATCAAATCAATTACTTCCAAGTATTTTGATATATTATTCCTTAGGCGTATCATATCTAGTGGATAATTCAATCATGACTCTATGCTTGGTTGATAACTGAAACAAAAGCTTATGAGTAATACTTTTATGCATGAATCTCAATCCCTTGCTCATTCCATTTCAATCAATCCAGTAGGCATTTGGTAATTTTGAACCACCATTTTTTCAAGTCATACTTTTCAAATTAAATTTAACAAACTAAATTCTCTTTATTAGCCAATCAACTTTAGTAAAGCCCTCTTTTTTATATTCTTCTACTTGATAGGATGTACATCAGCATTCTAGTAAATCCTCAGTTGACCTTTCTGCATCAAATTATTTATTACCATTCCACAATTTTTCGCTGAAAAACTTACTTCATATTCAGAAGAATTTTGTAGAACTATTTATTAAGTAGCTAACGTATCACAGTATCTAGGTTCATTGTTAATTTTCTTATTGATTAATTTGCATGAAATCATATCAACTAAGTAATTTATTGTACTTGAAATTCAACAACTGTCGCTTAAAAGAATGATCTCAGTACCACCGCATCAATCAACACCCTAATGAAATTAACAACAAAATTTTAATTCCCTCCAAGTTATCCATGAAGCTAAAATAGTCTGGATGGTATTTCAATTCTTTAGAATATTCATTGATTGGAATATCGGTTCATTGAACATGATCAAACATGTACGAGTATGAGTTATCTCACTTTCAACATCAAAAACCCCGTTGTACAGCAGACATTCTTGATTATCTCAATAATCATTGTGGCTACAAAAGTTTAACAATTCCAAATTGGATCATTTCTGTACTTCATGAGAGACAATGCCATTTTTAAATCTATTGACATTTTCTTAAAATGTTGACATTTTTAAAATTGAATTTTTTAAATCCAATAAAATTTTTTAAATCTTAAAATTCATTGATATTTCTCTCACTAGTTAAGCCTTGCACAGAATTCGTTCACAGACGCTGGGTGAATGCGGGTCGCGTGTATGAGCGGAACGATTTTTAAAGTCGCGATTTCATAATAAAAGTCGGACCACGACCATACCGGTTCGATGTGTTCAAGACTTCATGCTGATCTTTTAAAAAAGCAAAATGAAGATTACAAGTTAATTAGCTTTTTAATCGGACAATTCACTCCAGCATATCGTAGTGCTACTGAGGTCACACTTTTTTAGCACTATAAAATTTTATTGGATGAGATTTTATCTGTTGGTAATATTCTGTTCAACTATACTTTGTAGATATTACATGAATGAGTTTTTGTGGTATATATGTACATTTATAGAGGATCTGCTAATCAATCGGGATGATTTGATAAAGTAATTGATTGTAAAAATATATTCGTTCAGGTCTATTGTTTTACCAAGCAATAAATTGTAATTGAATGAATTCTAATTACTATTTTAAATAGAATACGACAAACATAATTTCCTGGATAATAGCTTGTTAAATGACCTCCATTGCGATTGGGGCATTCTTGTAGCCTAGTCTTGGAATCTTACATTACTGCTTGCAGCTCGTCGACATCTGACATTGATCTATTGCAGCAACCTCGTTCATGATTAGTTGTAGTTGTTGACGCTCTAATAATGTACTTATCAGTGGATGCGATCGAGAAACTTTTTTAAAAGCTATCAACTTGAAAGAAAATCGTAAAAAATTTGACGGGCGTTCAAGGTGGCTAAAAGGATGTTGGTAAAGTCATTGCTTGAAACATGAGTAGGCCATGTTAACTATTCCTTGGTGCTTGGTAGACTTGCTCTCCCAATTTCCTCCTGTGGTGATCTAGAAGGATAATATCTGAAAGCAAATCTTTCCCACTCGAAACCACCCATAGAAACAACCATTGGAATCATTTAACAACGAATTTTGTGAACGAGATTGACTCGCAATTGATAAGTGGCGAACAGTCATGGAAGATTATCTAGGTCACGCTACAAGAATGCGTCAATTGCAATGGAATGTCAATTTTCAAGTCCTACTTTTCGGAAAATTGTGTTTTATGTACTGTACTTTGAATCGTTCAATGAAATGAGGGTGAGCAAAAAGAATACGCTCTTCACTTCAATTACAGTTAATTACTTTATCCGAGCATACCTTTTCATTAACTAATCCTAAAAAGTGTGTATATGTAAATTTTCTGAGTGAAAAACTTCTTCAGTGAGTAAAATCTGAAATTTCTCGCTTTGATAATTCTTTCAAATTAGTATTTCTAAATGCTTGTAATCTTTTATAACCTATTTCAAATTTTTGTATTCACAAGCTGTTTGTGGTACATTTCAACAACAATAATTTATTTTAATTATTAGTATGTTGATCGTGAAAATTGGAAGTAGGTAAAATTATAGTTCTTTAGTATTTTCTCAGTAGACAAGTAGACAGTGCATGCTCATCCATGTATTCTATACAAAACATGAGCCTTGATAATTTATACAGGTGCATAATCTAGGAGCAAATAATCCAAGGAGGATGTATTTAATATGATTGAATGCTATGTTATAGGATTAAGCTCATACCTATCGATACTGTACCCTTATAAGATTTCCCAATCAAAGGGAATGAAGTTTTGAAAAATTAATTCCCTAGTAGAAACCTA
Organism: Nilaparvata lugens; assembly: GCF_014356525.2. NCBI lineage: Eukaryota > Metazoa > Arthropoda > Insecta > Hemiptera > Delphacidae > Nilaparvata > Nilaparvata lugens. The sequence continues at coordinate 11,478,502 of NC_052505.1, read as the reverse complement.
GAAATATTTATTTGTGAGCCACAGAAAGATATTAATAAATTAATACTTCTTATGATCATACAACATTTTTGCAATAAGATTCTTCTTTGTTTTCCAAATATCAATACTTTTACAAGTGGTGATCACTACTTACAAATTGTTCTGTATTCCAGCTACAACTTGAATTGAAATCTGAAGAAGGTGGCGACCTTTCAGATTTCATAACGAATGGAGAATGGTATCTCTTAGGTAAGGGCGAAATCTTCTCATTCTAGCTTGAGTAGTTGAATCAAGTTTTATCTAATAAATGTATATCAACATTTTGATTCCAATTCTTTTTTCAGGTTTATTGACTCAATTCATTTTCCGTAACGAAAGCCTTTATCAACTATTATTCTGTCAAATGAAAGCCCACCCAAACTTTTCCATCTCCTACTTATCAGCAGTCAGTCTTTTGTGCTCTGCATGAGATACATTCTATTGAATAGTACATTATCTCTTGAATTCTATTGAATAGTACATACTCATGAATTCTATTGAATAGTATTCTTGAATTCTATTGAATAGTACATTCTCTTGAATTCTATTGAATAGTATTCTTGAATTCTATTGAATAGTTGACGAGCGAAGTGAGGTCTAAGATTCAAGTCGACGGTTTGGCATTTCTCTTAATGTTTGAATGTTTAAAATGTTTATATGTTGCGCATTTACGGCAAAACGCGATGATGGATTTTCATGAAATTTGACAGGTATGTTCCTTTTTTAATTGCGCGTCGACGTATATACAAGGTTTTTGGAAATTTTGCATTTCAAGGATAATATAAAAGGAAAAAGGAGCCTCCTTCATACGCCAATATTAGAGTAAAAATCAGACTATAGAATTATTCATCATAAATCAGCTGACAAGTGATTACACAGATGTGTGTATAAGGTCTATAGTTTCAATCAGGTACTTGTGGATGAGAATACTGCGTGAGGTCTTCTGTTCACAGAACTACTAGTATTCTTGAATTCTATTAAATAGTACTCTTGAATTCTATTGAATAGTACATTCTATTAGATAGTTCATTCTATGGCACATTCTTTGACGTGATCTTATGCATCTATATGCCCATGGATCAAGCAAAATTTCTAGCCATCTATCACTATCCACAATGCCTTAAAGTGAGGCATTTTATACTATCAATATCAGTTCTAAATATTCACCTTGTTTCCCTTAACAGCCATTATATTATGATGGAATAAAAACACACATGTTGTCAAATTCTACACAATTTTATTCAGTACAAGACCATGGTTTCGTGACCACACAGGTCGCATTTTCAAGCTGATTTCTATTCCATTATGGAACGGTTCTACAATATTGACAGTGACTCAAATTTTTATTATAATATGAGTTTCAATATTCGTTAGGTCCACTCTTCAGGTCTCTTGATTAATGAACCTTTTTTTCGCAAGTCTTTGCAACTCCTCGCATCCCCTCCGCCATCGTTCCTTATCTCTCCAGTCATCCTCTCGCAAACCTCTGCATTCCATCTCTTTTCTAACATTGGCCATCCATTTTTTCCTGGGCCTACCTTGACTGCATTCAAAGATCCTCAATGGTATTCTCTCCGTATTCATTCGATTAATGGAACTCATAACATAATATCACTGATATGGTGAATGCTATGCCGAATGAGATGAAGTCGTTTTGAGTAATGCTTGATAAATCTTGCCGCATTGAATTTATTTATTCAACAAAATTATAATTATTGATGAATCGATTGACTTGTTGCAGGGATGCCCGGAGTGAAGAACGTTCTCACCTACCAATGCTGTCCAGAATCGTACATAGATGTAACGTTTACAATACAGATTCGACGACGAACTTTATATTATTTTTTCAATCTCATCGTACCGTGTGTTCTAATATCGTCTATGGCTCTTCTAGGCTTCACACTGCCACCCGACTCAGGAGAGAAACTAACGTTAGGTACCTACCACAGTTTAGATACCTAATAAATTATTATAAACACACGTAAAATAATAGGCTAATGGAATATGAGGCGCCAACGTTCGTATGAAATTAGTTGTAATAGAAAACACGTCATAAGCCAGGTACACATACATCGATTCTTGGACGTACGATTTTTGCCGCCCTCATGAATGAATGAATGAATAATGAATTTATTTCCAAATACAATAAATAGTTTTACAAATAAAAATAATCATAAAAATACAATAGTTTTTGGCGTTATATTATCAGAATACTATCAGATCAAACGGAACTTGACAAACTGTTTAACTGGAACTGACATCATCTGTTTAATCTAATAGAATTTATAAGGACGGAAAAAAATTGTTTCACTAACAGTACGTCTTTCGGAGTAGAACGTTCATAGATTAAACAATGATTGAACATGTTCGACATTCAATAATCATATCTGAGTTATTAGTCAAAATCAGGGTTTGATTTGATGTGAGGTAGAACAGCGTTTCAAGATCTCTTCTAAAAGAGAAAGTAAAGTGAGAAAGAAGGTAGAAGGAAGAAGTGATCGCATATTATGTCAGTAGACTATAGTTCTGGTTACTCAAAAAAGTGAGTTCACCAATTCCGGTTAACAAGTTACAATATTTCCCAGAAATCGAAAATTGCTTCCACGTATCAGAGGCTGGAGTTGGAGATTCCATTGATGACATGTCATGTTTTCAGCTGTAAGCCTTCTCTTGTTATAATTTTGCAAGAATACTTCTCCAGAGTTTGTTGGTTATTCCAATTGACCAACGGAATAGGCTTTTAAACAGTTGATAGAGTTATTGTGAGTTAAATTATTTCAAAGAAAACTAGATTAAGTTTACTAACACCTAAGACTAAAACAACCGAGAAAGATTGATGTAACCGTTTTTGGGAAGCCTTCTATCCATGTAGTGTAACTACACTATTCAACTTTCAGGGTATGGTATAGTAACCGGTCCCTTCGTGAGGAAGTAAACATTTTATAAACCATTGAAATATTTTTTTAATAAGCTTCTTTCAACCACAGATAGCCTATGTTGTAAACTGAATATTCTTGTGAGTGGTTGGTGATCTTATAATGCATAAAAAATATGATAATTCTTTCGTCGAATGAACTCAGTTCCCCATTAATCACGAAATGATAATCAGCCTGTATAGTATGGTAAAGACAGTGAGTTGGAAATTTATCTTTCACCCGAAAATAAGTGTTATCTCGAAAAGAAACTTAGGACTGTAAATAAAAATTGAAATCTGAGTACCCTTTTTAAATGATTTAGTCACGACATGTTTGAAAAAAGACAACTTAGGACTGATCTGCTCTATCTTCACAAAAAAAATTCACTTTACTTAATTTTTTGATTGATTAAAATAAAAAAGGAATTCATGGTAACCTTCACTCATATTCAAGAGATTGATTTTGACGGAGAATAACAATTTTATGACTAAGCACCGCTTTCTAGTAAAATTGTAATTTTGAATAAAGAATGGAGATAAAGGTAAGCTACTCTAAAGGTCCACTGGATAGTTTATTCAGAAGAATCTTCTTCTTCAACAGAAAATAGAATAATTAGTGCTTACTCAATCTAATGATTTCCAAAGAAAGGTCAGCAGTGTTCAAAATTTCATTTTTGGGTTCCAAATATTATTTATGGAGTGGGAGGGGGGTAGAAGCTGATTTCTTTCTAAATTTAGGGGGTGCGTCCATAGGCTTGAGGGATGGGTAGGTTTGAACTTTAATGTCATATTGTAATAAAGTTCAAATTTAAAATAATTCTCCAATAAAATAATATCTTCCTTCTAGGCTTTGTTCTTCAACAATATCATTGTTGTCGTTACTGCGATAGGCCTAATGTATGTTTGCTCATCGTTTATTTATTGGAAAGACAAAATTTCCTGTGTCGATAATAGCCTTACAGTAGTACTATTAGTAAGCAGTCGTTAGGAGGACCTGAAATTAATCAGTTGCGACCTGAAAACTCTGACACCAGACCTGAGCCAGCCAGGTCACTCGATATTATTATTAGTAGTAGTAGTACTAATTCAAACTGGTCTCAAATTTCGTATATTCATTCTGAAATTTACAAATGTCCACGAAAATCCCCGCATTGAGTTTGGAGAAGAGATTTTTTTCCAGTAATACCCCTAACGGAGCTTCAAGTAAAACTCATAAAAAATGTCAATTTATCGAATTACATTTGGGTTATGAAGAGGATTCGTCAGTGTCATTGATAACATTACTACCAGGAAAAATATAAAAAACTGTTAAAGTCTAAAAATTGAGTGATTAGTAATGAGTAACTTGCAGTAGTGGCCTGTAGCAGGTGTTGCGTTATCTATGAATATTGTTACTACTTGCGCTAGCGCTGTTTAATAATTTGATTCCCTCTGTACAGTAGGCTATTCACTGCTTCATTAGCGATATTAGTGGTGGCGCTATCTAGCTCTTTGTTAGTAGAACATTATGAGACTGTTGAATATTTCATTTACAGGGGTGACAATTCTATTGTCGTTGACTGTGTTTCTGAACCTAGTGGCAGAATCAATGCCCACAACCTCCGACGCAGTCCCTTTGATAGGTATGGCAATATGTCCCTTATTAATCTAATACGGGAATAGTCCAACTGATACTTGGAGGATTAGCCAAATCCAATCAAACTCTACACGAATGAGCTCTTTCATCCAGTACAGCAGAACATTATCAGATCTCTGCTTCCCACCCCTCAGCGTGCATTGTTGTTACCTAACAGGCTTGTTTAGTTCTGTAAGTGCATGACTTTACTGACTAAACAATAAAATTGAAACATCTTATTGTTTGTCAAGATAATCTTGAGTGTATTTGCTACCGTAACTAGATGTTTAGATTGACTATGACATTTGAATGTGATTATACTCATGAGTAGACTATTTTTCCATTTTTGAATTCCTGTGTTTTTTGTAGAATTACTTGTTCCTCTGCATAAACATTAGGTTAATTAAACCTGTTCTGAATCTTCATCAAGGACTCCGAACTGATAAGTTGAAAGCCACAAAACATAACATTTTAGTAATTTCCAGACAAATAACTTAGATTTGATCTACACCACACACAGTATAATATTTATTCACTTTTGATTAGAATAGATTAGAATGTAATCGAACAATTCACATTTTTTCCAATTTCATAGACACGAAGATATTTGGAAAAAGTAGCTGACATTCTCTGTTAAGGAGAGATGAGAACTAAGGAGCAGTACACCTATCATCTTCAATTTAGTTTGATGCAACAAAATATTAAATTCACGAAAGCTTATATTTGAGCAGTAACATGAAATAGTGGTCTTCGCATTGAATTATTGCAAGACTGAATCATATCTTACTATTTCTTATACTTGAATAAATGTAACTTTTGTATAAATGTTGAATAAATGTAACTTAAGTATAGTGGGGACGGTGTTGTAACGTTTAGTCTTATCTACACAGTGTAGGCTAATAGCAGTAGAAAATTTAAAACTTGCTGATTCTCTGTCAATTTTCAGTCTGTGTATAAGTTTTGGAATTTTTAATATAGATATGAGTAATTCGAGTACAGTTACTCGAATAAGCGATGTTAAATTCGAAAGATGTTTCAATAAATTAGTTTGGATAACTGTGTTAATCAAAACGTAGAGTTCCTATGCTTCAAACGACTTTACATAAGAGCCTATACTGCTGTGGAAACCCCGATAGGCAAGAATCATTTTCATTGGAACATTTGGCTTCCAAGCAAATTTCCTCCCATCCCATGTTGAAAAAACCTTCAACAGAACCTTGCTAATATAGAAGTTACATTCATTGAAGTATCGATTTTTTCTAATATCAATATATTTAGTAACTGTGGTAGCATTTGAGATATTTCACTCAATAAGCAGTAATAATGTTATATTTATTTTATTCTATCTACTAATGAGTATTGAACCACTTCTCACTCAAAGTTCATTTTTCTCCCAATAAATAACTAGGTTAATTGATTTCTGTCATACTTTACATTTATGACAACATATTCGCGAGGAACATGATGTGACGAAAACTTGATGATATACTTTTTCAACATCGTACAGTTTTTCAATGAGGAAATTGTGAGACCTGAAAACGTTTTGGAATTTTAAACGTGATAAACTTGAAAAATCTCAATCACTTGTTCTGTTATAGTCTTTATTCCACAAATTGAATTCTTAACTCACTTGTAGCCCGCAAGTGAACTCGAATTTGAATATTTTATGACATATGACAATATTTTTTTCAGCAAAGGAGTTGCAGTCTACAATATGATGGAATATTTTCCCCTCAGCTAATCTGTCAAAAAATGCATTGATGAGAGTTATGCTTCATATAATTCATAGTCTTTCAAACAATTATACATTAGGAGATTCAGATGAATATACTAGTACAGAACATTCATGTGCAGATTTGTTTCAATTTGAAATAGTTGAGATCTAATTTTGAAACAGTTAAAAATAGCAGCTATGAGAAACTTGTGCATTGAATTCAAACTAATTTTAGAATATCAATCAAAGTTTTTTGTGGAAGAATCATGACACATTCATTAATTACAAGTAAAGTTGCAGTCAACAATATGATTGAATATTTTCACTCAGGTGATCAGTCAAAAAAAAACTTTATTTAGTGTTGAATAATCTTATTTATTTTATTCATTTCATTAATAAGAATAAATTAAAGTTGCAGTCAACAATATGATGGAATATTATCCCTGAGATGTTCAGTCGAAAAAACTTTATTTAGTGTTGAATAATCTATTTATTTTATTTTACTTATAATTCATCAATAAGAATAATGCTTCATATCAAAGATAGTATTTCTATATATGAAGCATTCAACGTTTAAACACAAGCTGTTGACTGTAGAGGCATTTTAAGTTAAGAAGTGCGATTAGATTTGATGGGCAAGGTAACTTAGGTAAGATGAGATTTCTTTAGATGACGGGTCATCTTTGTTCCAGGGGTCACGATTTTACTATCTCTGACGGTATTCCTGAACTTGGTGGCTGAGACCCTGCCCCAAGTATCCGACGCAATACCCCTGCTAGGTAGACCGCCTAGGGCCGCTTGTCTTCTATTTTTTCATTTCTGTGTTTCACTTTTGATTGGCTGTTGTGTGTTTTGACTGTCTGATAGTAAACGTTTGATGCTGGAGGCAATACATATATATATGTGCTCACATGACCTCTCATGCGGCTACTCTATAATAGTTCACACTCGCCATTTCTAATGACTAACAGCAGACAATCACTGATTGATTGACAATAATTGACACAACAAATGTCATATGATAAGACTAATGTCTGATTGACAAGACCAATGTCTGATAATAATTAAAAGATACAATAGATAGCCTGCTATACGAAAGTACAGAGCTACTGATTTGAGCTTTGTCCTATTGACAAATTTGACACCATCGTTTGCATAACGTATTCGAACAAACAATAAGAAACTATCAAATGCCCTTTATTCCATTCAAGTAGGTACCATTATGAAATAAAGGGTACTTGATAGTTTTCTATTGTGTGTTTTAATAAGCAGTTGCCCTAAAAGGAGCATATTTGAACAACTTGTTTTTTACTTGTTTTAAACTGTTAACACGATTGGAAAATCTTCATTTTTACTATTTTTCAATTATGAATTTCTACATAAGTAGAGAAATTTAGGTCTGTGAAAGTTTGTTGGTTATCAAGTGAGCCTATAAAATACTAATGGAAAATGATTGTTATTCTGAATTCAGTACAAATCAACATAAATAATACAATATTTTATAGAATTAATTACTGAATTTCTCTGGATCAATCATTTCAAAATCCAAATTTTCCAAATTGAATGCTGTGAACGGCAGTTATTAATATTACACTGAGAAACATTTAAATTGATAAGTTTCATTGATCAACTTCAGCACATAAATTCCGGATTTCTGTTATAACTTTGAGCCAAATGAGGGGTCATACCACTCAGCACCCATTCAATTTATTTTTTATTCACCAAATTTTTCCTTCGAGATTGGTACCACTTCCAAAGCAGGTAGCAGGTAGGCCTTCATGGTATGTTTGTAAATCACTGGCATCATCTGTAATGTTTGTTTTTCAGAAATCCTTTCCTTGTATGTTATTTTTCACATTCATTGAAAATAAATACACCGACGGTGGTAAAGAAACAAAGCAGGCAAACTCCATCAAAGCGCATTCAATAAATTATATTTCCATCATAAGAACTCAAATAAAATAATCCAATAGTAAACAAATTTCGTTCACTTCCCTTCCATAGAGCTATTAATACCCTTAACGATTCTGAAATCCATGACATTTTGAGAATATTCATATTTTAGAGACAAAGAGAATAATCCTCATTATAGTCGTATTACCTCCCTGAAAAACGTATCAGCCTCTTTCAATAATCAGTTGAAGTAGGCAAAATTCTGACAGACTGCATTTCACATTAGGCACACAATTTCACAAATAGTCTATTTCAAAATAGTCCTCCTCGAAATCTCAACATTGAATATTTTGAGACCTACCGTAATAAAACCAACTAATAATGAATTATCCTTCCTCATTATTTGAAGAATGTATGATATGTTATTGAAGAAATTATATCCCATCAATAAGTTATTTGAATACCCCCACCACCTCATCCTCAACCTTTTCAACAAATCAAAAATATCTTCTTGAATAATTCTCAAGACTATAGGTACTAACTTATTCAATTTGTATGATACATTTTAAGAAATTCATAAAATTCGAAAAACTAATAATAAATTCACATTTAGAACTAAGAATAAAAATTATAAAACTACACTGAATCGTGAGCATATAGTTAGAAATATTAAAATTATACGGAAATGTAGGCCTAATATACCCAACTTATGAAAATTTAATAAAACTTGAAAACTAAGAATACACATCATAAAACAGCACTGAGTCGTGAGAATATAGTTAGAAATATAAAACTCTAAACAATTTTCAAAATAACTTATGAGTTGAAATAAAAATCTCACTCCATTTAAGTAAATTGTGTTCAACCTTAAACTTAGTGATTTTTTAGGATTTTTGTTTTAATTTTCAAATAATCCAACCATTTTAAATAAAATAATCCATATTTTTAATTAACCCCAACCAAATCAAAAACATTCTTTTGAAAATCGTCAAACTGAATTGAACAAATAATGTTCAATACTTCATCAGAAAGCCGCAATTGGGTACATTTTCTACTCCAGGTATTATAAAAGCAGAATTACGGGTTCAGAGAATTGAAGAGCACCTGAGACACGAGACAACGTTGGTAATACTTTCATTGTATTCTTTAAAAGCAAACAAAGAAAGTTTGGGGATTAATGATTTATTTGGGATGAAGAGTGAGAGAATGCTATGCGTGCAGGTGTGTTTATGTTGCAGGCGTGACCATCCTTCTCTCTCAGACAGTATTCCTTCTGCGTCTGGCCCAAGTGTTACCCCAAACCTCAGATGCTGTACCACTATTAGGTTAGAGATCACCTGCTTTATGCTGCTTACTAATTTCACTCTGACACTCAAAGTTTTGGGTCATAAAAATTCAGATTTCAAACGTTAAAAACACTCAATAAGGATTCTTCATCAAATTCTAATTTATATCAAAATCTATTTAAATGTCCGCTATAAAATGTATTCTCACAAAAACCTTAATAGCATAAAGAAATAATGTGAAACGCAGGATTAAAGTTGGCCTGACAATTCCAATTAGGAAATTATCTACTTTTGAAGACAATAAATTAATAATCTCATTCTAATACCCGGTTCCTGGGATACTTATTAAATCTAATGGAGTATAAACCTGAAGATTTGACACACATTTCAGATTTAATTAGTACATAAGTGTACTAGAAACCAGGCCTGATATTTTATGAACTTATTGTAATTCAAAGTTACTCAACGTCAACAAACGATAATTTGTCAAATGTGCATTGGCCTAAGGTACAGAATCATAAATGGTTCCTCTCCTGTTTTATATAAATAAATTGTTTAAATCACATTTTAATTCATCAATTCCATTCTGATGGATTACACAGGATACTTTGTATCATATATTTTCCCTTACTTAACAGTAGCATAGTTTTGTTCTATCAATGAATATGTGGCCACTGTGATGGTCGGCCTGGTTATCACTTCGAAATTTAAATACCCATTATTTAATTTTATTAATTTCATGCTCAAGTTCTCTAAAAATATCCATACTTCATCAGTCATTATTCGCTCCCTAAATTTCAGTCATTAATAATATACCTATAGGTGAAAATTTGATGACCGCTCTCGCACTGATTTGACAGTTCTACGATTCATTTTCTATTTTTCAAGTCTATTGGTGACCTTATTGGATACCAAAGGTTTAGGAACCACCGGTATTCAAGATATAAATATAAAATTCATAGAAGTTTCGATAGGGGTAGAATTTAATATTGTTTCGATTCAAAATCAATTGAGATTGAAAAATGTTAAACCCTTAAATTGAACCTATTCTTGTAGGCTACCGTATTTATACTTAGTATTTTCTCTCATACGGTACGCCATCAAACACACCTTTTTGAACAAGCTATGATAAGAGAAATAAGAAGTTGAGCTGACCACCTTGAATTTATATCATCATTAAAACCATAGAATAAAATAGTAGACAGCAGTAATAGGATGATTATAAATATTGATAAATCTTCACGTCTGAAGCTCTCCCTGTGTAAAACAGCCCAATCTAATAAATAAATGGAGCTTAATAAAACAGCCCAAAACTTTGACACAACATCCTATTACAATTAATTTTCTGCATGATGAGAATTTAGGAAGAGCTCTTCTCTAATAATATTCTCTCTTAAATTTTCTCTCAATCACATAAACTAAATTGAAACTCGTCAAACTTTGTTAATAGCTCTATATTCCCAGTCATCCACCTTTCTTCGATAATTAAACGACTCCCTATTATGACATGTGCTGATTGAAGCTTATCTATCTGCACGTGCTTGCATGTATCTTCGAGCAGATTGTTTTTCCACTATGTCTAAGTTATGCTACCAGTAAGGGATTTTTGTGTGTGATGGGAAAGTGGGATATCGTTACAACTTCAAAACCACTCGAGGCAATCAATCGTACAGCGAAATGTAACTTATTCATTTCAATCTCATTATTTATCTTTATATAGATTCAAATTTCAATAATATAGGTTTTTCAATAGGTTATTATTTCTCCCAATGCATTTTTCATCTCCCAATTCTTTTGTTTCCTGATATCATTAAAAACTTCTATCTACTGAGGGATTCAAGGTTCTTCCTTCAAATCAACATCAATAAGATCTCACTAAACTTAAAAATTATTCATTTTATTATAACTATTATCTACCTTATTATCACGTCATAATAAAATGAAGTTTTTTTAGGAAAACTAGAATAATTAAAATCTTCATCAAGGCAGCTTCGTTTTTTTAAGAAGAAGCTCTTTAGAGCTATTTACATTTTTACAAGTTTAATTACAAACGTCATTTGATTTTTGTATTATAAAAATTACAAAAATTGTTACATAAGATTTTATTTTAAGCAGCCCAACATGAAAATAAACAATCTGCTCAATTCATGAATTTATTACTACGGCATGCAAGTCTTCCTTTCATACAACTGAGAGAAATCTTTCATGCTTTGACCTCCTTTCTATAATATCAACTTTTCTTAGATAAATAGTTTTAACACGATTGAAATTTCTATGCCTAAACGTTGAAAATCCTTCATAAAATTTGTCTTTTTAACGTGAATCAAGCACAATATGATTTAAAATGATTCAAAAGTTAATTGGACATGTTCATGGACTATAGTTTGACACTTCCAATAATAAATTTATAACTCCCTTTGCCCAAATAATGGTACTAAACCTGATTTTAATAATAAAATGATAATAACTAGGATAGCAATAATATTAATGTGTATGTGGGAATTCAAGAGCACAAAATGTTACAAATGCAGTCTGCAGTCTCTCAATTGGTTCGTTTAAAGAACAATATAAAGTTTTAAAATAAACGTATAGAATGTCACCATCCATTTCAAATAGTCTTGGATGTGAGATTGTATTCCAACCTAACTTGACAAAATTAATGGAGAAGTTCAAAATTAATTATTGGATTATCATCCTCAATAATATGTAGCTTCGAAACTACAATACATCTTATCGTTGATATGATCCATATAGGTACTTCCCGGTATCATCTTTATAAGTTATGCACTACAGTATTTTTTTAATTTCAACACAGCAGTTTTAATAATAGGGAGTAGAAGATATGCTGTAAAATCCCGAGTCCCCAAGAAGTTTATTTCGAAATAGATGGTTTGAATTGCTCGTGAGTGAAAAAGAGCATAACCAAACAACAGTGAACGATACTTTACCTGCACTGCATGATAATATGAGTTCACTGATGTTGGAATACATGTTTAACTGTTCATTCATGGAACTTTTATTGGATAATCTTGATATGTAAAGTTGATCTAGCATTTTTAAAACTTTTCATTGGCATGATAGATATTGCTTGATGGTGTTTTTGTTAAATGGAAATGTTGGTTGACATGAAAGCCGATTGAGAGTCTGTGTGTTGGATGGTTTCCTGTCCCGTTTTGCAGTGATCATTTTGCAGGTCTGTCTCTGTCTGCTTGTCGTGCAGTCTCTCTCTCTATCTGCTCTCTGAGACTGCCTCTCTCTGTCTTCACTGCTATAGCCTGCACTAATAGCCTACTCTCCTGACAATCTTCATAAATGGTTAAATTTTAAATATAAACGCAACCTTTAAATTGGTGTACTTAAAAATTCCAACTTGTGAAAAAGTAAATAAGCTGAATTGATCATATTAAAACACTTCTACCTCCAAGTATCAAGTGGCTTATCCCTTTATTTGTTTGATGTGTTTGATGGTCTATTTATACTCACACTATGTATGATTGTACTGCGTTAGTTTTATTTGTTTACAAAACTGTACTGTTTCATGTTTTTTATTTCACTAAAACTGTTTGTTTGTCGACCTCCTCTTTTTATCATCATCTATTCCACAATCAGGATATAAAAATACATTTAATAAACAACACATACCAATAAATAAATGAATGCATTAAAATGAGAATGAATAAACTAATGAATAAAAGTGAATTAATAACGCAAATATAAATGTCTAAACCCTGTCGTAGCAGCTGAAATGTAATTTTGTGGCGCAGGCTGGATAATGGAATCAACACTACTTAAACCAACACTTCTTGATAAAACCACGGATAACAAGACGCTGTATGAACGGTAAGACAAAAGGTAATTTAAAAAATAATTCAGCATCGCTGACTAATAATGAAAAGAAAAACCAACAATAAAATTATAAAATAAAAATACATTCTAAAATAGCAATCTAAAATTATTGACATAAAATACACCTAAAACGCAAAACTAAAATGCTCAACATAAATAGAGCGAAATACCTATGCTTCAAACCCTTTCTTATTCAGTTCACATTATTATGGACACAGATTTTATTTTCATCACCCTTCTTTAAAATACTCTTAAATAATTATTCGTTACCTAATTATAGTTACCACATTTATTTCATTATTCTACTGTCTAAGACTGAGATTAAAACTTTATCTCATGCTAATTGTTTTCTTGTAAAGCGAGAAAACCCAACAAACACTAACACAAAAGCTGCTACTTCGCAAGTAAGTATAAAATGAGAAACTTTAAAAATGACACTAACTGCAAGACAATAATAATAAGATACCACATTATTCAAGAGTGTGAGGAGGCTACGACAAGTCTTAATTTCTTTCCTTGTAACGATTTTCAATGTTGCCTGTCTGAATCCAATTCTATTATTTATAGAATGTATCTGATGATGGTTGTTCGATGTTTAATAAGCAATATTTTAACGTTTGTTTTTCTTGTGTATTTAAATGTTTGTTGTTATTTAGAGTGAGTGGTGCATGCCATTTATATATGTTATTTATTATCAAAAGTTTGTATATACAAGCAACAAGTGTGGGTATATGGATGTTTTTTATAGCAAGATAATCATAAAATATTATTTTCAACAACCTTCTAATACCAGTAAAAATAGTCAAGTTTTCTCATTTATCCATTCAAAATTCCATTATTGAAATTTTTCCATGTTGAAGCGCTTATTAAAGTCCATGAGAATCAACTCTCAATCAATTATCGAAGAAAACGCAATATTCTATATATTTTATCTAGTTTCACTCGCTCGAAAGTAGAAAACCCTGAGAAATTTGCTTGAAACGTTTTCACTCTATAAAACTGCCACAATGAAAACTGTATTATATAACATTATCTGGAAATCAAAATTTTTATTTTGGGCGGTACCGTATTTGCATAAATGATTGTTTTGAATCAATCTTTGTTAATCAGCTATATAAATTTCAATCAATGTTCTTGGAAAACAATTTGGCAAAAAACTTGGTTTTACTTAAAGACAAACTTTTCAAGAGAAAAATAAAATCATCATCATGTCAATATCCTTCGAGAAATAAAGTGAAACTCAACTACTTAAATATTCAGTCCATTAAATTTAACGTGCAGTTGTAATTTCAATAAACAGGTACTTCACCAATATTTTTCTTATTCTCAACTATTTTTCTATCTTACGCTTTCTGATTTTTTTTCAATTATTTCACTTGAACTATTTTTCAAACCCCAATTAGAAACGAAATTCCTATTGAATCTATTTTACCAAACACATTTGCTACATCAGAAGGTAAGATGGCTTTAATTGGTTTTTTAACGGTTCATTTTTTCCATTTAATTTCAATATTTTTCCACACTTTCAATGTTAAATTGTTGTATGTTAATATATGTGAAATTGCACAAAGTCATAAAAATTCATTCAAATCAAGAATATGCAATGCTATTCAACAACAAAGCTGGACCGGGAGAATGTAAGTTATTCGTGAGAAAAACATCTATTCTTCAATGCTTTTTTCACTAATTTTACAAGTTATTCTTAATATATATTCTTCATATGGAATTGTTAATGAATTAAACTTAATATATTTCATCCTAAAATTTAACAGCTCAATTGATAAACGTATACTGGAAATATTATAATTTTATGGATCAATTTTAACAATAGTTTTTCAATTAAAAAACATTCATTGTATTTTTTCGGAAATGAAGTATAATTTTATTACTTGCTATAATTTATTATATTTTCACAAACACCCCAAATTCTAGACTTTTTCTGGACTGTATGCTCCTACTTTATTCAATTAAAAATCAAAATTGATGTAGAACACCCTTATCAATCATGTAAATTCATTGCATACAGTGGGTTACATAATATATAAAATAGAACTACTCTTGAAGTATTTGAATACACTCTTTCAATAGCATTCCTAGTAGCACATTCATGGACAATTATTTGAAATACAGAGTATATTTTTAAATAAGTAGGAATCACTTTTCTGGGTGGTAATTTGTATGATTCCCAAGCTATTATTGGTAGGAAAGATAAAACGACTATCGGATACTAATTGATGAAATGTATTTTCAGGGACATACTTCAATTGTATAATGTTCATGGTGGCCTCATCGGTGGTTCTCACTGTTGTAGTCCTCAACTATCATCACAGAACAGCTGACATCCACGAAATGCCAAATTGGGTTAGTAAAAACACCAACAATTTATATATTTTCCACATTAATCCTTTGTTCATATTCCAATACAGACGTATTTATATACTCGTAAGTAAATCATATAGAAAGGATGGAATCATAATTGTTACACTATTATTTTGTAAATATGTTTTTTGATGAATAAATTTGGATATGAATTTGAATTTGAATCTCAGAGGGAGTCACTCCCGCTTCAAACTAAGTGCGCGCTGTTCAAATTCGCATTGATTGATTGATTTGAAAAAATGCATGTAGCTTCGCAGGCAATTTTATATAATCACACTTTTTTCTATGTATTTCACACGACAACATCCAGTCAAATATAAGTCGTGTGAAATACATAGGAAAAAGTGTGTTAATACATTGCAGCTCGGAATGGATCAAGAAACTATCACCTTTATATAATCTTCATTTCATTAATTTCATATTTTCCATTCTCATTATTGCATAAAGATACCATAAGAAGAGATATCCCATGGTGAAGCTCGTTTATTTTTCAAATTTCAAGCCAATTTCTTGTTATCTCAAGCAGATTACTGTCTGCTTGTGTCGATTATTACCGTTTTGACCGGGTGAGAGTGTAATAACGGCACAGTATGAGAGACTACCAGCGTCACATACCTTCACGAAAAAGAACTACGTGGACTATCAGCTTGAGTTAACAATGACATTTGGAGAATAAACAAATTAAAACGTGTATTTTTAGTTCAAGAACTTATGTGTCGATTGGGATCTTAGAGAGTGTTATTCACTTATCAATTATTCATAAATCATACATTGTTTTTATCTATTGTACTGTTTTGAATTTGATACAATTTTTCCATTCATTTCACCAAAAACACAAAAACAATACAAAGCTGTGACAATTAGAAAAAAACAATAATTATTATTCTAAATAGCTATATCAACTATATTATTCTTATACGGCTGGTGGTGAAGAATAGATTCAAATTTGAATTTTGAAACGCCCTGTACCATGGTACATCTTCTCATGCTATATTTTATCTATGATCATACTAAACATCCATTATATGCTACCATGCTACTGTGTATATGGTTATTTGTTGAAGCACCCTACAAAAAAAACATCAAAATCATCCCCATTATAAAAATTAAGAGCTAGAGATTCTTGCAGAGCACATTTCAAACAACTTAAAATACTTACTCTTCCATCAATCTACTACATCTCTCAATTATTAACTTTTGTAAATTAATAATGACAAGTTCCAGCTCTGTACTGATAACCACGAATATAATACTCGCAATGGAAACTTGATTGCCTTTCCCATTCCCGCAGCGCAGCATTTGAGAAAGCTCCGTTTTATTCCGGGATGAGATAGTTTTATAAACTTCCAGCAGCCATCAGAGCCATAGAATCAGTACAACTATTCAAAAAACAGTCAAGGAAATATTGATTGAAAAAACTATTTACAATGCTGCCGACTTTCAATTTCAATAATAATTTTATCAAGTGATGAAACAAAATTCCCTAAAAATTGATATTTGACAAGTTATTATAGCGTTAAGTAGAGTTTGTGATTTCATGGCTCATTATATATGTGTCTTAGTTCAATCTTCAATGTTTTAGTACACAACTAGAAGTAGGAATTATTATCATTATTATTGTTTTGACATGTCACCAGTCATTTGAGTGATACTCAAAATTTGATTAATAAAAACAATATAAAAACTTGTAGTACCCTACCCTTTATTATTAAAAACTTTAAAATATTTTAACGTCTAGTTTCGACCATAGGTCATTTTCAAGTTGAAATCAAAATTTGATGTACCATGTGACGGTTGTGAAGAAATAAATAAATATAGTTAATCTCTATTATGTTGTGCTACCACGCTACTGTGTATGTTTATTTTTTGTCAACAAAAGCACGGTCTGTTACAGGTGAAGAGTGTGTTCCTCCAGTGGCTGCCGTGGATTCTGGGCATGAACCGACCCGGCAAGAAGATCACGCGCAAGACGATTCTGATGACGAATCGCATGAAGGAGCTGCACCTGCCCGACCGGTCGTCCAAGAGTCTGATGGCCAACATCCTCGACATCGACGACGACTTCCGGCACTGTTCGACGGCCAACAGCAGCTTCATGCGGGGCGGCGGCGTCGGAGGCGGCGGGGGCGGCATCACTCTCGACGACTCGGGGCCGTGTACACTTGCCCAGCGCGAGTTGCAGCTGATTGTGCGCGAGCTGCAGTTCATCACCAATCGCATGAAAAAGGCCGACGAGGAGGCGGAGCTCATCAGCGACTGGAAGTTCGCCGCCATGGTGGTCGACCGCTTCTGTCTCATAGTCTTCACCATGTTCACCATCATAGCTACGGTCGCCGTCCTCCTATCAGCGCCGCACATCATTGTTCAATGAGTCTACCTACTCCTCTTCTCCCCCTTCTTCTACTACTTATAAACTCACCTTACCCCTCCCCCCTAAAGTGACACACGTGTTCAGTATATTTTTCTCGAATCAAGTGAAAAAACCTAGTGTATTTATGGATAATTATCAGTGTTAACAAACTTGAATAATGGTGTCAAACAGATTACGATTCCAATAGTTATAAGATAATGTTTTTTCAAATTTGTACTGACTTTATGTGTATAAGAGCTAGGGTGCTCGAAAAATAATAATTTACAGATTGCTCACAAGAAAATTTCATTTTCAACTAACATTTTGAAAAATAAATACGTTTTAGAAGCCGTCATGAAGTAAAGGCTACCTCAATATTAACATAGTATTGAAAAAGTACACGTTATTGTATTTTTCAAAATTAGAAGCCCTCATGAAGTATAGTATAGAGGCTACTTCAACTAACATCAAATGTGTTTTTGTGAATATAATATAATAACAATTAAATTGGAAACGTCTTTTCATCGTCTTCATCTGCAAACTATTGAAATACTCCCTGAAATCTTTTCAAGGATTCTTATAAATGGAAAATATGTAAGTTAATTAACTTCGCAATCTACGGAAAATTTGTCATAATTATTATTATCAGAGGCTAGTACGCAGGAAATCTTGATGCAGTTATAATTTTTACACCCCGTTGATGTATTTTTACTTCGAGCATGGATATACAGCTAACCTGTAACACTTATATTGATATAACTATTAATTCAACGGCTATAAAATGAGTATAATTTATATCTTGCAATCATTGTATCAAATTTTTGAAAGGAAATGAATCAAATCCAAATTCAAAATTTCAAAAGAAAATTAATCAAATTAAAAAAGGAACCAGCGACCAGCAGGTGGTTGCCTGATATACCAGAAAGTATAAATATGTTGATAGTCCTGGTACATTTCAGTTCATGCGAATTAATTTTAATTAGAAACATTAAAAATGTTTCGCATCTCTGGTTTACATTGAATTCTTCAAATTTAGTACTTTAAACGGCTCATCGATTATTATTGATTATTGAATCAATATCAATCATTATTGGGGGTAGTAATGGAAATTGAAATACACTCCTAATTTATAAAAAATTAATTTCTCATACCGTAATGAATGAGATATTATCCTAGTCTTGTAAATATTGTGAAAGTTGGTTGAAAATGATTTTTTCACAACATAAAATCTTCAGTTTGTTATTCGATGTTAGCCATAGTGTGAGAACTGTAGATTACTGGATAATTATAGCTATGATATATTGTATGTAACGATTCGTGAAACGTATTTTAATATTAAAAATCGAAATAATAAATTGATGGTTATGGAATCAAAGGTTCAATGGTTATGTTTAACAGTGTAGTGAGCTTGAAGTGTTGTGATTCAAGGGTTTATTGTTAAATATACCGTAATATCAATGGATTATACATTTTAGAAAAAGGAATGCTCACTTCGTAGAGCGACTGAACATTCAAAAATAAATAATATAACATAATTCAGGGTTCTATTCTAGTAACATTATTGTTGCCGTAACGTATTTGGAAAAAGTAATTTGATCAAATCGAGTCACTTCATACCATTACTATGAGTAAGGAAACATTACATCATGAAGATAATATTTCAAAAATATGATATTATAGACTATTCACTGAAAAGAACTACAACCGAGTAAGTTGACAACTTGATCAAAATCCAAAATGTAATTAGTGCGAATAGTTGTACTGTGATATGACATATAAAATAATCAGTATTAAATGATACTACCATTAACATGAAACCTAGTAAATAAATTATATTATATATTATGTAAAACAATCGTTTTATACATAAACAAGAGACCAAAATAATTGAATTTTCCTAATTTAATTTTATAAATAAATGAATTTTATTGCACAAGTTGTCGTCGTCATGATTGTATTTATATCATTTTATAATATATCATGATATTCATATGTGGCCAGATTACTATAAACTAACTGTTACAATGTATGGTAAGACACATCATTCGATATATTTATAAATATAATTTATGTTGAATTATGTAATATAATATATGTTGATCGATCTTGGAGAATTCATAACTTTAGTAATTGTAATAATATATTATATCATTTTCTTCAAAAGAAAATGGATTCAAGGAATCGTGTATAGTTACTTCAATATTTGTCAAAGTGAAATTTAAAATCGTATAATTGTTAGAAAAAATAATATATTGACCTTCATAAAAGATAAACTAAAAACATATAATTTTATCATCTTTGATACATCTTAAACAATACAATTTTTTGTGTTTACATCCCTAAAAGATTTTAATAAAAACGCTGTGTGATTAAAAAATATACACCTAATAAAGACCAATAATATTAATGCAACTGAATAAATAGGAAATTAAAATTACAATAATATATAGATGACATGACACAGTAAAACAACTTTTCAGTACGCGTAATAAATCTTTAATAGGCTGCAGCACACTTGTGAGCGTAATGTATATCAAGCCTTGCATAAATAGGCGAGTTTGAATAAGGTGAAGATGATATCTAGCACCCCTCAATAGTTCTTACAACGATAGAAATGTATTCTAATTTTAAATTTGAAATATATTCGGGCCAGATTCAAAGACAATAGAGAATGGTGACTTATTGTTGCAATATTCTAATGTAAATTAATAAAAATTTCCAATCATTTTATTCATAAACAATTGAATATATAAGAAGATGAAGTCATCTATTGTCGGACTAATAACATAGAATGAGCAATCTGGATTCTTTATCCTATGCTAATAAACTTCTTCATGAGTATGTAGCTACAAATCAAAGCTTCTATTCAAACCTTTTAGAGCAGTAAAAGTATTTCAATTTCAATTTTATTAACTTTGTTGTAGTGCAGACACTGTGTTACTTGTATTATATTTGAAAAACACTTACTTTTCTTGGCGTATTGAGCAATGCATTTCACTCCTGAGGAGGAAAGCCTGCCTTCATGAGGCTAATGAAGCTCCTCCTCAGGAGTGAAATGCATTGCTCAATACGCCAAGAAAAGTAAGTGTTTTTCAAATATAATACAAGTAACACAGTGTCTGAACTACAACAAGTTATTACATAGTGTTTCATCATGGAAAGCAACATCAATTTCAATTTACTGATGATTCATTAAAAAAATAGTACTGTAGCTCAAAAGACACAATAATTTTGACTGTAATTTGAGATAGGAAATGAACTGACATTCCGTTACAGTAGGCCTACTTACTAAAAAGCAGTACTACTTACGAATAAAATGATCTAAACAAAAATTAACTTTCGAACATTAGCTATATTGAGAAGCAATTATTTTTGGAAGAAGTACTTTAACCTGTGTCACATGCTTATCCAACTAAAGTTTATGTCATTCACATTTCCCCAAGGTACCGATTGAAGAAATCATGATTTTGTGGGTATGGAGCCCACTCAATTCACAAGTGTGCTCAGTTTAAAATTTATTGGTTGTTGAAATAAGAAGCATCGATAATATTGCAATTTTATTCAAATTTCTCATTAAACTTTCATTTCAAATCAATTCATTATCATAATTTGATTGTATGGTATGGTGTCCTCCATAATTGAAAGAATAAGACGTTGATGATGTCAATACCACTATATTTGTTCAAAAATTAATTCAAATTACAGAACCAGATTTCATGGCAGGAAGATGTGATAGGTGTTGCCATGAAACCTGGTTCTGTAATTTGAATTAATTTTTGAACAAGTATAGTAGTATTGACAACATGAATTTATTATCGTTTAGTCTTCCTTTTGGAATCCTACCAATTTAAACGAGAAACAATTAAAATAAAAGTGATATTAAACTGTAAAGTATTCTAACTTTGGCACAAATAAAATTGAATAAATGAATAACGAAGACTAATACAGATAATCAAGATGAATTCTTATCCATGATATCATAAAAAAATAGATTTTACTGCACTCATAAAAATACACTGATATCCTCATGGCACACTAATTTACATGAACAAATTTTTTGAATTTATATCAATATTCAGTGTGGGAGTTTACAATAATATAATGAGTACCAAAATTTAAAACATAACATTCTATAAAAAGGAAGATTCTATGTTGTATGAGCAAGGAGTCATTTTTCTGCAAGTATTATTATTATTGACATTGAATTAAGTGAAAGAATATACTGATAAAAAATGCATAATTGAGTAATGAATCATTTTAAAAATATATGAATGGAATCAATTTCGTGTGAATGGTACTACGGTAATCTTACTACTGTACAGGATAAGTTAGACGAAATATCCTCTTTGTTAAAGAATTGCATTTGAAGACAATAAGAACCTCTTTATGTTCACCCCGTCTGCTAACTGATGCCCTGTAATCCCAACCAGTGCATCACGTTTCTCAACCTTCGACATACCTTTAAAGAAGCAACTTGGAAACCCATAATTCAAGGATAAGGCTCAGAATCCTTGTATGTTCCAAGTTACTTCTCTGGTGAGGTATGATTTCAGTCTTTCAAATTTCGAAAGTATCAAATCAAACAAGAGTGTTTTGTCATGTGTATAAACTCTCCATTAACTCAAATATTATTAATACTGGGTAGCCTGAATTTCTGGAACTATTTGGAATTCCATGTGAGATGCCGGCAGAACGCAAACGGGTTGTGAAAGGAATATTTTTATGAAACATCATTAAGGTTGAAAATTCAGAGAGCCTGAACGTACCTAACTTGTTGCATTTAATGAAGCCATGTGTGCCATGGGATAACAGAATAATGCTCATTTTATACAGGTTGTAATCTAACTGGGTATTTTGTTATGAATGTACTAGCGGATTA
The DNA here is from genome assembly GCF_014356525.2 of Nilaparvata lugens. NCBI lineage: Eukaryota > Metazoa > Arthropoda > Insecta > Hemiptera > Delphacidae > Nilaparvata > Nilaparvata lugens. The sequence continues at coordinate 11,455,608 of NC_052505.1, read as the reverse complement.
ATAGCCAAATAAAATGGACTCATCAAATAAAGGTTCATCGCCGTAATGAACCAATTGTGGAGAAAGCTTAATCAACTAAAATGATTATCAATAGGTAGTTATTACCTATTCAATATTCGATACTACATCCATTCTGGAGTTGTTACTATGTACATTACATTGATATTTGCATATTTCATTGAATATTGTATTAGTGTGAATGGAGTTATAAAATAATTTACTCATAGTAAAAGTATACATTACTGTCTCTTGAAAAATCAGATATTCTCATAATCGATGTGTTTTATGATATTCTGACCAAATGTTAACATGAACATGGTGAACATGTAATCAAAATGGTTTGATAAAAACGCAATAAATTAAATATTTTCAGAAATTTCATTAGATGCCGTATCTTTATTTGTCGGAAAGTTTTCAAACGTTGGAGATCAAGAAATTAAACCACAAAACTAATGTTGTGTAAATAAAATGTTAAGAATTACAAATAAACCATTGCTCATGCCGTTAGGAAAAGGTGACTGGCTCTTAACTTCACAAAGGCCTTAATTCTAGGTTTATAAAAAAGAATAGTTAAGATGAATGCTTGTTCAGAAATTTGTAAAATACTTTCTAAATAATTATCGATAATAGTAATTGTTATATAGATTCCAAATTTAAAAAATGTTATTTTAATGTTCAAATACACTTAGTAAAAACTAGTTGTTTTTTGTAAATCAAAAAATGTAAGTTGAATGTGTTGATTAAAGAGCGTTTTTATTTCTCCACGATATATAACTATAAAAAAATTTATAAACATAAAATTTATACGATAAAAACGTTGTTTAAATAAAAATTTGTGTTACAAAACTTTCGCTTACTCTTATAATTTAGAAAGAATGTTGATAAAATCATTGATCTGCAAGAAAGACAGAAGCTTTGTATTCAATGTTGGAACCTACCTTGATTGAGATTTTCAACCAATCTATACTATGTAAATAATATGGGAAGCTTGCTTTTATTTTGATAATAGCAGTTAACCCGTGCTCCGCAACGGTCTAATTTAAAACTGACAAACTGAGAACTTGACCAAGTGGGATCTTGAAGAGTTTGAAATAGGCCTATAACCATCATCGGTGAATTAAGAATTTAAATACAAATTTTCAAGTTAATCAGTCCAGGAGTTCAGACATGATGATGCGTCATACGTGAATTTCCTATCCCGTACGTGTATAAGCCAGTTCCTTCCTTTATTATAGTATAGATAATGACATCAGTCTCAGAACTTGATTCGGTAGCCTCGACTGCATCTAAGATATATGAAACAGCTAGAACTTTGAAATTATGAGCATCATCTCATCTGATTGATACGTGACGTATACATGATACTATGTCATGATGTTATGGTAGTAGAAGAAATCGATGTATGATAGGTAAAAAAAAACTCATTGTGAAGTATAATTACTACAATTCCACGCTCATTAGTTCTTTGGATTGGTCGTTTTCAATTTTTCTTATCAATGGTTAGTTGATGATAATGAGTAGGCATTATAATAGTCAAAGTTTACATGAAAAACTATAGTAACGCAAACACAGGGGGCATAAAAACGTATAGAAATCATGGAATTCGGGTACCGGTACCTTTTTTCAAACAATAATTTCCTTACCTATGGTGTTGGGGGAAGAAAAGTAAAAATTGAAGAGGTAAATTTCCCTCTACTAACGTGAATTTACTTGCAAGACAGTTACATGGATGTGTTTCAACAAGCGAAGTGTTGCTCTCCCATGCTTTATCTATGTACTTGAACCCCTTATGAGGTTCGGTATGAGGAAGCCTTAAGGCTGTGCAAAGGCTAAAATTAAACTTTCTACTCATGATATCTTTCAAAGTTTTTCGATTTGTATATCCTCAAGCCATCAAAATGAAAAAGTTTTCTCGGGAAAAGATTTTTTCTGATCATTACTTTTTGAGATATGAGCGCCTAAAGTTTACATTTTTGGAACAGAATATTTCAAATTCGGTGAGAGATAAATCCATAAAATTTATAGGATGAATTCTTCATGGTAATTTTGATTAAATGAAACAAAAATTTTCTGAAGATATAAATTTCTGAGAAAGTTATTACATTTACTAAAAATAACCAAAAATAACTTTTAGTTGAGTTATTTTTGGTAAATTGAATAACTTTTTCAAAAATTGAAATTTTCAGGAAAAATTTGTTTTACTAGATCAACAATACCATGAAGAATCCATCCTCTAAATCTCATGGATAAAAATATTACCGAATTTGAAATGTTCTGTCCCAAAAATTCAAACTTCAGGCGCTAATTTCTCAAAAAGTAATGATGGAAAAAATGTATTCCTGAGAAAACTTTTTCATTTTGATAGCTTGATGATAAACAAATCGGAAAACTTAGAAAAATATCACGAGTAGAAAGTTTATTTTTAGCCTTTGCACAGCCTTAAATGGATGTGATTCAACAAGCGATGTGTTGTTCTCCCATGCTTTTTCTACTTGAACCCGTATGAGGTTCGGTATGAGGAAGCCTTAAAACTTTAAACCTTGAACCTGCTCAAGGTAAGAGGACCTTATTCTGAACTGAGCATGATTTTGTTACCTAAGCAATATAGGTGCGTAAGTACAATTTATTGAATGATTGTAGTATAGTACTTGTTTTCATAGATACCAAAGTGAAGCCTTAATTCCTACGATGAATTACGTAGCGGTAATAAACCAGATCTAAAAAAACAGCTTAATAAATTACAGAACTTATGCACACCGCAAATAATCGAAATAATTTTTCAAATTATACAGAATGAATAGGTATTCTGCCGTCCTTTTTGGAAAAAAGAATGGATGGGTAAATTGAAAGAAGCACCCATATTGGAACTACTATCCAGCTTCTTAAACACATTAATGTGTGCTTGAGAAATTGCATTTATTCAAATGCTAATTAATTAATAATTATTATTAAACGAAAATCCAAAATTAATCATAATTATAGAGAGTGAATCTTTTAGGAACAATTGAATCATCAAAAATAAGACATCGCATTATTTCCGAATTCATTTATTTTTCCTCAACATTTTTATAATTTGACTCACTCCTACAATAAACTGTCATATTAATCTCGTTGAAATAAGAAACATTTACAGTGAATTGATTTCCCAATTTCAAAATCCACGGAAATGGAATTTTGTCTTTGTTTAAAATACGGGCAAGTCGATAATAATGGCGAAAGTTTGAAAAAACGGAAGCGTTTTCCGTGGAGTATACAGTACTGTATTATATGGATAATTTAAACTTGTGTTTTTACAATACAATATCAATTTATCTCAACCACAATGGATTAAGATAGAATACTTTCACACATAACATTAGACAATATTACAATATATAGGCCTCTATATCAACTTGACTTTCTCTACAAATCTACATTCACGATATGCTGCACAATCAATTATCTGTATTATTTACAAATTTATTTACCTAGAAGTGTAGTTATCATGGTCATAAAGGGTAGCAAAAACTATATTCTATTTTAGAATAATCATCAAGTGACACGGTGAGGCAATCTAAATTGTTCATCTACAATAATATTATCAAAACATAATATCATATACTGCATAAGAATGGTATTTCTACTATGCTAATACACAGCAAACGATTATTTGTACGATTCATGAAAATGTATTAAGAGCACTGTAAAGCCACTATAAGCGAAAATTGTTTGACATTATCGAACTCAGTTGTAAAAACTAGAACCTAGAAGGCCCATCTATTGCTTCAAGGATGGAACATCGTGAAACGTACGAAGCAAGATGATCCTTCTATAAATTTATGAAACATAAATCTATAATATTAAATATTTTTATATAAAAGTTTTAATATTTGGATAGACAACTTAAAGAAGTAGGTACCGTAGCTTGACGCCAGATTTCCATAATTTGTCAAAAATTAAACTATGTTTTCAACAATTGAAACCAAACAATCACACTCAGCACTCTTTTCTTTATCATGTATAATATAGGATAGATTCTCAAGTATAAATGAAAACTAGACTTTCATAGTTCTTGTGAGTATGACAAGACTCCATACAATAGATGGTATTATCAAACAGATGGAAATTACTGAGCTATTGCAATTATTCAAATGCTAATGAATTAATTACTATTATTAAACGAGAATCCAAATTAAATGCTGCAATTCACCCCGAAGACTTCTGCTACTGCAAATATTGACAACAGGGTAAACAGCTAGATGGAAATTCAATGAGCGCTACTATTCAAAAATTATTTGTCAGCCCGGGAACAAATAATTTTTGAATAGTAGCGCTCATCGAATTTCCATCGAGCTGTTTACCATGTTGTCAATATTCACAGTAGCAGAAGTCTTCGGGGTGAATTACAGCATTTAATTTGGATTTTCGTTTAATAATAGTATTTTTCAACTTCCATGACGTTTTAGGAAGGATCAATCAGATTTCCAGTTAGTTCATTATTCTGTTCTGATAAGAGTTAAAATAGTCACAAATCAAAAAATAAATAATATCGTCACGAGCCTCCATATGCAATAAAATTGAGATAAAGCCTAATACCTATGGATAGCCTTGGGTGAGAACTGGGTTGGTTAAAACGGATATTTTTATTAAACTGGCTTTTATTTGGGCACTTTTTAGCAAGGGGAGGTTCAGCTATTGAAAGCCCCTTCAAAGCCCAATAATAATTGAGTGAAATCAAGGTATTTGGATAGTAAAATGAACTGAATTATTCATCAAAGTGAACTGCTAGAGGCACAAGCAGAAAATGATATATTTCTCGAACCAATTTCCAATGTTTTCTTTTCTATTATCGCCCTTATTATGAAATACAGCAAACCATTTATTTATTCTGGATACACAGAAAATGTTTCCACAATATTTATGGGAAAACGAAGATTCCATGAGTACCGTTGCAATATATTCACAATTCGTGTTTTCAATAATATGGAAGCTGCTAGTTATTGAGTAAGGAAGAACTGGGATTTTACAGATCATAAAATAATTCTCACTAAAAAAAATCACAAGTTAATGGATAGGAGAAATATGGAAAAAGAACCACAATTTATCAATACTTCTATTGGAAGTCAGTTCTGAACCATTTCTTTAGAACAATAAATTTTCATGTGATATGATAATTTATGAAAAAAATATGCATATGAATTTTTGATGATGAGGAGTCTCTTACGGGAAGGTCCCACCTATCCTGATGCCGTCAATTGATAAATATTTAAACAGTCATACCTCATAACTGTTATATTTCAGCCGGGACCACCAATTTATCGTGCCCGTCCGATAACACGTGAGTGAGGAGGTTAAAAACTTTTGGGATTGAGCCCAAGACCTCCAAGTGCTACATAAGCAATTTAACCTAGCCTACGGATATCTCGGAAATAATATGATACAAAATTTTATGTTAGTTTGATAACTAATCATCGAGATTGGAATCAATTCCTATGACTAAATTCACTGATAATATAGTAGGATAAAGTATTGAGAGAAATTCTCAAGAAGAACATAAATTTAGAGAAGGGAAACAGTGTTGGGTTTATCCTGTTTATTCTCTCCCAATCATTGATTAATTTGACATCGTGATTGTGGAATGGAATAAATAAGTTGGTAAATTATTAATTGATTTTTGGCGTCTGGTTCACTATTATTGATAGGGGCTGCTCAACTAAATAAATTTTTTGGTTAAAAACTAACCACTCTATAAAAAACTAATCATTAAAAACTATTAAACTAATTACTTATCGAAAACTACTGATTAAAATTATAATGCCCCAAAAAATATTAGTAGTCAAATCGTGCTTGTAATGAGTGACTCAAAGTAACGGGAATTTTGAAAAGAAAACATATAATAAAAATGTGAAGGCAAAAATAATTTAAACCATTTCAACTAAAACTTCAAAACTTGCCATTTAAGGAACATTATTGGCATTTAAATTTTTTTGAGAATGACTTCCATTAGATGGCTTCCTCCTGCATAATTCAAATCTGTGTTGGATATTCCTCATTGATCGCCACAACATCTCAACTGGGATATTGTGGAGATATCAACCCGAATTCTCAGTTTCAATTCAACCACAGTTATCTCATCATCTTCCGTCTCATTACCCACGAACAAGACTTAGAGCTAATGTGGGCATCAATTTCAGCAATTTGTCATAGTAATGTAATATTTTCATACCCCAACACATATAATCTATAGTGAGGTATATAAAATCACTTCACTTATATGGGCTACTTTATTCAAATTAATAAAAACAATATAAAAACTTGTAGTACCCTTTATTAAAAACTTTAAAATATTTTTACGTTAAAATATTTAAATATAACATTATAACGCTAATGTGAAAATATTTAAATATTATATTTAAATATTATTATTTGTTATATTTAAATATTTTAACGTAAAAATATTTTAAAGTTTTTAATAAAGGGTACTACAAGTTTTTACATTGTTTTTATTAATGGGGTATATATTTATTCATTAAATTAGCTATACCGTCTTTGTTTTATCTGTATTAAATTGTATAGTACCCAAATTTATATTGTAATTGTTTTGATGAATAGACTTTGATTTGATTTAATGTGGTCGAGTTGTGAACAACAGTTAGCTTCACGAAAAAAGATCGCAAAGAGGAAAAACGCTATCAATGAGAATCTCCAATACAGATTTCAAGAATATATTCGTGTCGGAGGTGGCCATCTAAAGGAAGTAATTATCAAAAATTTATGAATGTCATAAGCGTTTCTTAAAGTTTTCAAGTTTCAATTACCATAAATAAATTTATTTTTGCCACCCCACTTTTGTTATATGGATTTTCTACACGTTCCCTTTATTTTGATTCCCCTTTTACTTTGAGTTCTAATATTCTTCTCTTTAATACTGAATGTGATCGATAGTGAATCTATGAGCGTCTAACTAGGTTCAAGATTCAATACAAATGTTTTAGGCGACATGCATTGCAAAACGATATTTGATTATTCTCAATTAATTAATCTATGGTAATGATATTCGCAAAATATTTTTGCTCAGGCAAACGGCGTGACTTCAGCGTCATCCTCTTCACTTTCATCTCCAGTGTTGACCTTTTGGAAACCCTGATGTTGTCCTAGGAAGTGGCCCAGTTTGAATCCCTCGGCAGAATTACGTCCAAGCATCCAGCCATTGCTCTTACAACGACCACAGCCTAAAAATCATTTCAAATTTAGAAGAAAACTATTGAATTTATGGAAATATATATCTATTAACTTTAATGAAACTACCGAAAAGACCTGTAGAAATATTAAAGCATGAAAATCGATTCAAATTCAGAAGAAAGCTGTTGGATCTATAAAAAAATTACGATATTATGGAATATATCTATGGATTATATGTAATGAAATCATCTAGTAGTCCTGTAGAAATAAAATAAAAGATTCAAGATCTCTCAATATCTTGAATCTTCAATTTAAATGTAGTAAGAAAATATTACAAATCAACTTACACAATTAAACTGAATGAATACTTCATTACTTCATTGAAGCACGATTAGACAAAACTGATAAGACTGATATTAAAAATATCAACACCTTCTTGTGAAAATGAAGTTAAGAAAACAAGCTAGTAAGAGTATCAACAAAGTCTTTAAAACAAACTTAGTTATCAGATGATGATAACGTAATTAATAGTCGCAAAATCACTGATAAATGGAATTCATGGGGAAACTTGAAAACTGAATCACTATATTTCTATTTTCTGCATCTCTATTCTTCAATGAATTATGGAATACTTCAGACTACAGATTACGAATACAATGTGAGAAATTCAAAGCAATAGTTGGTCATGAGACATTAATCAATACAGTAATCACACCTTTACAATAATTATTATTCGCCAGAAAATTTTATTTGTAGCAATATTATCGTTGAGAAATATGAAAAATCTGTTGGTATGGTGTATAAACGAGTCTTTTGAAATTCTAAACTCATTTGAATCAGTTGAATGGAAAAATATATTAGAAACGAAAATAAATAAAAGAAAAAATTGAAAATAATAGACTAAAATAGTACTTACCAAAGGTATGCAGGAGGAAAATCAATTTGGAAAACGATTCAATGATAATCAGAAAAGGGGCAAACAAAAAATTCTGAAGAAAACATAGAACAAAAACAAGTTTATTTAGAAAAAATATGAAAACAATAAAATTAATAACGTTATGATAAAATGTGATGTTTTTAATGTGGAAGACACTGAAGAAAAAAATATTTATAGAAAATTTTAAACTTGAAAACTGATTTGCTAATTTTGTACCTTAAAGATGAATAAATCATTTTTTGTTGCACTGATAAAAATATTATACTCTGAAACTCACAACCACCATACAGAATTCGAATAAATATTTCATTTACTTCTAAAATATTGGCTCACCTGATATTTTAAATACAACAATCTTTAAATACAGAATTCGTATAAATATTTCATTTACTTCTAAAATATTGGCTCACCTGATATTTTAAATACAACAATCTTTAAATACAGAATTCGTATAAATATTTCATTTACTTCTAAAATATTGGCCCACTTCATAAAACAATCTTTAGTGTAAAACAAAAAAATATATTCAGTTCGGTTTTAGACATCTCAACAACCTCCTTGCGTAGTATTTCTAAATAAATAATATAACTAAGACAATGTAAACCCCCATCACTAAGATGGAATTATCTATTGGAATGATGGATTTATAAAGATTCGAAAAGTATACAAATTGAGTAAAAACTACAATTAATATGGAAAATGCAATAATTCAAGAACTCAATCGAATAAATTCATTTGTACAAAGCATTGGAATCTAATATTTTTTCACAAACATAAATAAATCGGACTCTTGTGATCATGATGAAATCATTAAATTAAATGACTAGAGTTGTAGTTGAACTCCATCTGTCGTTAAATCCCTAAGATATAATAATAATCTATTCTACTTTACTTATTGACCTGATTGAAAGTGGAGAGCATAAACATATAAGATAAGGCATTATTTTAATCAATAATAATTATTATACAGGGTGTTTCAGAAGTAGTGTCGAGAATTTTAGGGTATTGTACCTGGATGCTAGGAGACTACAAATGTCATATTTGAAGTGTCCAAAACTCAGCGGTTATCCTTATAGCTGCCATTTTGTTTTTTTCACTTAAAAATTTTTATCTCAAGAACGAAATGTTGTATTGATCTGAAATTTGGCATGAATATTTATGCTATAAAGACTCAACTATAAAAAATAAAAAAAAATTTTTTCGTTGAAATTTTTCAAAATGGCGGCCATTTTAAATTTTTGATGGCGAATATCTCGAAAACCGTCCATTTTACAGAAAATTTACAAGAGACAAAAAAGTTAGCAAATTTTTTCACGATCCCAATGATACCTAATTTATTAAGATTGGTCGAAGAATAACAGAGAAATTAATTTTTTTCGTACTGCATGCATGACCACTTTTCACCATTTAAAGATCAATATTAATTTTTTTTATAATTTCATGAAAACCGTTCTTATTACAGAAATATACAAGAATAACTTTCCTCCAAATTTTATTTTACATTGAAAAATATTAATTTCACTCAAATCGGTTCACTGATACTAATGCAGCAATTGCTCAAAATGCCGTCCTTCAACTTGATTACACAGTCTGCACCTTTCAATCATGGACCGTCGAACTGCTACAAAAGCATTTTCATCATCTTGAATGGCACCTGCTGCAGCAACCACTCTTGCCACAAGGTCTTCTTCGTTTTCTACTGGCGTGCTGTAAACAAGGTCTTTCATATGGCCCCAGAAAAAAAAATCTAAAGGGTTGAGGTCAGGTGAACGTGCGGGCCACGGTACTGGTCCACCCCGCCCAATCCACCGCTGACGATAGGTCATGTTCAGAAAGTCCGTAACAACATTTCCGAAATGAGCAGGGGCACCATCATGTTGAAACCAAATATTATATCTGTTTGCAAGAGGCACATCTTCCAAAAGTTCTGGTAGTATGTCTCTTAAAAAAGTAATGTACGTGGGAGAATTCAGACGATTAGGAAGAATGTATGGTCCAATCACGCGATTACCTAAGATACCCGTCCAAACATTCAGCGAAAATCTATGCTGATAACCACGCACTTTGACCTCATGAGGATTGTCTAAGGCCCAGACGTGACTGTTGCGAGAGTTGAAGATTCCTTCTCTTGTAAAGCTGGACTCATCGGTAAATAACACATTTTCTAGAAAATTTGGTTGGATAATGTCTTGCTGAAGAAACCAACGGGCACAGTTTACTCTTGGCTCATAGTCGCGTTCAACCAATGAGTGAACTTTTTGAAAGCGGAAGGGGTGAAGTCTTTCCTTGTTTAGTACACGCCACACAGAAGAAGCACTTGAATTGATTTGCTTTGCAACTGCTCTCGTACTCGTTCTAGGATTGAAATCGAATTTCTGCAATACTTCCTCTTCAAAAGCAACATTTCGAACTGCTCGAGGCCTACCAGCAATTACCCTGTTCCGTTCAAATGAACCAACTTCTCTCAGCCGATTGTGAGTTCTTGTGAACACCTTGTCGGAAGGGAGACGGCGGTTTGGAAATGCAGCTGCATACATTCTTCTTGCTTCGATCGCATTGCCAAGAGCTGCTCCATACATGAAGTGAATATCGGTGTACTCCAGCGAACTAAATTCCATTACAATAATTAAATATTTGTGTAGAAGCAACGTAAGAAAATATTGGAACTGGAAATTTAAGATAGAAATAAGACCTAGGAAACGTGAGACTAAGAAATAGGAAGCACTACATCACTGGTTCTTTACTTTTAATGAAACAACAATACTTTTACAAGACAAACATTATCATCCGAAAACCATTGTAAAATCATCTGTTTGCCCATATGGAGCCATACCGAGTTTCAAAGCTTCATCTTAAATACATCTGGAATTAAAAAATTAATATTGATCTTTAAATGGTGAAAAGTGGTCATGCATGCAGTACGAAAAAAATTAATTTATCTGTTATTCTTCGACCAATCTTAATAAATTAGGTATCATTGGAATCGTGAAAAAATTTGCTAACTTTTTTGTCTCTTGTAAATTTTCTGTAAAATGGACGGTTTTCGAGATATTCGCCATCAAAAATTTAAAATGGCCGCCATTTTGAAAAATTTCAACGAAAAAATTTTTTTTTATTTTTTATAGTTGAGTCTTTATAGCATAAATATTCATGCCAAATTTCAGATCAATACAACATTTCGTTCTTGAGATAAAAATTTTTAAGTGAAAAAAACAAAATGGCAGCTATAAGGATAACCGCTGAGTTTTGGACACTTCAAATATGACATTTGTAGTCTCCTAGCATCCAGGTACAATACCCTAAAATTCTCGACACTACTTCTGAAACACCCTGTATAAGAGTTAAATGCAAGCTTTAAATGCAATATCACAAAATTTTATATAAGTCTCAAGCCACAACTTAACTGCTTAATTCAATAAAAAAGCCAATTAATGCATTACCATTACAACTGGAAAAAAATATTTGTATTTCGTATTATATTGATCAATTGAAATGGATGAAAAATAATAAAATATTTGTTGGAATGGAATGAATAATTAAATAAAATTATAAATTATAATGATTGCTAAATATTTAGTTGAATGGATTTTAAAAGATTTAAAGGCAATTAGTCAAATCGACCTACCATAATATATTATAAGCTTTTGTATGAAAGGCATCAGAAACTCAATTATTTGCGTATAAAGTCAATTAATTTGACTAATAGAAGTTTTCAGAGAATATTATCTAGCTACAAAATAATTACTTGAAAAAAATATTATCAACACAATATTCTTGATAGGGAGTAAACAAGCACTGCTTGTTCTGGCTAGAGAGAGTACTGTTATAAGTCCAGTGTGATAATTCAAACATTATCAAGTTAATATGTATATTAACAAGAATTTGCATGAAAATAAAATTTATGAAAATGAAATATGTGCGTATGAATAGTATACTTTTTTGTACTATAAATGGCCTGTTCCAAGTTTTGATAAGGAACGATAAGAAACCTAGATAAGTCACAGCTTAAAGATAATTTCACTCATTGAAAATAGTCATGAATATAAATAATAAAAGATTGAATGCACAATATCACACAGACCCTCTTATATCAGTTCAAAAATAAACACAAACATTAAATTAATATCAAATACGAGTAAAAATTCTAAATAATGTAAATAACATATGTAAAACAAAGAATGATTCAATGAAAGCATTCAGTCTGGATCAAGATTCGACCAGAAATAATCAGAATAGCAATTGAGATATCAAACTCAGACCAATACACCAATAAGGCCATAACCATGTGAATCAATCCCCCTTATTAATTAAAATATTAAGATTTGTGACGTATCTATGTCGAAGATGGGTGGAGAAGATTATATCAACTTTTAACACAACATTTACTGTGTTTAATTTTGTGATTAAAAACATGCTTCAGTCAGAGAGTAGGTGTTTCGTATTTTGCACAGTTATATACTCTGCAAGTCGTCATTTTAGTGTTAAAAATTACACTAAGATGATGTTTTGTTTGTAAATATTTTTGTGTAACAATAACTATTATTACCATTGAATTAATGAAAATGATATTCCGACTCCTTTTGAAAATAGCACCGTGATAGACATAAGAAGTATTCAGTTTACAGAAAAATGAAAGCATCTAATTGATGAAGTGTGAAAATTGAATACACATTTTGAATAACATACGATATAAAAGTATTCGGTTCACAGTAAATTAATCCATATAGAAAAGATAGCATAAGAAGATATTCCATGATATAAGGCGTTTATGTTTCAAATTTCACGATAGTCCAAGTACTTCTTTTTCGTGAAGCTATGTGTCGCTGGAAGTCTCTCATACTCTAATCTAATAAGAAGTCTCTCATTTTATCTAACCTAATACTGTGCCATTCTTACATTTTCACCCGACCACAACAGTAATAAAATAGGCCAAGTACCGGTAGTTCTTTTTCGAGAAGCTATGTGTCCCTGGAGGTCACTCATACTGTGCCGTTCTTACATTTTCACCCGGCCACAAAAGTATTAATGGACAGTAGTCGACAGTAATCATTGGCTTGAGCTAACAAAGACCTGCTTGAAATTTGAAACATGAACGACCTATGGGATACCTTCTTATGCTATATTTTCTCTACGGTTAAACTGAGTACATCGAACTGTTGTAAAATACTTCGAAAAAGTACATCAAAGTGTAGAAATACTTAAGATCGACACACACTTTTGATTTGATGGAAAGGCTTTAAGCCGGGGCCACACTCATGGGGCCACATTCCGGTCCTACTCATGTCCGATATTACTGTGGATTGGAGGGGTGGTGGTTTAACAGATCATGACTGACATGTGTGGCATACACCATTCTGGACCGTTGCCTTCCGTCATCGGATCGGAGTGGGATCGGAAAGCTGCATGATATAATAGCCTCTGCTTAAAGCCTCTCTAATCAAAATCAATCAAATCTAATCACTTTTTTGACAAAAAAACATAATACAATAATTGAAATCATTTACCATCACTAACTCAATTTAGAAATCATTTTCTATCAAATCAAAAGTAATAATAATAATAATAATATCATAGAGAAACAATAGCGTAAGTGGATATCCCATGGTATAGGGCGTTTATGTCGCAACTTTTACTGTTATCTCAAGCTGATAGTCCACGTAGTTCTTTCCCGTGAAGCTGTGTGACGCTCGTAGTCTCTCATAATGTGAAGTTCATACACTCTCACCCCAACAAAACAGTAAAAATCGACAATAATCGACAGTAATCGGCTTGAGATAACAGTAAAAGTTGCAACATAAACGCCCTATACCATGAGATATCTACTTACGCTATTGTTTCTCTATGATAATATCGAGTGACCTGGCTGGCTCAGGTCTGGTGTCAGTGTTTTGAGGTCGCACCTGATCAATTTCAGGGCTTCTGAAATAACGACTGTTTTTAGGCAGCCGGGACTGACGGCTTAACGTGTCCATCCGAAACACGGGTCAAAAGTGTGTGTCGATCACAAGTACAAGATTAGAAGTACACTTCGATGTACTTATCCTTCACAGACATGATCCCCTGTTCATGGAAGAGCCTTTAGTAATCTCGAGTGAAATCGAGTGATCAAGCAGAACTAAAGCTCGTCAGACACTAGAGTTAGCATTTCCTCGGAGTAGTTCCTACCTCTGCGGCGAGCTTTGGAGTAGATGAGAGCCGCTACCAGCAAGACACCGGCAAAGACAAGCGCCGACGCGGTAATCAGCACAGCTGGCAAAATGCCGCTTCCCTCAATCGCTTCTGTCCAAAAATCGAAGAAAACATTATTTATTTATTCAAATGAATTGAATAATGAATTTATTGCCACCAAATACAAGAAATATTTTTACAGATAAAATGATAAATAAATTACAACAGTTTTTGGCGTGACTGGAAAAAGAAGCCTTGAGCTCCAGCCACAAGTTCTAAAAATAAAAAATACATTTTTTAATCTAATAACAGCAGTACAGATGATACAATTCTGTTGATGGATGTTGAATTTTATCAATAATCAAGTACTTGATAAACAAAAATATATATAGATGCACAGAAAAATAATATAAAAATTGTCGAGTTTTAATAATTTTTACACAATTAATAATGCCAAAAATTGGTGATTCAGCCAACTCAATTCTCAATTTTAAAATAATAGTTTTGTTTCACCCACGATTTGAATGTAAACTGACATTACAGTTGTGTTGTGCGAGATGATGTGGTTTTCCCCATAATGAGTCCAAATTTTTCCTTGTTTTTGATCCCAAAATATTTACAAGAAATTATCAGTTGTTTTTGAAACACTCTATCGTCAAGACAATCGAAAAAAAAGAAGAGAGAAGAATACTAGACCAGATGGACGAAGAAAGAAAGGAATACATATAGAAAATGTCAACCACTATTTACAAAAACCTTTTAGAAATTGGTTAACATTTTCTTTTTGTGTTTTCATAATCAACAATGATAAAAACGCATAATCTTAAGATGAATGGCAATGGAAAAAAGGCTTATAGCCCTTATTATTCCATTCCCGAATTTTGATTGAAAGTTAGTTCAAAAAATAAAGAGAAAGGAAGAAAAAAATACTGGAGAAAGAAGATAGAAAGATGTACTAGAAAAAGCAATAAAGAGAGGAAAACGCTACACTGGAGAAAGAAATAAAGACAAATAATACTAGACTAGGGAAAGAAAAAAGAAAGTATACTATACTAGAGAAATAAAGAAAGAATACTAGACGGTAATAGTTATTTTTGCAACTAGTGCGCAAAGTGACAGTTTGCTGCACCGAAAGAAACGTTTTGGTTTCTTGAGTGCAGCAGAGGAACTTTGCGCACGTATTTCACATTAAATTTTTCCTACAGTTACCATTGAATATGAAAAGTGGGTAATTATGGGTAAAATTCCCTGAAATCCATCAAATGTTTTTCTGTGTAATTCTATTATTAATAAAAACCTTAATTTCTTTAAAATTGAATAATAATGTAGTAGTAAATGAATGAAGGCGGCACTCATGTGGTGAATGTGGTGGCTGTCGCTGTCATCCACTGTTGTCCACTGCCTTAATATTATTATAACGTGCACCACAACACTATACCACACTATACTACAGTCGGTGTTACCAACTTAATTTTGATTTTCCTGCACTGGTGCTCCATATAACCTACTAACTATTTTGCGTTGCCATGTTGCAAATCTGGAGTGCAGAAAAAAATTTTCCCGCACTAGAGCGGAAAAGTGATTTTTTGCGTTCTGTAATCAGTGCAGGAATGGCCACTTTTCAAGGTAACTGTAGGAAAAGAGTTTTATGACCGTTATTCATACCTTTCATAACTTCAGCTTGGTGTATGCCTATTGTTGGCTTCACCGTGGTTGTGGTGGCATTGGATGCGAAGAATGCACTGAACAATTGGTCTGCAACATTCCAAATTAATACCAGATTACATACCTTGCATTCCATTACATAGTTAATCTTATTTCAAACTGATATTGCACAAATTGTGAAGTTGTACAAATAAATACATATAATAAAATAAAGGTATGTAGATAACTGAAATTGATAATCATATTACATCATACTAGCTCAGTATAAGTTTAGTACAGTTTAAGTTAAAATTATTCAATACTTTTCATTTTCAAAAAATATCTAAATGAAATTCCAAATACCAAAGTTCAACATAAAAATACTGTTGAGCATTTCAAAGTCAAGACTTATTAGTTGGGGTTCAGAGCATGAATTATAAGTTCCAAATAGAATAGAGCAGCTGCATGATAAGTATTGCGTCTGCTAAAGGCTGGAAATGTGCAAGCTATTCGACTCGAATGACCTTTTTGCAACAATGCTGGCGATTGACGATACAGCGTTGTCTAAAGGTGCGTACAGAATTTCGCTCTGCTCCGCAATCGAACGTCACTCCAGCAGATCGATTGATGATCGACCGGGGAACAAGAGTGGAACGCGAGAAGAGCTAAAGGTGCGTACAGATATACGCGCCGCGAACATGAGCAATTCACGTTTAATCAGCTGATTATATCTGTATTTTTACAGAAACGGTAAGATACAGATATAAAAAGCTTGGCATCTGCTGATTAAAAGTTAATTGCTCATGTTCGCGGCGCGTAAATCTGTACGCACCTTAACATCTCTCGTAACGTTCATGATTGGAGCGAGTGCGGAGCGTGTTAGAGGCTTGTATATCTGTACACACCTTAATATTTACCAAAATATTATTGACTTGCCGTCACTGAATACTATATTTCAAGCATGCTATCATATACTGTCCATTATATTCATCATTCACGGCAATACCAAGGAAATTCCTGTTACTTGTATAGATTCTATGCTCAGGAGTATTGTTCTTCGGTATGTTTTATTATATATCATGATATTATGTACACTGCATATGTGATTTTATGACGATCTTATACATTGTGAGCTGTCAGACATAATAAAGAATTTGAATTTGAAAAAGGAGCATCCCCAACCTCTATAAAACTGAAACTACACTATGCTCTTCCAACTACTTTTGTCAATACATAAATTTAATTAATTTTTACAAACGTCTTCGCTTTCAACGCCTATTTCCAAAGAAATTTTAAATTTACTTGGAAAAGCGTTTTTTTAGCTTCAAAGATACCATAATTTTACTAAAGTATCAGTCTATCTGGGAATTGAGCTACTGAAGTTGGAAAACTTCAGTTGAGATTTGAAAACTTTATTCAATTATGCTTTTTATAATTTAATTCTAGCCAACTGTGGGTTGGGGGAGCTTTGAGTCGATCATCGTACTCAAGAATGTGTTGAAAACCAGAATTCACCCACAGTATCCATGCTTGTCGTAGGAGGTGACTAAAATGGACCTCAAGGCAACTCCAGAAGTTGCCCTGCCTTCAAACCCAACGGGATCTGCCCCATCAGGGCAGTTTCGGAGGGGCAAAAAGAAAAACCCAAGAGACCAGAGATGGGCGAAACTCCAGGCACAAATGTGGGTCAAGAGGCTGAGTCAGGGGTGGGCGGGCGCCCTAGATGCAACTTGGCCGCCCCTGCCTCAGCGGAAGAACCTTCAAAGTAGGCCAGGAGTGGAACTCACGTAGGTCACGAGGACTAATCAGTCTGAAGAGACTGCCAAGCATATCACACTGCATTGCCACAAGGATTGCCACCAGGTGATGAATGAAATGTTATTATAGGGAAAAACTCCTGGTTCTTGTAAAGGACATAGGTATTGGTTTGCCTAACTAACATACCACTTGGGAACACAATAAGCTTCGGTTGACGTGTGGGGTTCTTTGAACCTTTGGATCCTTGAATCCGTCCCTTCAGAAACAATAAACAATAATTTAATTCTAATAGAAGAGTACTTCACATCAATTGCATTCTTTCATCTTAAAATATCAATTGCAAAGATCAAATAATATTATTAGTTGAAGAAGTTCAATAATACGTTCAATGACTTCCACTCGTTTTTAAGATATTCTCAATTCTAATTTTATGCAATGAACAGTCACAAATTATCTGAAAAGCATTGATACGATCAACATTATTCAATGTATAAATAAATATAACTTGCAGTGTATACAAACAAACATGATAAATACTAGAGTAGGCTAATACTCACTGCTATTAAATTTTCGTACAATGTACGGGCCCAGCTCGCAAGCATATATTGTCTTTCCATCAGGTGATATTGTAATGTCGTGGGGGTTCACCAAGCTTCCACCAAATCGAAAGATCAGTTTACCACTTTTTGCCGAAAATACGAAGCCTCCCACTTTTGGCCCTTGATACTGGTATTGGCTGTAGAATTCTGGGCCATTGACAACAGCAAATATTCCTCCTATAAGTAGACAAATCAAATACAAAAATAATGCATTCAGTCACTTAAATTATAAATAACCAGAATATTCAGACATAATGCAGAGAAAGAATGCAATTTTCAAACGAAGTCTACGTTAATTCATGGTCTTTCTCATACTGGGTAAAATAAAAACACACTTTATAGCCGCAAAATCATAAATTAAAATAAGATTTTTAAAATCTAGCAAAAGTTAACGATAATTCTATGAAAACTCATAACAAATCATTCCTGCCTCTTTCAATCATCGATCTAGTGGTTATAACCAAAAATAAATGTTGAAAAGTGTATTCTATTGCTAAGGGAGTACTGGAGTACTCAAAAACTAAAATCAAAATTCATTATTACATTTCTATATAATATACAACACGATATTATAGTATAATAAAATGATGGGTTACTGATTGAGTAGGTACTATAATGTACCCTGTATTATAAAATGTGAGAAATAACATAAACAATAAGGATCCGGAAAATTATGTAAAGTATTCCTTGAAGTTCCTTCTTTCTATAGATCACAATTAATTATTATCAGAATTTTCCCTCAAAAATTGATATTGGACTCAAAAACTGTTTGTCACCAGTACATACAGCTCACATTGCTTTCAAATTTTGCCAACGAAACAGGAAGATAAAGTCATCTAGGCCAATGGTGTAGATCAAATAAATTTCTTTGTGGGATCAAATAAATTTCTTTGTGAGATCAATTCACCCTGCATCAGTAACCTAATGCAGTTAAAAAAAAAATTAAAATAATTGAGATTGTTTAAAAATGATTGGCCAACCTTCAACTGGAGAGTACGATACACTGAAGAGACGAAGGCCCATGACGGATGTGGCAGACATTTTGAAAGCATAAGTTCCGTTGTGCCAGTTGTAGCAGACGACTCTGCCGTGCTCTCTGTCGGCCGTGCAAACCACCTCTTTGTCTTCGGCTATCACCAACGCATGCGGGATTAAAAAAGTGTATTCTGATGGCTGATTGCTGATTCCACCTGCAATAAAATACCACAGTTATTATGAATATATGTGTATGGTAAAGAGCATGGCAAATGCAGTTCTATTTTATTTTATACAGAGGTTATTATGGATGAAATATAATTGGTGATTGTTTTATTATAATGTCTAATAATCATACGTGAATAATCAAAAAACGTGATTAAATTGAATTTTGATGATCAACACAAATATGTGTTATAGTTACATTATTAGGGATTTTTTACTTCGTAAAATGTATATACTTTTGAGGTTATAAAAACTTGAATTCATGTGAGCTTGACTTCAAATTTGCAAAATAGATTTATCATTTGAAAATAGAGGATTTAAAAATGATATATTATTAATATTAAACTTAATTTCACTAAATTATATGAAAATAAAACAAACCCTGTAATCAATTTGACTTAATAATATAGAACTTATAACAATGCTAGGTTTATGAGTTAATAATAAATTATTGTAATAATAATGATAAAGGGAAAAGCATACATAGGCAACATATTGCCTGAGCGTGAGCTAGAGTTGAGTTTATATTAAGAGACTTTTAGGGAAATTTAAAAAGGAAAATGAATGAAAATAAATTTTTAAATCTTAAATATTAATTAGAGGAAAAGCTAAAAAAGATAAAGGAAATAAAGATTATAGAGAAAAAAAACAATAAAATATGATAAAGATAATAAAATAAAGATAGATTGATAGAAGATACAGAAATTTTAAAGAAGCGGTGAACCAAAAATCAAATTCTCTGAAGTTTGAAGAGGATCAATAAATAAACAAAACTTGAATTCAAGGAAACTTAATGTAAACACCCTTTCAGCGTTGTACTATATTAATTCATAAACTAAATTTTTGGACAGTGTGTTGTATATATTATTGGAATAGGAACAGTTCTGGGTTTGAACCTGTTCATTCTTTCCGCAAGTGATTGTACTCTTGTACTCATTGTAATAAATGGACGAATATGAAGTAGCTTAATGTATAACCTGGACCTCCTATATACTGAAGTATAGGGTGCGGCAGCAAAACTTCCTTTTTTTAAGTGAACGCCAATCAGTCAGCTGATGTCGTAGTAGAGGAAAATTGGTCTCGTTAGGAAGTTCAGACAATAAAGTTTTCTTCCCGAGAAAACTCGGCCGCCATCATGCATTGGAACAATGAGAAGCGTGCTTGCCGTTGATACTTATTTTTCAAGCGTGATCACAACCTAGCGCACATTTCAAAATCGCTTCAATTTATTTATTTATTTTTTTTTTTTATTCAATGATGCAAAATTATTATGTAAAATAATTTGGGGAGGATCAACAGGCACAGCACAAAACTGTTCGTCCCCGAATCATTAAAATTGTCCAGAAAATAGGTTATGTTCAGACAATAGCCCCTTTGGCTACTGTCCTGAACCAGAAATCAATTGTTACGTGGGTCACTACGTTCAGACAAACTGCAAGTGCGACGAGACGAAGAACTAAAGTCCCTCAGCCCATTAGTTCACTTGAGAACATTGAGGCAGTGAGAGTTTAAATGTTGTGATCACCACCCAGCGTTCTGCGCGCAAACATGCATCTGCTCTTGGACTTTCCGATCGTTCTGAGACGAATTCTTCATGATGATCTTCATTTCCATCCATGCAAGATGGCAATTTTGCAGGAGCTTTATGAACGTGACTTCAATTGAGGGAACACATTCCAGGACGCCTCGTCTCAATTGGGAGCGATTTTGAGTGGCCAGCCCGATCTCCCGATTTGAACCCTTGTGATGTTTTACTATGAAGGTTTTTGAAATACCTTGTTTATGTGAACTGTCCAAGGACCCTAAAAGATTCGAAGACTAATATCAGGGGAGAAATTGCTAACATAACGCCTGCAATGCTGGCAGGAGTCATGAAAATCGCCAGAAATCGGTATAGGTACTCAGTGTATGGAGAATGGGGGACGTCGCCTACCTGATTTGATATTCAAAACTAATTGAAACAAAACTTTATATAAGTGTCTACATTACAAAAAAATAAATACAAACTTTCTGATCCATATAAAGAGTTTTATTTACTTATGAAAAAGGAAGTTTCGCTGCCGCACCCATATGTTCTAATATTTTCAAGTTCTGAGAGTTTATTAAATGTAATCATTTTATTATATTCGGTTTTTGATAAAATCAAATTTAAAATTTCTAGTTTATTTATTTCTGAGCTGAAAAGTGGACTCAAATCAATTCAAGTGAATAGCATAACCTATCATTTTTATTCCTTCATAACTGTACCTTCATTGTATTATCATTCATCCCATCATCATCACCTAGGCTTAAAATACTTCTAGAAAGTCGCCTTTGTAAAATAATAAATAAAATGGTATTTAGTACAAACGAAGTCCTGGTATATACTGAATTATATGGTATATAGTATATAGGAAGTCCTGGTAAAACACATCTAATTATAACTATTTGAAGAGTAAACTGTTATTGATTTTGTTACTAACTTCGTTGGTTGTCCGATCGACCCCACTCTATGAGTTTGACTCCAGTTTTATCGAACTTGACAATGCGAGAATTGCAGTACCCATCGGCGACAAAGAAGTCGCCCCACGGGGTGACCGCTGTGGAGGTTGGCTTGCAAAAGTGCGCCGAGTCTTTCCCCGGCACAAACGATTCGCCAAGCGACAATTCGGCGATTTTCGGATTCGATTTCAACGCTTTGAACTTGAAAACTTGATGGAGGCCAACGTCGGTCAGCCACACATTGTCATCTTTGTCGACTGTGATACCATGTGGCATGTAGAATCTGAAACCAGGGTTAGACTTGTTCATAGCTTACATTGATAGATGATAGATTAAACAGATAGAATTGATAGATTACATCGATAAAACCTTATTCTATGTAGTGATTTGACAAATCCGTATACTTCTTTCCCAGGAGGTCACTGGATGAAAAATATTAATATATTAATAACTAGCAGGTAACCCGTGCTCCGCAAGTGTCTAATTAAAAACTTGACAAACTGAAACCATGATGTACTGAAATTTTGAAGAATTTAAAACGGGCTATAAGAATCCTCTGTGAATTAAGAACCAATCTATTTATGCAAAATTTCAAGTTGATCAGTTCAGTCGTTCAGACGTGATGATGCGTCATTCGTGAATTTCCTATCCGTACGTATACAAGCCAATTCTTTCCTTTATTATATTACAGATAAAAATACATGAAAAATAATATTTCTCTCATTTATAATGAATTTCAATTATATCAATGAGAGAATAAGGAGATTGTCAGTTATCTGATGGATAATGGATTCAATGATTAAATCATTCTTTATACTCATGTTTTTTTTACAAATACATGGACATTGTCAGGTACATAAGAACAAATATCAAAAAGCAATTAAAGATGATGAATGTATTAATGAATCAACACACATATTAACTGCAATGTATTAACACATGGTTTTGATATTTTTACAACGACATGCGGTCAATTTAATTACCTTTGTAAACACATCAAAACCATGTGACAAAACAATTGTGTGTGACTTTAATATTAGAAACTGATACTCAAAATAGAATGAATAATTCATATATCTATCTATAGAAAAAAAAAATAATAACAAAAGCGACTGATTGATATTTTCATTGAATTTGTAGCCAAGTCATAGCTCAAGAGCCTAATTTTACAGAGCAACAGCAGTGTACGTAATTAGCGATTTTCGGGGAAATCACATCAGAAATAGCAATCAAATCGTTGTGATATCTCCGGGAAAAGGCTAATTGCGGCCACAGCTATGGCTCTGTATACTAAGCCTCTAAGGCCTTGGTTACATGAATTAGTGCGGCAGTGAACATTATTTATTAAACGTATTCATTCATTTTTTGATGGAGAAATTAAATACAATATTCAGAAAAGAAAAAACAGGCTCTCATTATGGCTAGTATTCATCTAGTATCTTAGAATAGAAGCTAGATGCTTTCAAATGCAACAATATAGTGACAAATCAAAGATAATCAAGTTTGTGTGGTTTTGTCGCTTCTGTTTTTCGCATTTTTCTTTTTTATCGAGATTGATTAAAAGTTGTGTTCGTGTGGTTTTTGTCGCTTTTGTTTTTTGCATTTTTTTCGAGTTACTATTAATTAAAAATTGTGAAATGAGGCCAGAAACCTTTTTCTAAAAACTGAAAATAAAATTATTGAACCATTTTGAAAGAAAATAAAGTTTAAATGACTGGGAAATATCACCATATCTCTCTGCAATGTCAAGTTCATAACTTCACTGTTATTAAATTAATCATTTTATTTATTTTAAAAGTGGCCAGCCATCCTCCAGTAGTCTACAGATCTCTTCACTTTCACTAGTGAATGGATAATATTTTATTTTTATTGAACTACGTAGGCTTATTGTAATCAATCACTGTTACAATATTAACTTATTTCCAATTTTAATAACTCTAATCAGTATTGAATTCCTCACATGCAAAAGCACGTTAGCATACTCAATTGTACTTACAAATTTTGGCCCCATCTTATCACAGTAGTTCTAGTTGAAGGATCATGGACTATAATGGTGTAATTTGCGATAGGTCCACGCAGTCGCTCATTGTCCTGTAACCTCTCTTGGTTATCAAACGTCTGCGATCCCCACACACGATCACCGCGGTGGAAGATGTAGACCAGGCCATTCGCGTCAACCGTCACACCAGACACTTGGCCCAATGCAGGAAGATCTTTAAGCCAATCTTGATCTTCAGTGTAAGCTGCAAAATGATTACAATGAGGATATGTCTTTACTTCATTACAAAACTAAATAGTAATGTGAAGAGAGAGGTTGACAAAATGTTCTTCAGCATTCCTCTGTTAAAAATGTAAGATACATTATTTGTGAAGGGTAACTTTGGATATGTAGCAGCATGGATGATGGTGGATAACTTAAAGTTCTAGAATAGTTACAATCCATCATTGAAACAGGTAGCTTAGCTGAAAATCAGCCCTACTAAACAAGAGTGACCAGCCTTCCTCGAGTAGTCTACAGATCTCTCCGCTTCACTAGTGAACAGATAAGGCAAATAAAATTCAACAGATATGTTTATATGATTTCGCAACGACTAGCTCGTTAGGATATTTTTGTTCAACCTTTATTTGGTAGGATATTAATTTGGTTTTCGTTGAATCAAGTCCTTCAAGTAAACATATAAGGCAAATAAAATTCACCAGATAAACGACTAGCAACGACTAGCTCGTTAGGATATTTGTTCAACCTATATTTGATAGGATATTCAAATTCTCAAAGCTATAAGGATAAGCTTGATCCTTAATCCTTTAAGCTCAGACTACCTTGTTAGGATATTTTTTCAACCTATATTTGAGAGGATATTCAAGTCCTTAAAGCTTTTTTAAATGCTTCATAGAACAATATTACAATAGACTACAAATACATACATGAGATTTACATGATTTGTTCACAAAAGTGTATTGACATTCCGCCTTGCAATGGAATAACCATAATTTTACATTATTGTTTCACGTTTCAAATTGTTATCATACTCTATAAACAACGTGTAAATTTAATTAGTTATTCAATCATTCAGAGTTACACTACTTTCAGAAGAGTACCACAGGCTTCCGCCCAAAACGGCTCCAATGATAATATGACCAGTCTTGGAATGAATATACTAACCTTCTTCTATTTTGGTGGATGTGAACGATCCAAGGATCGGCTGACTCATATTTACAACATTGCTGTATTGGTTTGTCAGATACCGTGGGCTTCTGACAAGTTCACCTTCCTACAAATTGATAGAAAACAGTCATGTGTCATGATATTTCAGAACTGACGGATTTAGAAATAGATTGAGACTTTTTTCAGCACAAGTCTATCTGACTAGTTGGCACCAGACGGCCACCAAATTCTGGTATCCTGGCTGTTGTTGCAAGTGAGAGCAAATGCACTGAACTTGCGCGCGAACTTGGTAGCCCATTCCTGGCCTGGTGTCTATGGTCTATCTCAACGACAAAAATATTTATAAAGTTGAAATTGATAAAGCTATGGTCGCAAATACAAAGTTCACACAAGAGGATCACAATCCTGTAAAGGACTGCTGTTTAACTTCATGATAAAAATGACCTTATTATGTAGATTATTCTGGATTGTGTTTTTATCACTTTACCTCATAATATGTAGTATTCTTAAGTTTTGTTTTTTCAAGCATTTGCGATTTTTGTAAATTAGTGTAATAATTTCTTTAACATTATCAAATTTGAATTGTATATTAAGTACTTGAAGCAGAATAAGTGAACTGCAACTCACTACCAACACACAAGGTTTCTTATGTTGGCAGTGCCAAATATTACATTGATAATATTGTTATACTCAAGATGCAATCAATGTCTATTTGTATTGTATACTCTTGTAATTATATTGTAGAAAAATGTATTTGCAATTTTTGGCAATAAATTCAATTCAATTATTCAAATTTTCTGTCCGCATATGATACCAAAATTGTTGGTCGTGGAAATGGAACTTTTGAAGCAAAGAACAAAGCTCTAAATTTTTTTGAGGAGGCAAAATAATGTTTTTAGGCCAACTGACTTGATGGAAAATAAGGGGAAAACTCAGGAGCTGTTGTGTACTCTTGATATGAATAACACCAGTTATTCTGTTGGGCTTCAGTATTGACAACCAACTTAGCTGGGAGCAGCACATATGTAGAGTATCCAAGAAGCTATCAGAAAAATTAAAAATCAGCTTTGCATTTGGCACCTTTTGATGTTGTACCATTCAGTATTCAACAGCCACATCCAATATGGTTTCCCGGTCTGAGGATACTCGGTTCACGTGAAGAAGATCCTATTGCTGCAGAAAAAAGCTCTGAGATCAATGACGTATTGTGATTTCAACGCTCACTGTAGACCCATTTTCCGTCGTTTGGATCTACATACCGTTTATGGGCAGAATATTCTAGCATCTCTCCTATATGTAAAAACTCACAAAACCTTCAGAGGACAAACTCATGCACACAATACCAGAGGAAAAGCCAATTTCAACATACCCCGCTGTCGACTTTTTAAAGTGAAAGACTGTTTCCCGGCATTGGCAATAAAGCTGTTTAATCGTTTGCCTCCTTCGCTTCAGTAACTTTAAGAAAGAAAAATCGGTGGCTGATTGAGAAGAGCTGTAATAGCCTGAACGAGTGTTTAGACGACAACCTGAGTGACCTGATCTCAATACCGCCGACTCTTGCCAATCTTGTAAACTAAGGTTTTCTTTATATTCTATGAGAAATATTTAAAATAAACAAATAAAAAGTGTTTGTGCTTACGACGCAATTTATTCTGGATGAGCACCTGGTCAATGATCAATAAAATTATGTCCTAATGTAATATGGGCTCAAGTCATGTTATCGTACTTTACACACCATGTGTAAAAGCAAAGATTTTCTTTAGTTATTTAAAACAACTATAAAATCAGAAATAGTATTCTACTAAGGAATTCGTAATAGTCAGCAATTTGAAAGTTATTGAGAAACATTCTTACATTAATTATGTTGAGATCTGTACTCAAGCAATCACATTTCTAGTGTTAGCTAGCATTACTAACATAGTAAATCTCATCCATATGGCACGTCGGAAATGATTTCAGTTATTGACAATTAACCTGAGAAATACGGTAATAATTTTACACATTACAGGAATATTTACAAACTAAAATGAATAGAAATACTGTAATTACCAGCTAAAAATAATCGAACATGATGTTAACTCAATTATACTCACAGCTTTCAA
Source organism: Nilaparvata lugens (assembly GCF_014356525.2). Classification (NCBI taxonomy): domain Eukaryota; kingdom Metazoa; phylum Arthropoda; class Insecta; order Hemiptera; family Delphacidae; genus Nilaparvata; species Nilaparvata lugens. The sequence goes on along the minus strand of NC_052505.1, from coordinate 11,428,392 downwards.
ATTCAAATCAGCTATACAGACGACAAATAGCGAGTATACGAGAACTGTAAAGAGTGTATCTAGTAAATACATGTTATAAACCTCATATCATCTATGAATAGTGTTGAAAAGTCACCATTTCATTTTTATTTTAGAATTTGTAATGCATTATGCATTACACAAATTCCACATAAACATAACCTGCTTCCAACAGCGACAAAATGTCAGATAAATTTTCTCTCTCACTCTCTCTCTTTCTCAAAGAAGCAACAGATGAGAACTATTGTCTATCTGCCGCAATTTATGCCACCACAGAGAAGAAAATTTCAATAGAGTGCCGACTTTTTGAAGTGCCAAAATATTGATCTAAAATATAAAACGAGTAAACCACGTAAGACAAATAAAATTCTAAAGCACTAATTGAAAAAAATCCAAATTTAAACAGTTTCAATTAAGATCCTAATGTTGGAGCGCGTCTAAAAACTATAGTGAGGTCCACGTTATAATGACAGTATTTGATCAACTTTGGTTTTGCTATCCTTGTCTATCATTCGACAAAGCTGGTGGTACTATCCTTTTCTAGGTCCACAACGATGCCAATTATGTTTTTGACAGTGATGAAATATAATTAATTGATGCAGAGAATCGGCATTGCTATTCTTCTATCTTTATCCACTGTCATTATAACGTGGACCTCACTATAGTAGTTCTGTAGAAAACCAGTTGTGACCAGTAGAAAACATTCATAAATTTATTGATAGTTTTTGATTTTAGTTTTTCAACATCATATGGGCTAGGTTATTTACACGAGATATTTGAAATTACGTGCGTTTTCTTGGAAACGTGCGTTTTGTTGATAAATGGCTCAAGTCTGAAGCTTTCTATTCTGTCAATGAGTACGGTACCTGGAATATTTCAATGTATATGTGTAATTTTGTTCGTTTCTATAGTCCAACTCGTGTTATTTTACTACAATATTTCAA